>NC_133653.1:119889823-120219255 GCF_009905375.1 Apium graveolens
AACAGTCTCAAACATTAAACACTTAAAACAGAAGACAACCCATCCATAAACAGGATGTTCAGTTGTAATTTTTCTAATCACATAAACGAATCCAGAATTCAGTTAACACATAAAATCATCCATCAAAAAATTAAGTTCAAACCCAACATAATCAAAGAAACATAGTCTGAAAAACCAAAATGAACAAACGTCTTAAAAATATCATAATTTCTCCCCTTCATCATAAAAGGGTCCTCTAATCAGAATCGTCATCAACATTAACTGGAGCTTTGCGTTTGCCTGAACCAGAAGCCTTGTTCTGGGATGAAGGAAACACTGGAGCTGAGCCGTACTCTGAAAATAGCTTGTCAAAGCTTCCTGAGCTGGTGCCTTTTCGTCCCTTTCACGAAGCCAGTCAAAATCTTGCCTTGTATTCTTCTCTGATCATACCAAAAACTGAAGGTG
The DNA here is from genome assembly GCF_009905375.1 of Apium graveolens. Classification (NCBI taxonomy): domain Eukaryota; kingdom Viridiplantae; phylum Streptophyta; class Magnoliopsida; order Apiales; family Apiaceae; genus Apium; species Apium graveolens. The sequence continues at coordinate 119,890,268 of NC_133653.1, forward strand.
AGGAATGGCAGGGAGTGGCAGAGGAGCAGTGATTTCTTCTAAAGTACAATCTCCAATCCAGTCTCGTTTCTTGTGCCAATACATCTTGCTCTTGTCTTGCATGGCTGACAACTGCTGAGATAGAAATTTAGTCTCTGACCCAGCTTAAAAAAAACTTAACAAATTCCTTTTCCCATGCCTTAGCAGAGGAACCATCCCTTCCTGTAGAGTCCCAAACTCAAAATCTATGGTCTTAGACAACTTGACATCAGAAGTATGCAATACAGAGAGTTTGGCATTGATATCATCCAAAGATGAAGACATACTTCCTAAACAACTCAAAGAAGCATTTAAAATACTAACTTCAGAAGTTAGTGATCCGAGAGTTTTGACAGAAGCAAAATGCTGATTAATTGAAGCTAAAGCAGCAGAATTCCTTCTAACTTAGCAAACAACGAATTTAGGACAGTATTGGTGTTTTGATCATTTGGGTCTGACGCATAATGGGGGATTTGGGCAAACCACCAACAGAACGGTGGGCATCATCAAAGACAAATCATTTGATTCAGAAACTACGAGACCATTCGCAGTTAAACAGACAAGTCAAAATAACATTCAATCTTTCTGATTTAGCAGACTCAAAAGGAACACGAAAATACTGAAAAATCTTTGTTAACAAAGCAGGGTATGGAAGATGCATGGATTCATGTTTAGCACAATGATTCATGTTGGAAATAATCAATGAAGCCAAATTACAAGGGGTTTTCTTAACAAACACAGACAGAAGAATAGAATCCTGAAATGTGACTCTATCACGACCAGATTTACGAGGCAAAACATTCGAGTGAAACAATTTAAACAATAATAAGCACATAGGAGTTAAATCAGTTACCAATGGTTTGACAGACACAGAAACAAAGTTGTCACCGAGAATAGCTTTGAGTTGTTCCTCATATTGCAATCCAGGAATCTCGTCAAACGCCTGATGAGTGGTAAACGGGCAGGGACCTTGATCGGATACGCCTGTGAGCCTGGCCAGCAAATCCGCCTTAAAGCAAACTGGACTTCCTTTCACCGAAGAGAACACAATATTGTCGGCCAAAATCGAAAAATTCGCATAGAACTCCTTCACCAAATCTGGATAGATCACATCTGACGGCGACAACAACCCAACACACCCAACAGCTTCAAACAACGATGATACGCCAATCCTGGAGAGAAGATCAGTATCACACAACCTTTCTTTCAGAATGGACTTGTTCCACGCCTTAGTAGTGCTTTCCTTTGCATGACGTTCGAAGAATTAGGAGATGCTTCACTAGATGCTTCGGAAACAACTGCGGCCATACGACGACGCTTCGAACCAGACGGACCAGGGGTCGGGGTTTGGTTAGCGGTGGATCTCGAACGGCGAGCCATGGAAGAAAGAAGATTTTAGGGTTAAGAGAGAAAGGATAGAATTTTGAGAGAATGAGAGAGTAGAATGAGAAAAGAAAATGAAAAGATTAAGAAAGAGAGTTTAAAAAGAAGTAGAAACTGAAGAGTTAGAGATGGAAGAGGAGATGAAGAGGTGCAAAAACAGAAGTGATGTATTGAATGAATGATACATGCACGAGTTTCAAGGATATGAAAAGTCTAATCAAAAGATTTACAAAATCTAATGCTATATACACGCAAAACACACGGACAAATAAAATAAAAAACCACAAATTCATAAACAGGAACCTAATTACTCAAATAATAAATACACAACATATATTTAAGTATATGACATAATTCATGTTTAAACATATAAATTACATAAAATCATGTAATAAATTACAGAGAACACATACCTAATTCACGACGCATTAAACAAAATCTATCTTCAGCTAAAGGCTTAGTGAAGATATCGCACGCTGTTTCTCAGTAGAAATATAAATAAGCTCAATATTACCTTTAGAAACATTATCTCGTAGAAAATGGTGACGAACATCAATATGCTTAGTACGAGAATGCATAACAGGATTTTTAGAGATATTAATTGCAGAGGTATTATCACAATAAATAGGAATATTTGAGTAAGAAATACCAAAATCCTGCAATGTTTGTTGCATCCACAAAATTTGAGCACAGCAACTTCCAGCTGCAATGTACTCTCCTTCAGCGTAGAAAGCTACTGAAGTTTGCTTTTTACTATGCCATGCAACTAAACAATCTCCTAAAAATTCACAAGCACCACTTGTGCTTTTTCTATCAACCTGTGACCCTGCATAGTCAGCATCTGAAAAACCGATTAAGTCAAAGGAAGAGGAGCTTGGATAAAATAATCCCAAGTCACTCGTACCTTTCAAATATTTAAAAATACGTTTAACGGCATTCAAATGAGATTCTTTAGGTTGAGATTGAAAACGAGCACACAACGCATACACTATACATAATGTCAGGTCGTGAGGCAGTTAAATATAACAATGACCAATCATACCTCGAAATTTAGTGACATCTACAGGTGTACCTTGTTCATCCTTTGTAAGCTTAACTGAAGTACTCATAGGAGTTGATTTAGGTGTGACATGATCAAGTGCAAATCTTTTGAGTAAATCCTTTATGTACTTGCCTTGGTGAATAAATATTCCTGCATTAGACTGATTAATTTGCAAACCTAGAAAGTACTGCAATTCACCCATCAAACTCATATCGAATTCCTTATGCATGCAATCAGAAAACCACTTACACAAAGATTCGTTAGAAGATCCAAAACTATATCATCAACATAAACTTGAACTAAAAGAAAGTTATCACGTTTATGAAAAATAAAGAGAGTTGGATCGAGTGTACCACGATGAAACCATTGTTCACAAGAAATTGACTGAGACGCTCGTACCAACAACGAGGGGACTGTCTCAATCCATAGACAGATTTCTTGAGCTTGTAAACATAGTTAGGGTACTTCTCGTGAATGAAACCTGGAGGCTGCTTCACGTAGACTTCTTCCTTGAGATAGCCATTTAGAAATGCGCTTTTGACGTCCATCTGATAGAGCTTGAACTTCTTGTGAGCTGCAAAAGCCATTAAGATTCGAATAGCTTCTAAACGAGCTACTGGAGCATATGTCTCGTCGTAATCGATTCCTTCCTGCTGGTTGTATCCCTGAGCAACCAACGAGCTTTATTTCGAATGATATTTCCATCTTCATCTTTCTTATTCTTGAAAACCCAACGAGTACCAATGATCTTGGCATCCTGAGGAGGTGGGACGAGTTCCCAAACATCACAACGCTCGAACTGGTTCAATTCCTCCTGCATTGCAACAGACCAGTGTTCGTCTGCAACTGCTTCTTGAGCATTCTTTGGTTCGAATTCAGCAACAAAAGCACAGAATGCACATAGATTATGAAGTCTGCTTCGAGTAGAAATCCCTTGAACTAAATCAGTGAGAAGATTATCTGGTGGATGATTCTTCACAGTCCTAGAAGACTTAGGAAGTTGAATATTACTCATTTCTTCCTCATTAGAATTATCTGCCTGGAAATGAATAGGAGTTGTCTCATTCAAAAGAGACTGCCTCATTTCCGCTTGTGAAGATTTATCCAGAGGAGTAACAGAATTCACATTTGAAACACTATCGGGAGTCTTTGGAGAACCAGAAGATTCATCTGAAGCTTGAGTGGATCCTGAAGAATTATCAGAAGATGAGATGGACCTGGAGAGTCTTGACTGTTTGATTTGTCAGAATGAGACTGACTCTTTTCAGAATAGACTGTCTCATTTGGGAATGAGACGATAGATCTGCAGTGTCTTCATCAATTTGAGATATATTCCTTGAGGATTCATTGAACGCAATATTGATGGATTCTTCTACTTTGTTCTTGACAGAATTATAAACACGATAAGCTTTGCTTGTTGTAGAATATCCCAAGAAGATTCCTTCCGTAGATTTCGCATCGAACTTGCCTCGATTATTTTGAGTATTAAATAAAACACTTGGAACCAAATACTCGAAAATACTAATGTTAGGAGTCCTTTTCTTAAGCAATTCATACGGTGTTTTAAGCAAAATAGGACGAATAAGTACTCTATTTAAAACATAACAGGAAGTGTATACCGCTTCAGCCCAAAATTTTCTTGGAAGCTTACTCTCATGCAGTAGAGTTCTGGCAGTTTCCTGTAGAGTTCTGTTCTTGCGTTCTACTACTCCGTTCTGCTGAGGAGTTCGAGGAGCTGAGAATTCATGAGTGATTCCTCTTGATTTACAGAAGGTTATGAAATCCTTCTCGAATTCACCTCATGATCACTACGAATAGTCTTGAGCTTAAATGAATACTTAGTCTCAAGGTTAGTAATAAGATCCTTAAACTCAACAAAAGCTTCATCCTTAGTTCGTAAAAATAATACCCAAGTAAACGAGAATAATCATCAACTATAACAAAAGCATAATTCTTACCTCCTAAGCTTACATACCTTTCTGGACCAAAAAGATCTAGATGAAGGAGCTGCAAAGGAATAGAAGTTGATACTTTATTCTTAGCAGTAAAGGAAGTTTTCACCTGTTTTCCAAGCTGGCAAGCTGAACAAGGTTCTATTTTCTTGTACTTCAGCTTTGGTAGACCTCGAACCAGATCATGAGAAGATATCTTCCGAAGAAGATCCATATGAACATGACCAAGACGCCTATGCCACAGATCTTGTTGTTCTTGAAAGGTAGCTAGACAAATTTCTTCTTGCTGCTCATCAAAATCTAACACAAAAATATTTCCTTTCTTTTGGCAACTAAAGCAAACTCGTTAGACTTAGTGCCAATATAACATACATCTTTATCGAACTTAACCTTATGACCAGCATCAGTAAGTTGACTTACACTAATGAGATTATATTTCAAACCATCAACTAAACGAACATTAGAAATGGAAACCTGTCATTACCAATGGTGCCTTTTCCAATAATTCTACAGTGTTTGAATCTCCAAGAGTAACTAAGCCACCTTCTTGGCAACTAGAGATAGAAACTTGGATTTATCACCTGTCATGTGACGTGAACAACCACTGTCGATGATCCATTTATTTCGCGGAACATGGACCTTCAAACAAACCTGCAAGAATTGGTTTATCTCTTAGGTACCCACTTAACCTTGGGTCCTGGTTGGTTAGTATCACAAATCTTATATAAATGTCTATCTGATTTCTTAATCCACATCTGAACAATATTAACAGAAGTATTAGCAGATTTATATCTAGTAGACGATTTATAAGATGAGTTAGAGGAGTGGCCCTTGATACCACATAATCTAGATTCAGATGTAGGGTGGCCAGCTTTGCCACAATCTCGACATTTCTCATAAGGCATCTTATATTTCATAGGAGCTCGCTTATAACCGCCTTGAAATGCACGTTTCTTGATTGACTCACATCCTAAACCTCCTTTATCAAGAGAAGATTTTTGTTCACCAAGAAGAGCATTCAAAGTTCCTTCTCCATGAAAACATTTAGCTAAATCCTTTTCAAGCTGTTCGACTTTCTGCTTTAATTCAGGAACTAAAGGATCAGGAGCACTGTCTTCTTTAACGGTTTCTGAATCAACATATATTGACTCTTTCTTCAAGGCTTCAAGGCATACATCCTTCATCTCAATCTCATTTTTGAGATATTGATTTTCTTCAGTAAGTTTTGAAACCCTTTCAAGCAATGATTTGTTCTCACAACTAGGGCTTCTTCCTTCATGGGATCATCCATTTCACTAAGAACTTCACTTAAAGCTTGCTTTAAATAAGCATTCTTTTCTTTCAACTTCTTAACCTGGACCTGTAAATTTAAAATAGACGAAGATATATTTGAATTATACTTAATATTCTGTACCTCATCATTATCACTGGAGTTGTCCTCTAGTCCAGCAAAGCAAAGTTGAGCAACTTCATCGTCTGAATCGATCTCCACATCAGATTCATCATCACTCCAGGTAATTAATGCCTTCTTTTGTTCTTCAGCTTGTAGCAGTCCTTTTTGAAGTGCCCTTTCTTTCCACACTCAAAACAAGTATCCTTGCTTTGATTCACTTTAACCTCCTTGCTCGGATTAGATTTGAAGTCCTTCTTCGGAAACTGTGACTTCATAGGTCGTTTGGAAACATTCCGTTTGGCAAGAAATTTATGAAACTTCTTTGTTATAAGAGCAATCTCTTCATCAGAATCATCAGGAGACTCATCTGCATCTGCATTAAGTGCAAGAGTTTTCTTACGAGGAGCTTCATCCTTCATCATATCTACGCAGCTGATTTTCGAATTCTTCCAATTCACTGAACAGTGTTAGAGTATCCATAGTCGAAAGCAGTGTTGAATCCTGCAGAATGGTAACCTTTGGAGCAAACTTCTTTGGCATTGCTCTGAGGATTTTCCTATTGATCTCAGATTGAGGAATGATCCTTTCCAGAAGTGAGATGGAGTTCATCAATGTCAGAAACCTCCCTTGAGCATCTCTCACGCTTTCATCTCTTTCCAACCTGAAACCTTCATAGTCACTCATTAGCATACTTAATTTTACTTCACGTACCTTAGACGTGCCTTCATGGCTGACTTTGATCGTATCCCAAATCTGCTTGGCAGTAGTACATGCTGAAACTTTTCTTAATTCTGTAGCTACCATGCCATTGAGAAGTGAGTTCATAGCTTTAGCATTGGAATTCATTGCGTTCACTTCTTCGGGAGAGAGATCCTTGAGAGATTTTGGCTTCCCTTCTTTCATAGGAATTGTGAAACCATTTTCTACAGCATCCCATTCAAATGCATCACGCTGGAGAAAGATTTTCATCCGAAACTTCCAGTCATTGTAGTTTTCAGCACCATGAAGCAGTGGTGGATAATTGTTTGAATATCTATCTGGTTGAGCCATGGATCGCTAGCAAAATAAACACTAAAAAGAGAATTAAATGCACCTGCTCTGATACCAAATGAAATTCGATGGCTCGATAGATAAAATAATATTCTAACTGACAAGGCAAATGGGACAGTCTCTTATGCAAATGGGACAGTCCCTTTACAAATTAGACAGGGTATGGGACAGTCTCAATTACACTGCAGAAAAAAAAATAACAGAAATAAAATGCAGAATGCTGAAAACTGAAAAGTAAAAACACCAAAAGTTTTCACTTGGTTCGGCCCCTACACCTAGTCTATGGCCTACATCCAAGTCCCCATGCCAACAAGCATAGAGAATGTATTATATCAACTTTAATAAAAGAACTTACAGTCTTTTCCTTGATTATAAATATAGCACCTGAAAGAAACCCTTTCCCAAGCTACCTTGCTACCTAGCCCACTGCTATTCCTTAGCCTTCTAGCTACCTTGCTATACTTTGAAATTAAGCTTGCCACAACCCGGCACAAAGTTGATATGAATACACACGTACAAGAATAAACAAATTGATTACAACTCAAACTAGGTTTCTTGTTTTTTGGATATGAATATCTCGGGTATGAAACAAGAAAATGATTTCAGATGATGAAAGATTCTCGTGAAAGTGTTAGCTACAAATCTGAAATGAAGAGTTGTATTTATAAGTAAAGTTCTAACAGATTTATTTTCAAACACAAGATAAGGTTGGAAGATAATTTGTTTGAAAATATTTGAATGAAACTTTGAAACTAATCTGTTAGTACGTTTGAAAAAGATAAATCAAGTAAAGATAAGGCTTGAGAGATTTAAGCTTGATTTATAAGGTAAGGTGGTAGGTTTGTTTGAGATAAGGTTTATCCAGATAAACAAGATATACATAAAACCCTAACAAACCTAATCTTGAGAAATAGTCTCCTGGAAAATCTGAATCACTGCAATCTCTGGACTTTAAACTGCTGTTATGTTGCAATCTGAATATCATCATAAACTCGTAGATTAACAGAGATGAGGAAGATAAAAGGAAGGAAAGAATGAGGGTGAAGAGAAGACAAGAATCAGCAAAGAGCTTGATAAGGAAGAACACAAAGTTTCGAGCTACTCTACTTGTATAAAATTCAAGCTAACATTACTTTGATGTATGTTCTCCCAAGTTCATTATCAGTTTGTAACTATTTGCTGCGCAAAAAGAATAAAACTTTAACCAATAAGATTACAAAAGATACAAACTTTATCTCCCAGCTCAGTTACTTAAACACCATATGAAGAAATACAAAGAAAAGGGATAAAACTTCATTTGTTAGGACAATATTACAAGTACAAATAAGCACATGCTTTCTAACAATCGCAATAAGAATATCTCAAGCTTCTTTAGGATATTATTGATACTCTTATTGGGGCAAGAATTGTTTATATAGTTCACAGGAAAAAGAATAAAGAAAACTACTTGCACTTTGTCGCTAAATCATTGATTTTAAGGTCAGTTCTCTAGATCCTTGATTTTACCAGGGAAAAAATTAAGTACAAAGGAATTAGGCCTATGTACAGCATGTTACATATGAGAGTGAAGGTATATATATAGATGACGAAGAAGACCATTATTTATTGGATGTAATTTCAACTTAGATTGTAATGGTCATAATTAATGGAAAGAGTTCATCTGAAACATGTTAAGGGACGAATTGTGCAATTACCTAAAGTTTGAGTAACGAAGTGCACTTCGTGCAAACCAAAGTGATGGGAATTGCAAATAACTCCAACTACAATGATACTATTTTCCAGGATTGCAATTCCACAACCTATTATACAACAATTTGCCAAGAAGATAAGAGTTCTTCCATATGCTCTAATGAACGGAAGAAAATTAACACATAAGTAATTCAGCGAGATTAACATATATGACAAGAAGTTCAGTTTTTTAGACTTAAAATTTATCAATTTACCAGAAAACTGTAGCCCCAATTATTGTTTAAACCCATACATTTCCGGCACAAGTGGAGAAAGAGATAACAATGTAAAAATCAGACTGACCTCTTTGACGGTCAATTTCAAAAAATGTAAACCGGAAGCACGGTTCAGATCCTTGTAGTTCCGGAGAGAGATTGATAGGATGTCCACAATTCCTTTTCCTTCCAGAAAAAAAAACAGGGGAATCAGATAAAAATTAGTGAAGAAAAAACCTGGGACCTAATCAAAGCATGTATTCTTCAGCATTCAGACATACATGTAATAATACATTACTGATTATTATACATGCGTCTGGTCACTATACAGGGCACAATATGAGGTATTAAAACAGGATAGGGTCTAATCTGAAGGATTGTTTCTGAACCAGCTCTGATCATCAAAGACTTGTATCTCTCAACCACATAAACCTTAACCTATAAGGTATCAAAACAGGGAAGAGTCTAATCTCTTGAGTAGCTAATTTCTGCTACAACACACATGAGTGGTCAGGTATAATTAACCTGGCGGTATGAGCTTTGACTTTGGATCATTTTCGGTCTATTTGATCATACATCTTATGGCACAGAAAGGGTATATTTAAAAAATTAAAAATCATACATCTTAACTTAAAATTTGAATTCAAATCTTTTGGTAAAAATATAACTTAAACTAATATCCTAATTTCCCACGACACAAAAATTTAAATACATGTAAGAAAACAACACACTCTAATAATATGGGATAGTGGAGAATATCAGTATATTAAAATGTAACCTTTGGATTGAGTTGACACAGGCATTTCAAGTCAAATGTAATGATCTAATCAGCATCCTCATTACTAATCCTCTGGAATCTGGATTATTGACTTCGTCAAGTCCTTGAAATCCATTAAATGAATACTGTAATAAGTTACAGGTGTTGTAGATGTCACTCCAGTTCATAGTCAATGCTTTTATTGTAATTTTTTCTATTAAAAAAACATAGATTCTTCTAACATGTTTGACAATGTAATAAAAAATTAACGAGCAATTAACCCTAATTAAGTCGTTAACATGTAGTAGTGTCATACATGAGTTGTTAACCAGTAAAAGACATGAGGCTGGTTGTTGTGATCTTTTGAGATCTTATGAAATGTTAATGTACCATAAATATCATACATTAAGCCACTAATCATAAAGGCCTTCAATCTATCCCCTTCTCATTTCATTTCTGAAATTGTTCTGAGAGCAGATGAGAGCTGGCAATTGTTCTGTAAGAGAACAAAACCAAACTCAAACCTGGAGGTTTACCACTTGCAATTGTAATCCTTGCCGGACTTTTATTGCAAAAGAAGACATTCACATTTTGGTCAGAAGTAAAAGACCATCTTTGGAGGAGGCTGAAGGGCAAGTCTTCAGAGATTGAAGAACTACTAAACTTGAGTTATGATGACTTGTCTTTCCGAATGAGACAATGTTTTCTGTACCTTGCAAGGTTTCCGGAAGACCAGATAATTGATGTTTTTAAGTTAAAGTTGTTATGGATTGCAGAGGAATTCATATCAGAAGCTGACGAAGAAGACGGAGTACACATGGAGGATGTGGCTGAGGATTATGTAAATGAGTTTATTAATCACAATATGATTCAGATAGAATTACTCTCCCAAGGAGGACAAGTTCTGATATGCCGGGTTCATGATCTTGTACGTGATCTTGCTAAAGAGAAGGCTACGGAGCACAAGATATTAGGAATTTTCGACTCAAGTAAACAACATCCAAATCCAATCCGTTAATTGCAAGGACAATCACGGCATGCCATATACAACGGAATTGATGAGTACTTGAAATTACTCGGGCATAACTCGGATGCTTTAATGTTGCGTTCATTAGCAATAAATAAAGACATTGTTAAACGGGATGTAGAAGAAGTGAAGTTGATGTGCACAAGATTTAGTTATCTTAAGGTGCTGGACTTGACCAGTGTTAGAAGTTCAGAGGTTATACCTGACGAAATAGGAGATTTAATTCTCCTAAAGTTCTTAGGCTTAATGGGTGGTATTGATGAAGATGTTTTAGTAATTCCTCCGAGTATTGGCAAACTCAAAAAGTTACAAACTCTTTGTGGCTCTCGCTACTATCACACTCCGTACAAACATCCTAAAGAGATGTGTGAGTTGAAGGAAATAAGGCATCTGATGTTTTACACAATTGATGGGAAAATGAATATTGGCGGCGACCAAACCAAACGGCAGACTATAAATTGCATATCTTATGCAGAATTGCACCATATTGATACCATCAATTGGACCAATCTGCATACACTTAAAATTACAGGTAGTCGAGGCAAAGAAGGAGAGTTTTACAGTTTGGAGTCCATAGCTAATTTAACAAATCTCCAAACATTATCCGTTTATGGAGTAAGGAGAGTTGTGTTGTATGGGCTAATGGAAGATCCAGAGCAATTAAGTTTGCTCCCAGATTCAGTCATTGATTTAGAGCTTGTCTTGACTAATTTCAAAAAGATCCAATGCTTACTTTGAAAAGTTTGTCTAATCTCACAGCTCTTCGTTTAGAAGATTCTTACTCAGGGAAGAAATGGTTTGCAGTGCAGATGCGATTTCATGTCTACAATCTTTATCATTAAATACACTCCGGAACCTGAAAGAACTACAAGTTGATGAAGGAGCTCTGCGTTCTTTAAAAGCTTTTTAAATAAAACGTTGTGATAGTATCAAGATTGACAAGATTCCTCCGCGAATAACGTCTATTCCTCGAGTACCATTTATTCCGTCAATGTTGCTGTATTAGATTAAGAACCAAATAAGTGTCACTAAAATGTGTCTGAAGATGAATGGTTGAACCTCTGTTTTAGTCATGTCAATTTTTGGATATTTTGACAAATTATTTGTTGGCTTGGTGCATATATTTATTTTGTTTTAGTGTAGAAGTATATTTAGTAGTATAAGTAAGGCTTCTGTTGCATTTATCCCCGCTTAGCATCTTTACATTTTAGGGAGGTAAGAGCAACTCCAAGAGCCACATTATACACTCCCTTTAGTCAAAATTTGAGGAGAATTACACAAAAAACAACTCCAACAACCTCCTTGTCCCTCCCTAGAACATATAATAAATGCAGTGAAGCACAGTCAAGAACTGAGACACTGTTTTCTTCGCATTTTATAAAAAATAGACAAAAATGATTGATAGAGAAGGAAACTGATGAGGCTTGTTGGAGTGGAAAGAAAAAACTGAATCTTAAATAACTAAGAGTTTATATAATATATATTTTATGAGGAGAATGATAAGCAACTCTTGGAGCTGCTCAAAAGAATATGGTTTGATCAATATCTCATAGTGCTGGACTTAAACAGAGTCATAAGTTCAGAGGGTATACCTGAGGAAACAGAAGATCTAATTTTCCTAAAGTTCATGCGCATGTTTCTGGAAAAGTTTTAGTAATTCCTTCAAGTGTAGGAAAACTCAAAAAGTTGCAAACTTTTTGTGGCTCGCTTTTTCATATTCTAAATACAAATTTACCTTGGGAGAAGATCGAGAGGTTGTCTCCGTGATTATAATTAAAAAAAGGTCCCAAGATTTTTGAAGTATATCTTATTAGTTGGAGGAATAATTCTTAGCACACTGGTTTTGCTCCAAAAATGATAGCTTCAGAAGCATTTGTTGCTTTCGAATATATCAATACTTGGAAAACTACACTTCACAGAGCTTATATTTCTTATATTTCATCGCAAGACAGAAACAATTGGTGTGTTTGGTTTGGTTCAAGACATGCACGATTGCAAGTTAAAGTATACCTAGCTTTTAGAATTTCGGTTTTAGTTCATTTATTTTTTAGAGGCTAAACGAACGTGAAAATCTGATTCGCTAATTTCATGGCCAAAAAACTAATTTGCTCAACATCTTAGGTGGTTTTAGTTCATATGCATTTGAAGGGTACACAAAGAAGACATATCGGCGAGCAGGCATTTGACAGATGAAAATGAAAACCAATCTACAATCTTTAAAATTTAATTTAAAATTTTGTTACTGGGGGAAGAAAATGGTTTGCACGGCAGATGCATTTCCATGTCTACAATATTTATCATTAAAGACACTCCAGAACCTGGAAGAATTACAAGTCGATGAAGGAGCTCTGCCTTCTTTAAAAGCATTTCAACTCATGGGCTTAATTCTCCTAATTAGGTACTCACCTAACTTGGTTGAGTATAAATGGATTTTAATGTGAACGCAGGGGATGTATTTGTAATTACAGGTTTTAAAGCCTTTACATTTTTTCTTATTTTGCGTCTCCCTGTATTTTTTATTTCCATTTAACAAATTAAGATTCTAAGAATGGAAAACTCGAAAGACTACAATTGTCACTCTTAGGATCTGTAAATCTATGTATATTATAAAAGCTGAATCCTATCTTATGACAAATGTAATAAGTTGGTAGTTAGCTCCACATTTTTTCTATAATGTCTTCGTATATCAACTATATTCACATATTTGCAAGGAGTATAGTGAGGTATTAAGTTGCCTTTGATTATCTATTACTATAAAAATTTATACCAATAATATTTTTTGTGTTTACCCAATAAAGAAAACAAAGAGTAAAGACGATACATTAAGGATTCACGCTATGAGCTGTGTAGAACATCTAAGGCTAAGCCATGTGGTCTACATATCTGTTTCCTTTAATTTATTTACAGTGATAAAGATTTATAGATTATTTACAACATTGCAATATTATGTTTGTTGATAATCTATATAAATGACCTCAAGTTGAATATTCTATAATAGGTTAGATCTTTAAGGTTGTTTTGGTAATTAGAACCGTAAATGCAACTTACATTTTAGGTATGGAGTTTCATGTAAATAAATAAGGGGCTGTGATGGCGACGATTCACCCTGGGGATGAATGTTGTTGCACAACGGTTGCTGCAATGCTTGGTAAATTAAAGTCAAAACTCAAAAGACAAATTAGTTGCCTGCAAGTTTAATGATGGCCTCGTACTTCAAAGTTCAGAGCATTAATCATACTTGGTGAATGAATGTATTTGCATTATCTTCTTCCTCTTTTAGTTTTGCTAAGCTAATGCATTTGCATTTGTTAATATGTTGCTGCTACATTTTGCACCATAACAGTATTTTGACGAAATTGCTTACTATAAGCAGTAAGCACATATTGAAGGAAGGAAAATGTTTGACACTGATAACTCGGTTTCTTCCCAGGTCTTCTCCTTTCTCTCACGCGCTGCGACCCCTCCGCAGCGGTCTAGGTGTGGTTAACCTGCTAGATAGGGGTCTCTGCAAAACAGAATCGGAGGGGGTTATATCCCACGGCAACTCCGGTGTGAGAATAAGAAATGAGCTTTCTTGAAGAAGAAGAAGAAGAAGAAGAGGGAAGAAGGAGCTATTCAAAATATGTGAGGGTGTGTGTATATGTGTGTAGCAGTCAAAATATTTTCCAACCCCTAAAACCCTCTTTTTGGGGCCTTTTATAGGTCCTAAGATTTAGGATTTTTGGGGTTTGTACCTCTTCATCCTGACCTTTGATCATTCTTGGTTGGTGACAGGTTGGACGGTCCAGATGGGTTGTGTGGTCAGGTGTCCTTTCTCCATCAGAGCTGTCTTGGGATGATTACCCGTGAACGGCTGGGATGCAATTGTTTTATTTTGGGTAACATGAGACAGTTGACTCTTTTGTCCTGTGCCACGTGGTACCGGGGACCACTCCGGCTTGGGCCTGGGGTGGCATCTCTTTTGGGCCCCTGTTTTTCTATTTGGGCCTGATTATTTCTGGCATATGAGACACCTTGACATTTTCTTCTCTATAAATCAATTCATTTATATATTTTTGTGTTTTCTAAGTTCATAGCCCCTTATTACTTTTAAGTTATGTTCCAAAAATCACCCATTTTACCAATTAATTATCCTGGTTAATCGTTTTAATATATTTTGCAGATTCGATTTTAATTAGATTAATCAGTGCACTTTTTTCTTAAATTAATATACTTAGTTCAATAAATAATCATTGTTGTATTTAATTAAGCACATCTGATTAATAATATTTCGATCAATTATCGATTATCCAATTAGTCATCGGAAGGCTACTATATCATAAATGTCGATTTTTGCTTTTAGAAAAATGGTTTTAGGGATTATTTAATACTCCCTCCACCTTATGGTAAATTGGTAAATGTAGTTTTTCAAATTTTTACATTAAACTAAAAATATCTTTTTAGTAAACACATATAGGTGAAAGATGAGAAGCTCCACTTAGATATATTAAAAATACAGGGTATAAGTTGATATTTAATTAGATTTTTTGGTTTGGAAAAAGGTCTTATTAAAATTTCGGAGCCTGTTTGGATTTAAATTAGTTTTTGCCGTGTTTGTGCACATATTGTTCAGTTTAAATCTAAACGTTAGGAAAAATAAATAATTGCTCTATTAATAATCTACTATTCAAGCTTCTTTACAATTTTTTTTTTCTGTTTTATTCAATTCTCTTTTTCTGTTTTATTTGTGTACCACCGACAACCAAATATACAGTAGAGATACAAATATGTCATATGATGGTCTTTCTTCAAAAGATTATATAGCTAACATTCTATTATAGAATTTCATCAAAATGGTTCTAATGTAGAATAGCTATTATATTTAAATATAATAAAATATTTAACAATTGAAATTTGAAAAAAAATAATTGATTTTAAATTTGATTTTACTGTGAAATAATTTTGCACAAGTGTGATTTTACTGTTACAGAACCACTTTAAATTATTTTATCAAATTTCAATAATTTTTTAAATAAAAAAAATTGTGCAACTTCGTTTTTAATTTGATAATTAAATTTTGTAATTATATATGATGAAAATTGAAATAAATTATGTATTCCCTTCATGGATGGCCACCCTAGATATGATTATTAAAAAAAGTATTGTTATCTTTAAATCTTTAAATAATACAAAGCTACATTTTATGGAAATCCTATTTTGTATCGAGTAAAGCATGATATAAATAATAAGTTCTTCGTGATATGTGCTTTCTTATTTATGAATATTATGTATAATTATGAATATCTTATTTAATATACTGAGTGTAATATGAATTATATGCTAAAATACTCCTTACGTAATAAAATTTAAATATTGTGTAAGGAGATATTTATGCAAGGAAATCAAAGAAGCTTTTCCATTTTTCTCCATTTCTTCATTTTGCTCTCGGCCAAAATAATACCAGCAACTTCAAACTGTCATATCTCCTTCAATACTCATTCAAATATTGTGTTCTATAGCTCGTTGGAAAGGTATTGAGATGACCTACAACTCTTGTTCACAAGTCTCATCCAAATAATCATGGTAACACTCATTTTTACAGTTCTATAAATCGGACTAATTGTAACTCCAAAAGTTCTAACTCATTTCTTGAACTCCTTTGCAAGTTTGAACATGATAAACATAGATCAAGGCTCTCTTAAGGATGAAAATCTCTTTTAAGTGGTTTAAGGATCTAAGGAAGGTATAAACTTCAAACCCTAGCTTTGATTTTATGATTCCATTAAGTTTTATTGAAGCATTGTTAGTATTAAGGCTTGATCTTTGATTATAAGTAGTTTTGGTGGATATGTATTGGTTTTGAATATTGGGTCTTTGATTGGTTGGATAAATTGGTAAAACTTGGAGTTGGGGACTGATTTTGTAGTATGATGGTTTAATATTGTTGTGTTGTAGGTTGTGAGTGAATTGATGAGGATTTAGAGTGGTAATTATTTTGGGAATCTCGTAAACATAGCCGTCGTAATGCCCGTTTTCGTTAGACTGTTTCTGCATGAATCTTGGACCAGAGAACTCACTGTAATATTCTGACATTTGCCATGTTTAGCTAGATCATGTCGTAAGCTTCGTTTCGGTATGTGGTTCGCCTGCTTTCCATCTCTATGGACTGAAGCAAGCACCTAGAGCATGGTATGAAACCCTTTCTCAGTTTCCACTTGAAAGTGGATTCAAAAGAGGTACAATAGATAAAACCCTGTTTTATCTGAATAAAGGTAAAGATTTGCTTTTAGTTCAAATTTATGTTGATGATATCGTTTTTGGATAAACTAATCAAATACTGTGTGATAAGTTTTCAAAGTTGATGCAATCAAGATATCAATGAGTATGATGGGAGAGATGAGTTACTTCCTAGGCTTGCAGATTAAACAGACTGATAGTGACATCTATATCAATCAGTCCAAGTACACAAGAAATCCACTGAAGAGGTTTAATATGCAGGAAAGTGCAACTGCAAGTACTCCTATGGAAACTGCTACAAAACTTGATCCAAATGAAGGTACAACAGTTGATGTGACAACCTACAGATGTATGATTGGATCTCTGTTATATCTAATTGCTAGCAGGCCAGACATTATGTTTGCCACTTGTTTGTGTGCAAGATTTCAGGCAAATCCAAGGGAGCCACAACTTATTACAGTAAAAAGAATTTTCAGATACCTCAAGGGTACTGTTTCACTTGGACTTTGGTATGCAAGAGAAGCTAATTTTGCATTATATGGTTATTCAGATGCTGATTTTGCCGGATGCAAAATAGACAGGAAAAGTACATCAGGAAGCTGTCAGTTCTTGGGAGGCAGATTAGTCTCATGGTTCAGCAAGAAGCAGAAGTCTATTTCTACTTCAACTGCTGAGGTTGAATATATTGCAGCTGGGAATTGCTGTGCTCAGTTGTTATGGATGAGAAATCAGCTCATGGACTATGGATTATCATTCTCAAAAATTCGTATTTATTGTGATAATCAAAGTGCTATTGCTATGACAGGAAATCCGGTGCAACACTCTCTTACAAAGCACATCAGTGTCAGATATCACTTCATAAGAGAGCATGTCATGGAAGGAACCATAGAGCTTCATTTTGTTCCTACTGAATAGCAGCTGACTGATATCTTCACAAAGCCATTACCTGAAGCAATATTTACAAAGCTTGTGAATGAACTTGGTATGGTTAATTGGGACAAGTAAATTTTACTTCAATTATATTTGGTCAAATCCTGATGTATATTGATCAAATCCTGATATGTCCTAAATGCTTTATTTTTAGATATTAAGCCAAAAATATTTGATGTATTCTATTTTATATTCATGATAAATTAAGTGAATTTATTTGCTAATTATGCATATCCGAATAAATATATCACTGTCATCATTTCACATCGGTCTAGGGAGACGCACCTTAAAAAGAAATCTTTTGGTTAATTCATTAAGTTAACTCTACACTTAATCATTAATCAGTTCTCTAGTCCCTTGATATTCCATTGGCTATTTACCTGTCATTTCATCTCAGACATATCATCTTCTATCTCACACAAACTATTCTCTCTCTTTTAATCATCACTACTTTCTTCCTTCATAAAAATGGTTCTTGTAAACATGTTTATGAACTATGAAAACTTCTACGTCGAGTTCAGTTGTGGTGACTGGGAACAGGAATGGCACGTCACTGCCATTCCTAATGAGATATGGAACTTGGTTCCACAAGAGGTTCGGACAAATCTCTTGTTCTTTGAGATGGACTACCAACTCCATCTTGATCGCTTGGAAGAAGAACGGAGAGAGGCTATTCTTCAGCAAAAATGGATCATCCGTCTTGCAGTGCTAGTTGTCAACAACAGGAGGAACTAATTGACAGTTTTCCGTCTTAAACCAAGGTTGTTCATCATCTTAGACTAGGATTATCTTGTAATCTTTTGCATGTAATCTACAAATTTCATGAAATGTAATATTTTGATATATTAATGAAATTTCTTTTTACAAGATAGTCTTTGTTTATCTCGTATTATATGCATGTGAATGTTTTCGTTGAAGCCTGTTAATCTTTACTTCATCTACTTGAACTGTATTTCTTGATGAATATGTTGATTAAAATTGTGGTTGCTAATAATTTGTGATGCTTTGACAAACAAATGTTGAATTTGAATCGACATATCCTGAGTTAGTCAAATCCTGACAGAAGAAAGGTCTCAAATCCTGACGACAGGTCAGCACGTTCTATTTCAGATTATTAGTGGTAATCAATTTCTGAGTAAGATTTATTGTTGCAATTAAGTGTCTCACTTAATTAATGATTAATGGTGGATTATCAAATAAATAAATTTCTACAGTTGTGTCTTAATATAACGGTATGTATTTTGTATTTACTTCCACAATTTCCTCCAACGTCAAAATCAATTACTCAGATATTATTTCCTGTTCGAAGTCAAATTCGCTAGGTTACCTTCTTCATACAAGTGTGTTAAACATATTTCTGAATAGTGAAGCTATAAAACCAGAAGAAATTCTGTGACATAATTCATCATACACATAGTTTCACTGCGCACATCTCACACTCTC
Source organism: Apium graveolens (assembly GCF_009905375.1). Classification (NCBI taxonomy): domain Eukaryota; kingdom Viridiplantae; phylum Streptophyta; class Magnoliopsida; order Apiales; family Apiaceae; genus Apium; species Apium graveolens. The sequence continues at coordinate 119,909,422 of NC_133653.1, forward strand.
TCTCTCACAAGCTATTCACATCATGATAACTTCTGAAGTTTCACCACTCTTCAGTCAAACCACAATCATTCATGGAAACACATTTGGTACTAATAATTATTTAGCTCTGCTTACACATCAGTAGCTACCATCATCTTTTCATGATATTCAGTATTTTCTCCTTTTATGTCCATTTGGGTATGCTCTCACAAATCCTGTTAAGGTGTCATACAGGGCTGTCATGCAGGTCTGGAACACAGCTGTGGTAAATCCAACTCACACTGGCTTTTCTTTTGAGTATAAAGACCAAAGATATGAAGTTGATGCTGATATTCTGCTTCAAGTCTTGAGATTGCCTGTTCTTGATGGTGCTCCCGACACTCATACCAATGAGCAGCTGTTTGATATGCTAAGGACTTTAGGCTATCAAGGAGAAATCACAACCATTGGAAAACTGGTCAGGACCAAACTGAAAGAGAGTGGAAATTCTTCTTTGACTGCATCAGTAGATGTTTCTTGAATAAGACAACAAATTTTGATGCTCTTCCATCCACTTCCCTGAGAATTGGGTACTCTCTTCTTAACTCTGGTAATTTTGATAATGGTAATACTATATTACAGTTCATAATTGCTAGGATAGCAGATGCTTCAGGAGTAATAGGGTATACTAGATTTTTACAAATGATTTTCACTTATCTATGTCCTAATGATATTTTTGATGATGATGAATTATTCCCTATTTTTCAAATTTCTGAAAAAACAATCACCGATCATATCAAAAGGGATAAAAAAAATAAATTTCCAGGACCACCCTTTCTTCCTAGAGAGGTCAGGCAATTTCTGTTGAGAAATAGACCTACTCCTACACAAGTGCCTGCAAATCCTGATGCTGGCACCTCTATTGTTGGATTTTAAACGCAGCGGGGGCATGGAAAAATACTTTTACACATACAAAATTCAAATAAAAGCATATAAATCGTGAATAAAAATTCGAGGGATCGAATCTAACCTTTAAAATAATTCGTAGACAACGATCAGAGATCCTTAGCAGTTGCTCCTCAAGTGTGAAACACTCCACCGGTATCCACCAAGAAAACGATGTTAAGGAGGAGGAGGTGGAGAGAATTGGGTTTTCCAAACTTTTTGGGTTTTCGGGTTTGATATGGGTTAGAGTAAAATAGGGTCTATAATAGTGTATTTATAGGAAAAAATTTCAGCTGAAATTTTCCCATAAATATATTATTATCCCATTTATTATTCTCATTAATTAAAACACCTTTTAATTATTAATCCTTTTTCTAAACACTTTAGAAATAATTCTCTCTCTTGATTTAATTTCTAAAAATTAAATCCTTAATTAATAATATTAAGAACTTTTCTTAATTAATTTATAATCAATTAAATTTCATTTAATCAATTATTAAATTTGCCAATTATTTATTTATTTCATAAATAAATAATTAGCCATTATTAATTAATTCCTCCACCATTAAATCATTCTTTTATGGTGTGACCCTGTAGGTTCAATATTAAGCCGGTAGTAGAAATAATAATAATAAAACTATTTTATCATTATTTATATAAATTCTCTAATTTATTAAATATGATTAATTAATTAATCACATTTATTCTACATCGTGAGGGATACTTCTCAGCATATCGCGACTATCCGAATAATATGAATTCACTTCTTAGAATACCAAGAACCTATTCAGTGACTAGTTACCGTACAATAAACTCCTTCTACCCTACAATATCCCGATTAAATACAAGGCATGAATCTCGTGTCAAGCCTATCTAATTCAATCACTTTGCTTACCATTTACTATCGTAGTTCTATGCTAATTAGAAACTCCTTTCTAATTTCATTTACTCTGGCCAGAGATTCCTGAACTAGCATAAGTGGATCAGCCTTGAACATTCGCTTTCTTCACTGGAAGGGGTAGATCCTTTATTGATCATACACTATCTTCGTGTACAAATTCCTATACCCAGAAGAGCCCTAATAATTGTCCCTGGAGACTAAGAACTAAACCAAAGCATAGTTCAGTGTACACAAGATGACTATGATGACCTCAAGTCTAAGGATACTTGTACAACTATCACTATGTGAACAACTGCTGACACGTGAGTGAACTTCATCAGTTGTTCAGCTGTGCGAGTCATGTTCAGTGAACTTATTCCATAATAAGCACCTACATACTAGCTATAGTGTCATCACACAAATGTCTATGAGAACAGACATCCTTCATAATGAAGCAAGCATAGTATATACCGATCTTTGCGGATTATTAATTACCAGTTAGTAATCCTATGACCAGGAACTATTTAAGTTTAGAGTTATCATCTTTTTAGGTCTCACTATTATGATCTCATCATAATCCATAAAAAGCTTTACTCTAAACTATGGTATATCTTATTTAAACACTTAAATAGATAAAGCCCGTAATAAAAACAAAACAAGTCTTTATTAATATCAATGAAATCAAAAAGATTACATAAAATTTATTCCTAAATCCTCATACATGATTGGACTTAGGACATATTCCTTTCAATCTCCCACTTGTACTAAAGCCAATCACTCTGGTATCTAATACCCATCTTGTCTTTATGACGATCAAAGTGACTTTCATAAAGTAGCTTTGTGAGTGGGTTTGCTACGTTGTTATGTGTATCAACTCTAATTCAATACAATATAAGAAATGTTACCGCGCTCCCACTAACCCTTTTGTAGACGCATGGTTCATCTACGTTTTTGATAAAATCAAACTCTTTGATTGTCTCATCAAAATAAATGTTCCATCTACGAGAAGCTTGCTTTAAACCACATATGGTTCGCAGTAGCTTACACACTAGGCTTTCATTTTCCTTGGAAAGAAAACCATCTGGCTATATGCCATATCTCATAGTCGTAGTAAGCAGCAATCGCAAGCAAAATCCGAACTGATTTTAACAGGGCTACGTGTAAAAGGTTTCATCAAAGTCAATCCATTGCCTTTGTTTGAATCCTTTTGCCACAAGCCTGGCCTTATAGGTCTCCACCTGGCCATCTGCTATAATCTATCTTTTGTATACCGTATACATAGATCCCATTCTGGATTTCATGGCACTATGCCATTTCTCTGAGTCAACACTACTCATAGCCTCATTATAGGTCACAGGGTCGTCATCATCAATGATTGACAACTCATTGTCATTCTCAATGACAAGGCCATAATACCTCTCAGGTTGGTGAGACACTCTCCCTGATCTATGAATGGGTTGTTCCACAAAAGGTTGTTCAGTCAGAACAAGTGTTTCCACTTGATCCGTAGTAGTTTGTGCTTCTTGAACTTCATCAAGTTCAATTTTGCTCCCACTGTTTCCTTCAAGGATAAACTCCTTTTCCAAGAAGGTTGCATGTCTGGATACAAACACCCGATGATCGGTGTAAAAGTAATACCCTAAAGTCTCTTTAGGATATCCCACAAAACTACATTTTACGGATCGATATTCCAGCTTATCTGGGTCAACTTACTTGACATAAGCTGGACATCCCCAAATCTTAACGTGTTTAAGACTCGGTTTCCTTTCTTTCCATATCTCATACGAAGTTTGAGGAACAGATTTTGGAAGGCACCTTATTCAGTAAATATGCTGAGGTTTCCAATGCATAACCCCATAGGAATACTGGAAGATTTGCATAGCTCATCATGGACCGAACTATGTCTAACAAAGTTCGATTTCTCCTTTCAGATACCAATCTGGAGAGTCTACTGGGAGACTATACCATTTACTTTGAGATAATCTAGAAACACTCCATTAAAGTATTCACCACCTCGATCTAATCGAAGAATTATAATACTATATTTGGTTTGTTTCTCCACTTCATACTTATACTCTTTGAACTTTTCAAAGGCTTCAGACTTGTGTTTCATCAAACACATATCCGAATCTAGATCTATTATCCATGAAAGTAATGAAGTATGAAAATCCACCCATGGCTTGCGTAGACATTGGTCCACATACATCTGTGTGTACCATTCCTAGCAAATTTGCAGCCCTCTCTCCATGTCTACTAAATGGAGACTGCAATGCCACTATAAAGTGAGATTTTTATCATCCCTTTTCTTTTATTAGTTTGTTCAATCTGAAATAAATTATGTCGCATACATACAAACCATTATTTAAAGCACCACGTCCATAAAGAATATTATCTCTAAGAATAGAACATTCATTATTCTCAATAATAAATGAAAATCCAGCCAAGTCTAACATGGGAATAATATTCCTCACAATCGAGGGAACAAAATAATAATTATTTCAAACAATAGTCTTACCCGTAGGCCTATGTAAATGAAATAATTCTACATCTACAGCAGCAACTCTTGCTCCATTTCCCATCAGTAGAATCACCTCCTCTTCCTCAAGAGTCCTACTTCTCCTTGGTCCCTGCAACAATTGCAGATTTGAGAACCACAGGCGGTATCTAATACCCAAGTAGAAATTTAATTTAATGACATATTCACTTCTATCATGAACATACCTGAATCAGAAGCGGTAGTCTCACTACCCTTCTTCTTCTTCAATTCTGCAAGGTCCTCTTCCAGTGCCCCACCTTGTTACAGTGAAAGGAAACAACTTTGCTCTTGGGGTCTTCAGCTTTTGGTGGAACCGGATTTTCTTCACCTACTTTCTTCTTCTTGGAAGAGTTCCTCTTCCTTTTCTTAGGATTGGAACCTTCACCAATTAGAAGAACAAAACTCTTCTTAGGGGAAAATTTGATTCCGCATTATCGATCAAATATCGACTCAAACTGATACACAAATCAAATGACATTGCAATCTAAAAGAAATTAGGTCTTAAAAGTATTTTTATTGGAAGCGCAATATTTTTCTGAGTCTGTACGCGTTCGTTTCATATTAAACGGACAAACGGTTGATTTATTATGAATTTTTGAACATTTTTCAGAATAAAACGGGTCTCCGAATCATTTAATAAATAATAAGGCTCGAACACTCGAAAATAATTTTATAAAAATTATCGAGCCTAGAAAATAATTTAAAATAATATTTTAAAGCTCGAAAAATTCTGTCTCTCACAAAGTAGTGGAGTATTTAAACCTCGAGACATTTGTAAGCTCATATGTATTATATCGAAAGAATTTGGAGCTGAAAAGGAATATAAACTGTTATTAGGTGCATTCTCCCAACAGAATGTAATCTATTGAAATTCGCTTGTCCACCAGGGCATCTGAATGAGAGTCACTACTCCTTGATCTAAATATTTTCTATGCACACGTGAGATTCACACACAAAGAAGGTATTGATGCAGCAATTGATGTTACACCATATTAAGGTCACTAACAATAGTTGAATCTAAATCCTCAGATCCTGGCTCATGCATGAGTCCACCTCAACTGTTTTTGTGCTAATTTTATGCATCTTTTAAAATTCTCTTTTACAGTGGCTTCTCAGTGTAAGTGAGTCACGACTGCTTATCAGAATTTATGCTATTATCAGAGTATTTCTCCAGTAATCATAGAGTGTGAACAGTCACCAAGAAAAAATATTTTGCTTTTCTAATGCATATTTACTTAATACCAGCTATGCACTTGGGTCGTCCCATTCACATTTTTACTCTAGATCTCAAAGGAGTACCTGATATTATTCTTTGATTTTTTTTTTGATTTTTTTCTTTTGATAAGTGAGGTTTATCAGCATTTAGTACATTCAGCAGTTTTACTAGAAACAGAACTTAAACAGGTGAGTAGCATTATTCTAATTTGGGACTTAGTAGTAAGATGAATAAAGTAAACTAAACTAAGCTCAAGTATCAGAATTTGCTTGTGTCATAAGATTTCCACAGAAATAATTACTTCTTTCATGGGATCATTTGTTTATTGAAGACTAGTAGGTCAGTATCTAGCACAATTATCCTCATAGGATCGAATAGTTACTTAAACAGATATATCACTTATTAGAGTTAAGAAATATGTATCAGACAACAGTCAGTACTTAAAAACATTTATCAATTAATGCACAGAATACACAAAGAGATTAATTCTGTAAATACTGATCATAAAGTCTGATAACATAGAACAAGTTTAAGCAGATTTAGAGAAAGAACCTGAAATCATTCCAAGTTCATTTACCAATTTTGAAAAAGTAGCTTCACACAGTGGTTTTGTGAAGATATCTGCTACTTGTTGATCTGTGGGAACAAAATGCAATTCCACTGTACCTTCATCCACATGTTCCCTGATGAAATGGTACCTGATGCTGATGTGCTTTGTCATAGAGTGTTGAACTGGATTACCTGTCATAGCAATAGCACTTTGATTATCACAGTAAATAGGGATTTTGAAATATGTTAACCCATAATCCAGTAACTGATTCTTCATCCAGAGAATCTGTGCATAGCAGCTTCCTGCAGCAATATACTCTGCTTCTGCAGTTGATGTGGAAATTGACTTTTGTTTCTTGCTATACCAAGAAACCAACCTGCCTCCAAGAAATTGGCAGCTTCCACTTGTGCTTTTCCTGTCAATTTTACAACCTGCAAAATCTGCATCTGAGTAACCTATTAATTTAAAATCTGATTCTCTAGGATACCATAATCCTAGATCAGCTGTTCCTTTAAGATACTTAAAGATTCTTTTTACAGCTGTTAAGTGAGGTTCTCTTGGATCTGCTTGAAATCTTGCACAAAGACAGGTAGCAAACATGATATCTGGTCTACTAGCAGTTAGATAGAGAAGTGAGCCAATCATACCTCTGTAATCAGTAATATCTACTGAATTACCAGTATCCTTATCCAGTTTTGTTGCAGTGGCCATGGGAGTGGATGCACTTGAACAGTCTTGCATTTCAAATTTCTTCAGCAAGTTTCTGGTGTACTTAGATTGACAAATAAAAGTTCCTTCTTCACTCTGTTTGACTTGAAGGCCCAGAAAATAACTGAGTTCTCCCATCATACTCATCTGATATCTTGACTGCATTAGTTTGGCAAACTTTTTGCAAAGTTTGTCATTTGGAGACCCAAAAATAATATCATCAACATAAATCTGGATCAAAAGTAAGTCCTTGCCATGGTTGAGATAGAACAGTGTTTTGTCAATAGTTCCTCTGTTGAATCCACTTTCCAGAAGAAACTGAGCTAAAGTCTCATACCATGCTCTAGGAGCTTGCTTAAGTCCATAAAGTGCTTTATCAAGCCTGTAGACATAATCTGGATGTTTGGAATCTACAAAGCCTGGAGGTTGTTCAACATATACCTCCTCTTCCAATTCTCCATTGAGAAAAGCACTTTTCACATCCATTTGAAAGACAGTAAACTTTTTGTGAGCAGCATAAGCCATGAATATCCTTATGGCTTCTAACCTAGCAACTGGAGCAAATGTTTCATCATAGTCAATTCCCTCCTGTTGAGAATATCCTTTTGCAACCAGCCTTGCCTTGTTCCTTACAATTATGCCATCACTATCAGTTTTGTTTCTGAATACCCACTTTGTACCAACAACCGATCTATTCTTAGGTCTTGGCACTAAGGTCCAGACTTTGTTTCTTTCAAATTCATTCAACTCTTCCTGCATTGCTTGCACCCAATCAGCATCTTGAAGAGCTTCTTCCACTTTCTTTGGCTCAGACTGAGAGAGAAAAGAATTGTAAAGACATTCATTTGAAGTACCTGTTCTAGTTCTGACACCTGCCTCAAGATTTCCAATTATCAAATCAGGTGTATGTGATTTTGTCCACTTCCTTGCAGATGGAAGATTTTCTCTAGAACTGGATGCTCCCCCATGATTCATGCTGTCTTCGGTTTCATTTTCTGATGCTCCCCCTGAAACTATGCTCTCTGAGTTGGATCCTTCAGTATTTAGATTTTCAGTACTGTCAGTACTTGGCTTATCAGAACTTGACGAATCAGAATTTGAAGAGCCAGATGTATGTTTTGATGCTTCTTGAGATGTGATAATATCTTGAGTATGCTCCCCCTGCATTGGTGCATCTTCCTTTGACGTAGTCACCACAGTTTCAATAACATCAGAGTTTAATCCATCAGAATTTACAGTATCAGGACTTAGACTGTCAGGACTTGAGGTATCAGAATATGAATCTTCATTTTCAAATCTCAGCTGATCATGATCAATGCAATCTTCAAGTCCAGTGATCTTCTTGTCATCAAAAGAGACATTGATAGATTCCATGACCACTTTTGTTCTCAAATTATAGACTCTGAAGGCTTTTGTAGAAAGTGGATATCCAACAAAGATTCCCTCATCAGCTTTTAGATCAAACTTGGATAGCTGTTCAGGATGAGTCTTGAGAACAAAGCACTTACATCCAAATACATGAAAGTATTTGAGATTTGGCTTCTTGTTCTTCACCATCTCATATGGTGTTTTTTCATGCTTGTTAATGAGTGTTGCATTTTGAGTAAAATAAGCAGTCTGCACAGCTTCAGCCCAGAAATAGGTTGGAAGCTTTGCTTCTTCAAGCATTGTTCGTGCAGCTTCAATGAGAGTTCTATTCTTCCTTTCAACAACTCCATTTTGCTGTGGAGTTCCAGGAGCAGAAAATTCCTGCTTTATTCCATGATTTTTGCAGAACTCTTCCATTATCAGATTCTTGAATTCAGTGCCATTATCACTCCTCAAAATTTTCACAGAATCTTTGATCAATTTATCCAGATGTTTGACATGATCAATCAGGATAGATGCAGTTTCACTTTTTGTGTGCAAGAAATACACCCATGTGTATCTGGTGAACTCATCTACTATGACCAACGCATACTTCTTCTTTGCAATAGACATGACATTCACTGGACCAAATAGATCAACATGAAGTAGATAATAAGGCTCAAGAATTGATGATTCAGTCTTGCTCTTGAACGAAGATTTTCTTTGTTTAGCCTTCTGACATGAGTCACAAAGACCATCAGGAACAAACACTGATTTTGGCAGTCCTCTCACAAGATCTTTCTTGATTAGTTCATTTATCTTGTTGAAGTTTAAATGAGAGAGTTTCTTGTGCCAATTCCAGCTTTCTTCAGTTAAGGCTCTACTCACTAAACAGATTGCGATTCCATCAGAACTTGTTGAAAGCTTAGCTTCATAAATGTTACCACGCCTGAATCCCTTCAGAACAATTTTTTCTTTAGATTTACTAACTATTTCACAATGTTCTGCAAAGAAATCAACATGATAACCTCTGTCACAGATTTGACTTATACTCAGTAAGTTGTGTTTAAGTCCTGAGACCAGAGCTACATCTTTAATGATGACATTCCCAAGATTGATATTGCCATATCCCAAAGTTTTTCCAATGTTGCCATCTCCATAAGAAACACTTGGGCCAGCTTTCTCCACAAAGTCTGATAGCAGGGCCTTATTTCCAGTCATATGTCCTGAACATCCACTGTCCAGAACTAAAATATTTTTCCTGTTGCCCTGCAATCAAAAAGACAACTAATAATTAGTTTTAAGGACCCAGACTTGCTTGGATCCTTTGGCCTTTTTAGGTTTGTTAACATTTGCAGCGGATTTAGCATCAGATTTTATGTTAACAGTTTTCTTATCAGAACTTATACTACCAGACTTTGAATCAGAACTTACACTAGAAGGAACAACAGAAACTTTCTTTAAAGAAGGTTTTATTTGATAATAATCATAGTACAAACTATGATATTCCTTACAAGTATAAATGGAATGCCATAAACTACCACAATGAAAACAAGGATTTTGTGGTTTGTATCTAACAGACTGACTCTTAACTCCTGATTTTGAAGATAAGGAGTTAATATTCTTATTCTTCCTGCAAAAAGAAGCCAGATGGTTAGAACTTCCACAGTTATGACACGCTTTCCTAGGAGCATCAGGAACAGATTTATAGTTATTGCTTTTATTTACACCTTCCTTTCCATTCCTGTTTTTCCTAGGTGATTTTACCTTGTTTGCATTCTTAACATCTTTCAGCTTATGCTTAAGCTGCTTCTTTGTCATTAAGCCTATGTTAACTTCAGCTGTCTTTTCCTGTTTTAGTTTGTCAGAAGCTAATTCCTTTTTAACTTCTGATTTCTCATTTTCAGATTTTTCAGTTACAAACTTAACAGGTTTTAACTTCGGCTTTTGCTTATCAACAGGCTTAATTTCTACAGTTCCTTTTTCATTTTTATTTTCTCCATAACCTAAGCCCTCTTTCCAGTTTCCACTGCTTAGCAAATTTTGAGTTGTTTTGCCAGAGTTAGTCCAAGTTCTGATAATCTCTCTCTCCTTTTCTAACTCAGTTTTTAGAGATTCATTCATTTTTAGCACTTCATCCCTAACATAAAAAGCATCATCTCTATCCTTCTGAGTTTGATGGAACATGACTAACTCTTTTTCTAAGAAATCATTTCTTTTCCTAAAAGCAAGATTTTCAGAAGTTAATCTTTCACATGTTAAAGTTTGATCTCTATAACTAACAAACATGGTTTTAAGATATCTTCTCAACTCATTAATATCATCAGTATGAAAAGCATAAGTAGTCTGAGGTACCTTTGTTTCAGCAGCTTCAGAACTGCTCTCAGAACTTGATTTATCAGCATTTGCCATCAATGCATAGTTCTCCTCACTTTCAGAGTCTGAGGTGTCTGTCCAGCTTTTCTGCTTTGTGACAAGAGCTTTGCCTTTGTCACTCTTGGTCTTCTTGCAATCAGGAGATATGTGGCCTTTCTCACCACAATTATAACATTTAACATTAGCGTAATCTCCTCTGTCAGACTTTCCTCCTCTTCCTTCAGATCTTCTGAAATTCTTCTTATCAGAACTTATGCCTTTTCTGGAAAACTTCTTTCCCTTCCTGAACTTCCTGTATGCAATCTTTGTGATTCCTTTCACCATAAGAGCACACAGCTTTATCATCTCCTCATCAGCATCAGTTTCAGGCAAGCTTTCAGAATCTGAGTCATCATCACTCTCAGAACTTGATGACTCAGTATCAGACTTTATGATAAGAGCTTTACCCTTGTCTTTCTTTGAGGAAGGTGGTTTGGGGGATTCCTCTTCAGCCTTGAGAGCAACTGTCCTTGACTTTCCTCCTTTCCTCTTGCTTCTTTGTTCCATCTCAAGTTCATGAGTCTTGAGCATTCCATAGATTTCATCAAGAGTTGTTTCATCAAGATTGTAGTTGTCTTTTATTGTTGTTGCCTTCAAATCCCAACATTCAGGAAGAGCTAACAGGAATTTAAGGTTTGTATCTTCAAGATCATACTCCTTATTTACTAATGACAAGTCATTCAAGAGTTTGACAAATCTATCATATACATCAGTCAATGACTCATTAGTCCTAGAGTCAAAGTGTTCATACTCTTGAGTGAGTATTGTCTTCCTGTTCTTCTTAACTGTTTCAGTTCCTTGACACCTTATCTCCAGTGCATCCCATATCTCCTTAGCAGTCTTGCAGTTGATTACCCTGTTTGACATTACATTATCAATGGCACTATGCAATAAGTGTCGTACCTTGGCATCCTTAGCAATAGATGCTATATCTTCAGCAGTGTAATCACTCTTTTCCTTTGGTACGGTCATTGCTGCTTCACCTGCAACTACAACAGCGAGCTTGGTAGGTTTGTGAGGCCCTTCCTTGATTCTATCAAGGTATTCTGGATCTGTTGCTTCCAGAAACATGGTCATCCTTACCTTCCATATGGGATATTCAGATGGTCTCAATATGGGAACTCTGATAGTCTCATATCGACTCTGAGTTGATGTCTTTGATGATTCCTCAGTTTTGGTAGGCTTAGTTGGAGTTTCCGTGTCAGACATGATTGTGTTTGGATCTTTAACTGTATGTGTGTTAACAGAAGGCTCTGATACCACTTGTTAGGTCACACTTTCACTGTAGAGGGGGTGAATACAGTGTTTATTACAATCAAATCAAACTTCAAGAACTTATGTAACAGAAAACAAACTTTATTGAAACAATAAACTCTGTTACAATATGGAACTGTTATCTCTCAGTGATGAACAAAATATCACGAGAGCTGCTAGGGTTACAGAAAATAATATTCTCGATAATGATAACACTTATAGTGTAAACCCTATGTCTGTGTTTATATACTACACAGTTACAAGATAATCGCTAATTGATATGGAATATAATTCTGCTTCCTAATATATATCAATCAGATATCTTCTATTCCAAGTATTCCATTCTTCACGGAATTCCTTCTTCATGCATATCTCTTCTTATGTTTATCTTGATCTTCTTAACTTCAATCAGCTACTGTCCTTATCTGATCGTTCTTCAGCACTTAAGTTCTGATATCTATCTCCTGATAACATAAGTACTGATATCCCTTAAGTTCTGACTTCCAGTATAAGTACTGATCAACAGTTAAGTACTGATTTGTTCTGTTCAAATAAGATCTGAAATCTAAACATAAAACATATTAGCCATGACATTATCAAATATATCTAACAAGTTAACTGTATATAATTGTAAAACAACTATTATTGACTATTACTACAGCCTATACACACATGCAGATGTTAAATATAGTCGCGACAAACTCACCTATGAAAATATGTTTCCGAAAATACAAATGCCATGTTATTAAGTACATAACCCGATAAGCCAAGCACAACCCTGTATCCAACAAGTGGAACTAAGGGAGCAAAAACTACAAGTCACACAAGCATATAATAATATCAGTATAACTTCAAAACTTTGACATTTAAGATATCAAGTCTTCAAAAGTGATCAATAGCTCCATAGTTGTTCCGATAAATTTTATAGATCCATTTATTCATATCTGAAATACCACATAACCTGTTGGTCGCTAGACCTCAGATATCTTTTTCTCTTATTAACCATAATATTCTATAGTTGCAAGTGACAAATTCATTATTCATTAATAAGTTAAATATTCATAAAAACACTACACCATAAAACGCCTATTGTAACATTAAAAATACATTACAGTAGGGGGTAAATATGTTGCTCTTGCCCCATTTATAAGCTAAGATAACATTTTATTAAAGATAGGTTTTTCAATGTCAGGGGTCTAAAGTAACATCTCTAGTACCTAAGGCAACATCACATTTTATGTTACTATAGCTTGCTAATGCAATTAAAGGAGAGATCAGTTGTAACTTAATTTTTATGTTACCTTAGAGTTTTAAAGAGTTTTTTAAAAGTGGTCCCCAAAGTGGGACCCATTAGCTGACGTGGTAAGTGTGGAGCCCACAGTGCTGAGTTGTCTTGATGACGTGGGAAATGTGCCCATAGAACCTAATCTAACACTTTGAAAAGCTGGTGTAACATTATAACTAGCCTAATGTAGCATTTTAAACATACTAAGGTAACAATTTAGGAGGCTATTGTAACACTTTAGCACAAAAAAATTGAAATGCTTATTCTTTAAACTGAAGAATCCCAATTATATAATTTCGTAACTGTAAAATAATGCATCCAACCCAAATATTAAACATCCAAATCTACAACTAAAATTAAAAGTCCAAACTAACTATAAACTAGTTCACATTATTTACTTAACAACAGCCAAAGATTATAAATTTTAAAAAGTAATTTTAAGAATTTGCTTCACTTTCTCCTCGACTCCACCATCCGGGCATTTGCCTTTTTATACACGCGAAGCTTTCTCTTGTAAGCTTTCTTTCTTCCCTGAAATATTAACTAAGTTATTTGCAAACAACAAATCGAACCAGCAAATAACAGAAACATAACTAATTAAACCAACTAATTTACCAACTACAACCATCTCAAGTTTACAACCTCAAAAATAACAGTAAATATAACTAATTAAACCAACTAATTTAATATCCCAAAACTTAAAAAAGGAAAATTTCCATATAACACTTAAACAAGGAAAATTTCAACAGCTTTCACTTAACTCTCAGATGTACCAGATGCATCAGCAACAATCTAATCAATTCAACATGCATCAACTACAATAGTAGAAGCAGCAATCCCAGTCACCGCAGAATGAAAGTACAAACACAAAGCATGAATCTGCTTATAAGGTTTCGGCAGATTAGGGACATTTAGCTTGATACAGTTACTTGTCTATTATGTCTGGTTGTCATGATTTGTCTTTCAGTATTGCATTCATTCTTTAGTGTTGCGTCACAACAAAACAGATGTGGTGCCTGCAGGACAAGAATCTCATTGTTCTTGCAGGTTCAGCCTAAATGCTAGTCACATACACAAGTATTAAATAATTACAGATTTTAATTGCTCTGCTATGTTGTACTGGATATATTACATGTTCTATTAAGATATTTATAGAGCTCGACTTTGAAGTTTTTTCTGTTTTTTATTTTTTATCAAAACAAATTTCTTCGATGGCTTTAGATATTTGTTAGCATCATCATGTTTCCTGTTCTGATTCCTTCCAAAACTACTATTTGTTATTACTATATTGTACTGGTTCTAATATCTTATTCCTTCCAGAACTTTAAAATGGAAATGACTGCTTGGATACTGCAATACATGGTGATTTGATATTTATGCACTACGGAAAGTACTCATATAGATGTTGATTGAATATACCATCAATCCAAGAGTTATTTAAATTAGACATTAATGGGATACACACCTTATGTTGACCACTTCTAATGAGTTTACGGATGTTGCACCTTTAAAGTCAGGATCAGCCTCCACTTTAACCATAGAATGTTTAACCTGAATTCTTCCAGGCAGAAGCTAAATATTTTTTAAATAAGCCCTTGTCAATAAGCATAACAATTAAAGAAATAAGTTAGTATATAAGTCGGAAAAACTAGCCCAAACATTAACTTACATTGAAAAGACATGACAAATTAATTAAAAATTTTAAAAGTGATATAACTGCTATAGTGTGATAAAACTAGAACAGGGACTCTACCTCATTAAATATGAAGATAAAACCACATTAGGAATAAAACTAGCCCAAACTTTAAATTACATAGAAATGCATGCACCAGCTCATAGAACTGCTTATTCAATATACACACAGATAAGTATCATGACTCATAAACACCAAACACCATGATCCATGATACATATTTTATTTAATATACAAGTAATAAGCACATGACCTTTTATCGTTATCAAATTAAAAATAATAGATTAACCATATAGTAAACTAATATAGTAAACTCCTTAATTTGATCCTGATGTACGTTTAGATATCTCTCAGTTACAAAAGGCCATCGAATAAGATGCACATACAATTTTACTACTTATCAAATTATTTAGTTTCTCGGTGATAAACTTTAAAAGAATCTTAATTACCACTTGTACACGATTAAAAAGACGATTTAAGAACACTGACCTTAGTGACTGCGTCTTGCTGTATTCTCTCATGTTCACTCTGCAAGAGGATATCATGTTAAATCTAAACGAAGATCCTGTAAACCAGACTCAAATAGGGGAAATCATTTCCATGTCGTAAACAACAAATTTGAGACGTTAAGGGGTAGAGAAACAACACTGCAAGAACTGGCTTGGGTACAATTTCTAGGAGTTCTTCATCTAAACCATACACATCATAGCACCCTGACTCTTTTTCACCGACACCAAGAGTCTAGATAAACTATATTAAAATAAATTTTATTTACAGGTGAAGCAATCTGCAAATTTTGTGCCTCCTGCACTAGTCAAATGTTGCATTTATGAGAAGTGCCATGGTGAATCCCATGCATAAATAAAAAAATTAATATAACTAAATATCAGTTTCGCTTTATCCTCCAAATAATATTATTATCCCACGTACTCTGTAACATGAAGGTCTTTCTGATGCCTTTCAACATAATATATAAAGAAAATCACATACACAATCCTTTAATTTGCAAAAGATTACCCAATTCTCTGCTACCCGCAATACTACTGCCATGCTTCTACTACAATCAGTACATAAGTCAACATCTAATCACATTCCACAAAAAGAATTGAAGTACTTCCAAGTGTCAACGGTGACCAATTAAAAATATAAATATAATTGACACACTAATATTGCAACAAAAACTACAGTAGAGGATAAATGTATGCAAGATTTATGTAATCTATTATTATGTTTTTACGTCCCAAATCATAACACTCTTATTTAATCCCACCAAAGACGACGACTGGGAGACTTCCAATAATAAAACTAAAAGAGAAAATAGTGCATAGAAATGAAGAGAACACTCCATGTTCAGTCGATAACTTATGGTAAGTTATCACTCCCTGTTTTAAGATAAATGACTGTTAACTCGACGATAAGGAGAGACATGCTTCTGGTAGTCTCCAAACTCTCAGCTTGAGAGGCCAAGTACTTGAGCGCAACGACAATATCGCCAATGATAGGACGGAAAGCTGGTTGATCCTAAATTGGGCATCCTAGGAATCAGAATCCAACTCTCTGAAAAGATAGTATCAGAATAAGAAATCACAATTAAGCAACCACATTTCAATAAACATATAATATAGCTAAAATGTCATTCTAACAAACCTTTTCCGCCTGATACCTAAGCTCATGCATCTCCTTTCGACTTTCATCAGCAAATTTCGCCACTTTTACTTTATAATCCTCCATTTCCTGCATTTCGGAAGCAAAATACCTCTCCTTCTATCTTTCGAACTCCTCCAGCTCATGCACCTCACACTTCAAAACCCTAGTTTTAAACCAAAACAATTCAATCAGTACATCCCAACTAACAACTTTAACAATGTAATATAATCACTACGAGAAACAGCTAAAGCGATATATACGAAACAAAAAAACCTGAATTATTACAAAACGTCTGTATACTCGGAATCGAGTAGATATATTCGAGAATTAAGAAATGAAATAACGAAATGCTTAGAAGCAATTTGTTGTTGGAGATTCAAACACCTATGATCGGCTAATTGAATGGAAGAGATTTTGAAAGCTAATAATTGAGAAATGAGAGAGATGAGTGTATTGGAAATTTGGGCGGAGGGATATGAGAACCAGAGAGACTGTCTAGGAGAGGAGAGGAGTGGGTGACTTTTAGGGTTATTGAAAATTTGGCGGCATTTTACCCAAAATTTGGGCGGCCCTTATTAAAATTTTGCCCTGTTTTATTAAAATTTTAATGTTAAAAAAGTTTCATAAAATATTTATTGTTTTTTTAATAAATAAAAATTTAGTTATTATTTTAGAAAAAATATTAATTACTTATTTCTATTTGTTTACTTTTAAAAATTTGTATATATATATAATTTTTATTTTAAAAACTTCTATATTAGTGCTCATCTAAAAATACGAGGAATGTAAACTATTTTTAATTTTTATTACTTAAAATTCAATTTTTAAGTTTTTAAATTTAATACTTTTAAAAGTTCCTATTTAAAATTTTATTGAATATTTCTTATATCCACAAGTATCTTATATATTAAATTTGTATATCACCTTAAATATTTTTATAAAATTAATATTAAATTTTAAAAAATATTATATTTATGTTTTAATACTCTAAGATAACACTTTGACAGAATTTTACAAGCTGGAACACTTTTTACCTAGTGCAACATCACGTTTTTGGCTAAGGTAACATAAAAAATACAATGTTAAATTAGCTTTTGAGTACCATATCTAGGGTAACATATTAGGTAACATTCTTGAAGAGGGGCGTTGCGATAGGCCTTATATGGTATAGTGAAAAATATCATTTGTAAATTCATTAAATTTAGATGTAAAAACAGCCTGAAAATAATGTAGGGACGATAAATATCAATTGTTGCACATACCACAGAAATACTCTATCCATTTCCAAAATGAATTACTTATTTCTTACCTTCTATCAAAGTCTAGCTAGTCAAATTTTTCCCCTGCGTATAATAAAATCATCTTACACTCAAGTTAATAGTTTGTGTGTGTGTGTGCGCGCGACTTACAAAGCTTAATAAATAACAAATAACCACTTTTCGACAACACAAAAATGCAGAAAGGAAGCAACGGCCAGAAGGCGTAAGACTACTCGTATTCAATCTTTGAATCTCGAAGGTTAAGCAATGGCATCAATATGGCCCATTTTCTGCTGAACCTTAGAGAACTCCCCCTGAGTCTCGGAAGTGGTGAAATCAGAAGCCATGGCCTTCATTCCCTGAGAAATCCATTTCACAACAGGCTTCCCCAAATCTCTTCTCCCTAAAAGATCACCATTCCGATACATCGCCCGCATATAAAAAACCTTGTTAGATTGAGCATGAGGCTGCTCTTGAGGCTTGTTTTTGATAATCTTGGGGATTTTGGTTTTGGAAACCTGAACTAACCTCCTCTTACCAATACTTATATTCTTGTTTGCTGTTGTTTTAGTAGGATTGGGAGAAATAGCAATGGTATTATCCGCGGGGGTACTACTGCTACTACTAGTACTACACCTAATGAGCATATTGATACTAGTAAGTGGTTGGAATCTACATCTAGAATTTGCGGGATGTAATACAAAGTGAAACCTCTAGTTAATGGTATCAAAACCCAAAATTGAACGTAACAAAACTCCAAATAGATGTATATACTTACCAATTCAGTCGAACCCAATTTTGAAGCCTGGGTCACTTGCAAAATCAATTAAAAATTGGTATTTGCCTTCAAATTTCCACTGGGAAGCCCTAGAAACCCTGCAAAAGCATAAAAATTGAAAAGTAAGGACCAACCATTTAAATTAGAGCCATATAATTATTTATTCAAATATCAAATCGCAAATTTGCTCATCAATTTATCCAAAGTCGAGAGATAAAGTGTTTTGAGAGAGAGAGAGTGTTGAGGGAGGGGGGGGGGAGAGAGAGAGAGAGAGATAATATATTTTTGTCCAAGTGACTATAAGTCCTGGTCATTTTCGTTAAGGGGGGAAAATACCGCTCATTTTTCACCTAATAAAACGTGCATGGTTGGAATTTTTAATTTTTAATTTTTTAATTTTAATTATTAAATTAATATTTTATTATATAAAAAACTAAAAAAATGACTTTTATATTTATGTCCAATAAATTTTGTAAATTTTATAATAATATATGTTATATTCTTGATATATTAATAATTCAGAGTATAATTTAATACTAATTTATAATAACATTTTTACTTTAATATTTTTAAAAGTTAAAAAGTAACTAATGTAACATCAGGTGCTGGTGTTACATGTGGTGTAACACCGGCATTTCTTTGCAACAATAGTTTTATAGCTATTGTAACACTAATTTTTAGGTGTTACAATAGAACCAAAAATTTTAGCTAATGTAACGCTCCTTGTAAAACTTGCATTACAGTAGCCCACTTATGGCGTAGTGATGGGACCTGGATTTGCATTCTGGTTATTGTTGTCTCGGTTGTTGTTGTTGGTCTTGTTAGGTCCCGTAAAAGGGCTATTTTAAGCTAGAAGGGAAGGTTGAATAACTTAATTACCAATTTAAAAATTATTATTGTTACGACCGGCATTTTCGTGTAATATTAATTGTGGATTTGGTATAATATTAAAGCCGAATAAAAATATGTTCAATTATTGTACGATTGTGTAAGCGAGAATTTCTGCATTATAAAATTTTTATGTGTAATACATGATTTTTTTTCAAAGCAAAATTTTAATTATTTCCTTTACTTTTGATTTATAAGGAATATTCTAAGCCTTGGAGAAATTTTCTTTTAAAAGATATTTTGTTCACAAATTTTGAAAGTGACTTTATAAAATCTCTAAAAATCCAAGTTATTTTATGGTATAAATTTTATAATTTTTGAACTTGTGTTTTATTTTATAAAAATAAATCTTTATAAATATAATTAGCAAATTCCATAGTTATCCTTGCATGCAAATTCCTTCCATACATTCCAAAAGGGCTAAAGAGTCAATAACCACCCCACTAACTCTTATTTCCTAGCCAAATACCTTCTTTACCCTTGCATGCAAATTCAACCAAGTTCAAGTGGAAGGCTAATCATGTCAATTCCTAATTCCACTCACTTTTGCCAATACAAAAACCATAAGACAAGCAAAGTCATGATCATTTTTACTCATCACCCACACCACACTCACTCTTCTCTCCCTCCTCCTCCCTCACTCTCGGCTCTCTCTCTCTCACTCTCGGCCTTTAGCCGAGAACCACCCCTCCCCATTTTTTTTCATTTCTCCACCAAGCTTCTACTCTTTATACAAGTAAATGTTATCTTCCATACCATGATCATTCATATTTCAAAGAGTTTTGAGTAGAAAGTTTAAGTTTAAGGGTTGCATGTAAAGGTTTTAGTGAAACTCAAAATACAATCTTGATTCTTATGGATTTAAGGTTGTTTTTGAGAGGACTACAATGAATGGATAAGTGCCAAGTCTTGAGAAGGAAACTCTTGATGATTTAATGGCCATTTCCATCCATTTCATTCGGCCATGACCATATGGGAGCCGAATGAATGGTCCTTGAAATCATTCTTGTTGTTTTGTTCAATTTTTGCATGTTTATGTGATAATGACTTGAATTTTGTGGTGAAAATTTGATAAAACTCCTTGCATGCTAAGTGATCATCTAGGTATACCTTATGCTAGGCTTGCATGTCAATTTTAAGATGGAATATATGTAGAAAATATGTTGTTTGGTTTGAAAAACCCGAAGGCATGCATGCATGTGGAATTCTCTTAGTTTGTTGTAAGATTTTGATCATTTGGAAAAGATTTTGTTAGTGAGCCTTAATTTCAGTAGGAATAATGTGATAATATTGATTTATGCTTCTTGTTGCATGGTAATAAATTGTGGTTATCTTTTATAAAAATATATATCTTGTTGTTTCAAAAGCATGAAGATTTGCGATTTGTTAAGAGTAGTCTCTTTCGTTTTGCCATAGTTGCACCTTAGGTAAGGATGATCTCACCAAGGTTATTTTGAGAAAAAGGGAGTTAGTTCAGTAGAATACCAAGTATAGGTCTTGGTTTAAGTATTTAGTTGTTGTTAATTGGGTTTGTCAAGTCAAAACCTTGGAAAATGAGAGTTATAGTTTCTGCAGAAAAATCAGTTTAGTACCCTGAGGTTTAGAGTGAGTTTTGACCATGTCATTGATGTGCACTTTGAGGCCCAAGCCACCAGAAGTTAGTATGTGGAATATATAATAGGTTTTAGGAGTTGATTGGAGGTTTGCATGTCATTTGGTTAGGTGCACAAGTAGAATAACAAAATCTGTCCAGCAGGGGACAGTTTTGTTACAACTTAGAAATAGGGAGATTTGGCCATGTCATGGGTAGGCCCTCATTAGGCCCAATTGGGCCTTAGTTAGAGGGTGTGTCAGAGAAGTTTTTCCAACCATAGTTCAT
The DNA here is from genome assembly GCF_009905375.1 of Apium graveolens. Classification (NCBI taxonomy): domain Eukaryota; kingdom Viridiplantae; phylum Streptophyta; class Magnoliopsida; order Apiales; family Apiaceae; genus Apium; species Apium graveolens. Next base: position 119,930,660 of record NC_133653.1, read on the forward strand.
AGGATATGAGCTAGAACCACGTGTCACAAGTTAATTCAAGTCAGGGCATTTTCTGCCCAGAAAAAAACAGGGGAACCTTGGACTTTTAGCTTAGGCCCAAGAAGGCCCAAGCCAGGCCTTTGAGCCACATCAAGCTTGTGAGATGCCCTTAGGTCAGGAAAGTCTTGTGTAAAAATTTTGAAGAAAAACTTGTAGTTTAAGAGTGTCTAATGCACTCAAGAAACCTTAGTTACCATTCTGAAATTTGCACCAGTGAGCACTTTCACTTATCGCATAGTTTTAGGACACTTAGAAGTGAGTATTAGGTCGACCACCATAGTTGTAAGATAGTATAAGGTCAGTAGAACAAAAGGCACAAGTGAGGGTCAATAGGTTTTGGATAATTTAGGAAAGGCACATTGAGTTAGGAAGCCCAAATTCGAAGACTTCGTTTAGTTAGCGACCAAGTAACTTGAGTGGTGAGTCGAGATCATCCAAGCCTAGTGTGGCATTATGGTGTATATGATGTTATTTGGTATTAATATACGATATGTGATTATGTGGTTACATGTGTACATTTGAAAATATAAAGGTGGATATGAATTAAGTGCGTATAGGCCTAAGTGCCATCCATGTTTAATTTCGGGTTGTAAATAGGTTAAGATGGAAAGAATATATTATAATGAGGATTATTATTATTATGTAGGATCTCGAGACGAGGGAAAACTTGCCATAAAAGTCGAGTGAAGCTCCAGTTGTTGCTCCTACCAGTCAGACCAGACCAGTCTATCTCAAGGCAAGTGATTCAACTTGACCTTCGCATTTACTGTAAACAGTTCATATATATATCGATGCAATTATCCTGAGTCATTTTGATATATTTAAATCAAGAGTATCTTTTGTTTATCTTTGAGTTACATAGAAATGCCATGAACCCTCGAGTACATATTGCAAGTAGTTCAAAAGTCTTTCATGATAGTTTAATGCCATGATAAATTAGAGATGCGTTATAATATCTTATTGATCCTTTTGTTTATCATGCTACTGATCCCTGAGAAATCTTGATGTTGCACCCTGATGCTTTGATTCAACTCTTGAAATAGCCTCGATAGAAACTTTATTTTGATACCTAAAAGCCAATCATTTCTTAAATACATTCATGATTGTTTGATAACCCTATCCTTACCCTAAAGCTTGACACCCTGTTATATACTGAGCTGATGATCGCCTTCTTTATATTTTAACACCTTTATCCTATTGGAACCAGTGATGCCTATCTTTTGATGTTCTAATACCTATATCTTGTCTACAACTGTTGCTTTAAGTCTAGTTTGGCATTACTCTTTCATCTTATCCAATAGCCTGGCTTAATTTCCTTGTCTAAGTTCTTGTTTATGGAAACCTCTCAACTACCCTAATATAGTAAAGTCTAGTAGATCATGGCCCTGAGATTTAGAGTCATATTTCCAGTGTTTCAAGTTGATCTATAATCCCTTGATAAAAATAATTACAGTCGAAAGAAATTTTGTCATAAATCGGCATCAGTTTTTAAAATGATTAAAACGTGGATTTTTCAGTCCCAAAGGGGGACAAATGTTTTCTTGAATGGTGGATCTGGACTGAGACGCGAGTCCTTTCCACACTTATATTAGGCTTAAAAGTTGCCTAGGGATTCCCAATAATGTTTTAGAACCCAGCGAGGTTCGGGATTACTTCGCGGCTGATCACCGGCTGTAATCTGTAGCGTCATAAAATGATTTTGATTAAGAATGGTTTTAAAATTTGTTTTGATGCAAGCAAATTGATGCCAACTCACATAAGATTTATCTCTCGATTATCATTGATTATGTCATTCCATTGTCATTCCTAAAGGTATATCTCGATTTATGCTTTGCGTTGTATTGTTAGCACTTGTTGAGCTTTTGGCTCACTTCTTGCTTTACCCTGATATTACAGCTAGCAGCCATGGTTAGATTCAAGCAGACTGCCCGTAAGACCTGTGATGCGGATGCTTATGTTCGAGCCCAGGTAGAATAAGTAATAATAGCTGTGTGAGGACTCGGTATTTGTAATCAGATGTAATAGTTGATAGTGTTGGGCTGTTCCAAACCCTAAACTGTAAGATCTTGGATTTTGGTTGTGTAGTACTCATTAAAATGATGTAATAACTATAACTATTTTGCTATTTAAGTTGGGGGTGTGACAGGTTTTGGTATCAGAGCTACGGTTTAGAGTCCCTGGACAGCCCAAATAGGTTATAGGACTTGTGAGTAGGTTATAGATACTATGCGAGAGAGTAGGTAAAGTAAATTATTATTAATACTCCTCTTATTGGTTGTCAGCAAAGGGCGCATTCCTCGTCATCCTCTGGGTCGGACGACACTATTGCTTTCTCCGTGTATGCTGAGTTGAGGCGCGAGTTCGACATGCTTCAGGGCAAGTACGACCGACTGATAGACCGACTGAAGAACGTGTATCCGGACAGTCGAAACTACGAAGGGAAGCCCAAGGAGCAGATGATTGCGAGACTTGAGACCTTGGTTGGGTACGTCAACACTAAGCTTGAAGAGATGCCAGCGCACCGGGACCGTACCAGCCAGTATGTCATTCAGATGGTGGCGGATGAGCTCCAGAGCATTGTGAAGACACTTCGAGAGGAAAAGTCTACCAAGCCCCGTTCAGATGGAGTGGAGCCTTAGTTCTTTCCATTTACCTTTCATGTTGTTGTACTATCAAACTCTAAGGAATCCCCAGTTGCTTCTGTCTTTCCTTTAAATAAGCCTGTTATTTCTAGAATCAGACTATGTCCCAATCCTATGTACTGTGACCTTTAAAATTTCAATAATTATGTGCTATTGTTCCATTTGCTCTCAACTGTTATTTTATGTTTTTATCATCATATCTGCTTAATTTGGAAACGTGACCCCATATGTAAACAAGAATGCCATGCGATACCCTCGAATCATTTTATCATTCATATTTGTTATAACACAACTCTTATTTCAGGATCATGCCTCCCAAAAAGAAGAATCCAACAACCACCTTCACCACAGACCCAAATATTCTTCAACTACTGGAAACCTTGCAACAGCAAACCAATGCTATAGCTCAACAACAATTAACTCTTCAACAACGAATTGAAAACCAAGATAACCGTGAGCCATATCAACCACCTGAACCACCAGTACCACCAAGACAAATTGTCACTTTCAAGGCTTTTCAGAATGTGAATCCACCTGTATTTCATGATACCACTGATCCAGTGATAGCAAACACATGGATCAAGGAGATGGAAAGGGCTTTTGAGTTGGTACAGTTAGGGGACGATCAGAAGACGCTGTATGCCACTTACTTCTTGAAGGGAGAAGTCATTTATTGGTGGGAATCAGTAAAAGTTATGGAAGTCACTCAGCAGATTTCTTGGGAAAGATTTAAGAAGTTATTTCTGGACAAGTATTACCCTAAGTACATGCAGAATCAGATGGAGCTAAAATTTCTTGAGTTAAAACAAGGGAACATGACTGTACTGGAATATGAGAAGAAGTTCACTGAGTTGTCAAGGTTTGTGACAAAGTATACCAGCACTGAGGAAGAAAAAGCAAAGAAATTTCAACAAGGATTGGAGCCTTGGATCAGAGATAGGGTGGCTATGTTTGAACTTGAGACTTATGCGGGAGTAGTACAGAAAGCTGCTCTGATTGAGAATAATGGGATGCAGTCAAGGAAAGAGAGGGATAACAAGAAGAGGAAGGTTCCATTTTATGGAGAAAAGTCTGAAGCTGGAAGTTCGCAAGATCGGAATGTAAAGAGGATTGGTTTCCAGAAGGGCGGAAATTTTCAAAGGAAAGGAAATTTGGGCAAAAGGCAAGAATCAAAAGGGAACAATCAGGCAAACCAAGGGCAAGTTGGAGAAAACAGGTTCCAGAGGCCAGAATGCAAGCACTGTGGAAGAAGGCACCCCGGAGTATGCAATAAGCTGAGTATGACCTGTTATAGGTGCAATCAGAAGGGACATTTGGCAAATGAGTGCAAGATGCCGAAGCCAGGAGTTACGTGCTACAAATGTGGGAAGACTGGACACATGGCTAGGGAATGTAAGGCAACAGGACCAGTCAGAGCTCTGATGAACGTGGCAAGTACCAGTGCAAGCGTGCCAGCTGAGGTATTGGCATTACCTCCACCACCCGCACCAACCCCGCAAGCAACAGCAAGGACATTTGATCTAAAGATGAAAGATGCTGTTCAGAATTCTGAGGTGATAGCAGGTACACTTTTACTCAATAATGTCAAAGCCAAAGTATTGATTGATTCGGGAGCCACAAGATCCTTCATATCAGAATCTTTTGTTGATAAGATCCAATGTGATAAAACGGTTATGAGTGAGGTAGTAAATGTGGTAATTGCGAACCAAGAGAAGATTCCTGTGAATCGATTTTGTCCAAAATGTGAGATTGATATTTCAGGATATAAGTTCTCGGCCGACTTGATACTCTTCAAGCTGGGAGAATTTGATATAATCTTAGGAATGGATTGGTTAGGAGAGAATAGCGCGCAGATAAATTGTAAGACCAAGAGAGTGAATTTAAAGACGAAGAGTGGAGAGAAGGTAGTATTTAAGGGACAGAGGCAAGAGCGACTATTTCTTACAATTATTCAGGCTAAGAAGTTACTTAGAAAAGGTTGTGAGTCGTTCCTAGCATATGTAGTGGATTCAGAGAGAGGCAGCCCCAGCATGGAAGATATTCCTGTAGTTAATGAGTTCCCCGATGTGTTTCCCGACGAACTACCAGGCTTACCACCAGATCGACAAATTGAGTTCGAGATCAACCTTGCTCCAGGCACGGAACCAGTTTCAAAGGCTCCGTATAGGATGGCACCAGCAGAAATGAAAGAGTTGGCGAGCCAGCTACAAGAATTATTGGATAAGGGAGTGATACGACCAAGTACGTCGCCATGGGGAGCACCTGTTCTCTTTGTGAAGAAGAAAGATGGGAGTATGCGTCTATGCATAGATTACCGGGAGTTGAATAAAGTAACGATCAAGAACCGCTACCCGCTACCAAGGATAGATGACCTTTTTGATCAGTTAAAGGGAGCAAAATGTTTTTCGAAGATTGACTTGAGATCGGGATACCATCAATTAAAGATCAAGGAAGAAGATATTCCCAAGACCGCATTTAGGACCAGATATGGGCATTATGAATTCCTAGTAATGCCGTTTGGATTGACCAACGCCCCGGCCGCATTCATGGATCTGATGAATCGGGTATTTAAGAAGTATTTGGATAAATTTGTCGTGGTATTTATTGATGACATCCTTATTTATTCTAAATCGGAAGAAGAACATATGCAGCATCTCTGGATAGCCTTGGAGATACTCCGACAAGAGAAGTTGTATGCCAAGTTTACCAAATGTGAGTTTTGGTTAAAGGAAGTTCAATTTTTGGGGCATGTTATTGGAAATGATGGAATTAAAGTGGATCCGGCGAAGATTGATGCAGTTATGAGTTGGGAGAGGCCAAGGACTCCTACGGAAGTGCGAAGTTTTCTAGGATTGGCCGGATACTATAGAAGATTCGTCAAGGATTTCTCGAAGATCGCCACGCCATTGACCAAGTTAACCAGAAAGAATCAAAGGTTTGAATGGAGTGCAGAATGTGAAAGTAGCTTTCAAGAGTTAAAACAGAAGTTGGTAACAGCGCCGGTGTTAGTACTTCCAGATGATCAAGGGAATTTTGTAATATTCAGCGACGCTTCACATAAGGGTTTGGGTTGTGTGTTGATGCAACACAGTAAGGTAATAGCATATGCGTCAAGACAGTTGAAGCCGCACGAGTTAAAGTATCCGACGCATGACTTGGAACTAGCCGCCATAGTATTCGCACTCAAGATTTGGAGACACTATCTCTATGGAGAAAAGTGTGAAATCTACACGGATCACAAGAGTTTAAAATACATTTTTACTCAGAAAGAGCTCAATATGAGGCAGAGGAGATGGCTGGAATTGATTAAGGACTATGACTGTTCGATAAATTACCATCCTGGAAAGGCGAACGTAGTGGCCGATGCGCTGAGTCGGAAGGAAAGATTGAATGCAATGATAACATCAAAAGAGTTATCTGAAGAAATCGGAAAATTTGAATTGGAACTTTGTGCTTATGGGGAAGTCAAAGAAGTTTGTCATGCAATGACCTTTCAGCCAATACTACTGGAAAAGATAAAGAAGTATCAAGAGGAAGTAATGGAAAAAGAGAAAAATCAGTTATCTGGAGAAGAGATTAATACTAAAAGGGATGAGCAAGGAATACTAAGGTTTTCATCCAGAATATGGATTCCCCATGTATCTGAATTAAAGAATGAGATCCTCCATGAAGCCCACCATTCGAAATTCTCAATCCACCCGGGAAGCACCAAGATGTATCAAGACTTAAAGAAGAACTTTTGGTGGCCAAATATGAAGCGAGACGTGGCAGAATGGGTTGCGAAGTGCTATACTTGTCAGAAAGTAAAGGCAGAACATCAACGACCAAGCGGGTTAATTCAGCCCCTGAAGATTCCAGAATGGAAATGGGAAAATATCGCTATGGACTTTATAGTAGGACTACCGCGAACAAAATCCGGACATGACGCAATATGGGTTATAATTGATCGTCTTACGAAGTCGGCGCATTTCCTTCCAATAAATGAGAAGTCGTCACTGGACAAGTTGGTTCATCTGTATGTGCACGAAATCGTATTAAGGCATGGAGTACCTGTATCAATAGTTTCAGACAGAGATCCCCGATTTAACTCAAGATTCTGGAAGCAATTCCAGGAATGTCTTGGCACGAAGTTGAATATGAGCACGGCATATCACCCGCAGACTGATGGCCAGAGTGAAAGAACAATTCAAACAATTGAAGACATGTTGCGCAGTTGTGCAATCGATTTTGCTGGAAGTTGGGACGACCACCTGCCATTAATTGAATTTTCATATAACAACAGCTATCATTCCAGTATCGGCATGCCACCATATGAAGCTTTGTACGGGCGAAAATGTAGATCACCAACAAGTTGGGATGAAGTAGGAGAAGGAAGAATTCTCGGCTCAGAATTGGTACAACAGTTGCATAACTCAGTCAAGTTAATTCAGAAAAGGTTGCTTGCTGCTCAAGATAGACAGAGGAAGTATGCGGATCCAGCGCGTAAGGATGTTCAATTCCAAATTGGCGAAGCTGTGTTGCTAAAAGTGTCACCTAGGAAAGGGTTGATAAGATTTGGCAAGAAAGGAAAGTTAGCACCTAGATACGTAGGTCCTTTTGAGATTTTGAGTCAAGTAGGAAAGGTGGCCTACGAGTTGGCCTTACCACCTCAGTATCAGCATGTGCATAATGTGTTCCATGTGTCGTTGCTTAAGAAGTACAATCCTGACGCTAGCCATGTGATAGAATATGAACCTGTAGAAATTCAGGCAGACCTGTCATTTGTGGAGCAACCGGTTAAAGTACTCGACTGGCAAGTAAAGAGTCTTAGAAATAAATCAGTAAAGTTAGTGAAAGTACTTTGGAGGAACCCTAAGGTCGAAGAGTCGACTTGGGAGTTAGAGTCTGATATGCGTTCCCGGTATCCTCATCTGTTCTCTTAGATTCTGGGGGCAGAATCCCTTAAGGGGGAGAGGATGTTACGACCGGCATTTTCGTGTAATATTAATTGTGGATTTGGTATAATATTAAAGCCGAATAAAAATATGTTCAATTATTGTACGATTGTGTAAGCGAGAATTTCTGCATTATAAAATTTTTATGTGTAATACATGATTTTTTTTCAAAGCAAAATTTTAATTATTTCCTTTACTTTTGATTTATAAGGAATATTCTAAGCCTTGGAGAAATTTTCTTTTAAAAGATATTTTGTTCACAAATTTTGAAAGTGACTTTATAAAATCTCTAAAAATCCAAGTTATTTTATGGTATAAATTTTATAATTTTTGAACTTGTGTTTTATTTTATAAAAATAAATCTTTATAAATATAATTAGCAAATTCCATAGTTATCCTTGCATGCAAATTCCTTCCATACATTCCAAAAGGGCTAAAGAGTCAATAACCACCCCACTAACTCTTATTTCCTAGCCAAATACCTTCTTTACCCTTGCATGCAAATTCAACCAAGTTCAAGTGGAAGGCTAATCATGTCAATTCCTAATTCCACTCACTTTTGCCAATACAAAAACCATAAGACAAGCAAAGTCATGATCATTTTTACTCATCACCCACACCACACTCACTCTTCTCTCCCTCCTCCTCCCTCACTCTCGGCTCTCTCTCTCTCACTCTCGGCCTTTAGCCGAGAACCACCCCTCCCCATTTTTTTTCATTTCTCCACCAAGCTTCTACTCTTTATACAAGTAAATGTTATCTTCCATACCATGATCATTCATATTTCAAAGAGTTTTGAGTAGAAAGTTTAAGTTTAAGGGTTGCATGTAAAGGTTTTAGTGAAACTCAAAATACAATCTTGATTCTTATGGATTTAAGGTTGTTTTTGAGAGGACTACAATGAATGGATAAGTGCCAAGTCTTGAGAAGGAAACTCTTGATGATTTAATGGCCATTTCCATCCATTTCATTCGGCCATGACCATATGGGAGCCGAATGAATGGTCCTTGAAATCATTCTTGTTGTTTTGTTCAATTTTTGCATGTTTATGTGATAATGACTTGAATTTTGTGGTGAAAATTTGATAAAACTCCTTGCATGCTAAGTGATCATCTAGGTATACCTTATGCTAGGCTTGCATGTCAATTTTAAGATGGAATATATGTAGAAAATATGTTGTTTGGTTTGAAAAACCCGAAGGCATGCATGCATGTGGAATTCTCTTAGTTTGTTGTAAGATTTTGATCATTTGGAAAAGATTTTGTTAGTGAGCCTTAATTTCAGTAGTAATAATGTGATAATATTGATTTATGCTTCTTGTTGCATGGTAATAAATTGTGGTTATCTTTTATAAAAATATATATCTTGTTGTTTCAAAAGCATGAAGATTTGCGATTTGTTAAGAGTAGTCTCTTTCGTTTTGCCATAGTTGCACCTTAGGTAAGGATGATCTCACCAAGGTTATTTTGAGAAAAAGGGAGTTAGTTCAGTAGAATACCAAGTATAGGTCTTGGTTTAAGTATTTAGTTGTTGTTAATTGGGTTTGTCAAGTCAAAACCTTGGAAAATGAGAGTTATAGTTTCTGCAGAAAAATCAGTTTAGTACCCTGAGGTTTAGAGTGAGTTTTGACCATGTCATTGATGTGCACTTTGAGGCCCAAGCCACCAGAAGTTAGTATGTGGAATATATAATAGGTTTTAGGAGTTGATTGGAGGTTTGCATGTCATTTGGTTAGGTGCACAAGTAGAATAACAAAATCTGTCCAGCAGGGGACAGTTTTGTTACAACTTAGAAATAGGGAGATTTGGCCATGTCATGGGTAGGCCCTCATTAGGCCCAATTGGGCCTTAGTTAGAGGGTGTGTCAGAGAAGTTTTTCCAACCATAGTTCATAGGATATGAGCTAGAACCACGTGTCACAAGTTAATTCAAGTCAGGGCATTTTCTGCCCAGAAAAAAACAGGGGAACCTTGGACTTTTAGCTTAGGCCCAAGAAGGCCCAAGCCAGGCCTTTGAGCCACATCAAGCTTGTGAGATGCCCTTAGGTCAGGAAAGTCTTGTGTAAAAATTTTGAAGAAAAACTTGTAGTTTAAGAGTGTCTAATGCACTCAAGAAACCTTAGTTACCATTCTGAAATTTGCACCAGTGAGCACTTTCACTTATCGCATAGTTTTAGGACACTTAGAAGTGAGTATTAGGTCGACCACCATAGTTGTAAGATAGTATAAGGTCAGTAGAACAAAAGGCACAAGTGAGGGTCAATAGGTTTTGGATAATTTAGGAAAGGCACATTGAGTTAGGAAGCCCAAATTCGAAGACTTCGTTTAGTTAGCGACCAAGTAACTTGAGTGGTGAGTCGAGATCATCCAAGCCTAGTGTGGCATTATGGTGTATATGATGTTATTTGGTATTAATATACGATATGTGATTATGTGGTTACATGTGTACATTTGAAAATATAAAGGTGGATATGAATTAAGTGCGTATAGGCCTAAGTGCCATCCATGTTTAATTTCGGGTTGTAAATAGGTTAAGATGGAAAGAATATATTATAATGAGGATTATTATTATTATGTAGGATCTCGAGACGAGGGAAAACTTGCCATAAAAGTCGAGTGAAGCTCCAGTTGTTGCTCCTACCAGTCAGACCAGACCAGTCTATCTCAAGGCAAGTGATTCAACTTGACCTTCGCATTTACTGTAAACAGTTCATATATATATCGATGCAATTATCCTGAGTCATTTTGATATATTTAAATCAAGAGTATCTTTTGTTTATCTTTGAGTTACATAGAAATGCCATGAACCCTCGAGTACATATTGCAAGTAGTTCAAAAGTCTTTCATGATAGTTTAATGCCATGATAAATTAGAGATGCGTTATAATATCTTATTGATCCTTTTGTTTATCATGCTACTGATCCCTGAGAAATCTTGATGTTGCACCCTGATGCTTTGATTCAACTCTTGAAATAGCCTCGATAGAAACTTTATTTTGATACCTAAAAGCCAATCATTTCTTAAATACATTCATGATTGTTTGATAACCCTATCCTTACCCTAAAGCTTGACACCCTGTTATATACTGAGCTGATGATCGCCTTCTTTATATTTTAACACCTTTATCCTATTGGAACCAGTGATGCCTATCTTTTGATGTTCTAATACCTATATCTTGTCTACAACTGTTGCTTTAAGTCTAGTTTGGCATTACTCTTTCATCTTATCCAATAGCCTGGCTTAATTTCCTTGTCTAAGTTCTTGTTTATGGAAACCTCTCAACTACCCTAATATAGTAAAGTCTAGTAGATCATGGCCCTGAGATTTAGAGTCATATTTCCAGTGTTTCAAGTTGATCTATAATCCCTTGATAAAAATAATTACAGTCGAAAGAAATTTTGTCATAAATCGGCATCAGTTTTTAAAATGATTAAAACGTGGATTTTTCAGTCCCAAAGGGGGACAAATGTTTTCTTGAATGGTGGATCTGGACTGAGACGCGAGTCCTTTCCACACTTATATTAGGCTTAAAAGTTGCCTAGGGATTCCCAATAATGTTTTAGAACCCAGCGAGGTTCGGGATTACTTCGCGGCTGATCACCGGCTGTAATCTGTAGCGTCATAAAATGATTTTGATTAAGAATGGTTTTAAAATTTGTTTTGATGCAAGCAAATTGATGCCAACTCACATAAGATTTATCTCTCGATTATCATTGATTATGTCATTCCATTGTCATTCCTAAAGGTATATCTCGATTTATGCTTTGCGTTGTATTGTTAGCACTTGTTGAGCTTTTGGCTCACTTCTTGCTTTACCCTGATATTACAGCTAGCAGCCATGGTTAGATTCAAGCAGACTGCCCGTAAGACCTGTGATGCGGATGCTTATGTTCGAGCCCAGGTAGAATAAGTAATAATAGCTGTGTGAGGACTCGGTATTTGTAATCAGATGTAATAGTTGATAGTGTTGGGCTGTTCCAAACCCTAAACTGTAAGATCTTGGATTTTGGTTGTGTAGTACTCATTAAAATGATGTAATAACTATAACTATTTTGCTATTTAAGTTGGGGGTGTGACAATTATGGTGTTTTAAAAATATTTATCTCATTTAAAATATTTTACAGATGCAGATTATATATGCGGAAATAAAAGACAAGGAAGAAAATACCACACAAAAGATTTATCGTGGTTTGCGATGGCGTAACCTCTAATAGATTCGCTCACCCTACGTCCAGTCCCCGAGCTGCTCTCCAGGACCCGAGTTTTTTCTTTAAAATAACCTTGCTCATTACGTAGGCGGAGAAGCCTTTACAACCCCACAAATATTTGTCTTGGTGCATAACTCCGGGTTACCACCTCAAATTAAATATGCAAACCTACACAACCTATCTAAGACAATAATACCCTGTTATTTCTTCAAAGCTGATGTAGAACCCTTGGTGTAATCTTTGTCCTTCTAAGCTTTTTCCGGTCTTGGATCTCAGTAGTTGGTCTTGGGTCTTTCCTCTTCCTCACGGTGCGAAGACTACTAACTCCCCGTTAGTACGTCTAGGACTTGGGTCTTAGAAAGAGAATCACCTCACTATACTTCACCTCACTGCAAAATGAAGAAGACAATATCTACGAAACAATACCCATTGTAGATAAAAAGAGTTTGGACTAGTGATATACTTAACTAGACCGGATGACGTACAAATATTCTTAAAGGAATATTAATGTATACTTTTCTTTAGATTAAATGAATGTTAGAGTATACTTGGTATTACTTCGTTTTGAATAATATATCTTATTTCCGAAGTAATAAATATATCAAGTCCTTGGTGAAGCGTTATAGCTTTCGGATATTTGATAAAATAATTTCTCGTTTAATATAGTCGTGTATAGACTTTTATAAATCGAGAACATTACACTTATTCTTTAACTATTTGCACTTATAAAATATTTGGCCGAGATAATAAAATGTGCGTAATTTAAACACAATACATCACAAAATATAAGAGCCGGGTTTATATTATATTAGCACAATTTATATGTGTATATATATAATACAATATAAGTTTTAAGTTTTTCCCACGAAACACTGAAGATGCTAGTAAGGGAAAATTTTTCCCATGAAATACTGAAGATGATAGTAAGGCAAATTGCTTAATTCTTATACGATTATATATATACGTATATTTACTTAAAAGCTTTAAGATCTTCCCACGAAATACTAGAGGTGCTGGTAAGAGAATTCACTTAAATCTTTTAACTAAATATAATAAATATGTATATATGGATATATATAATATAAGCCTTAAGTTTTTCCCAAGGAACACTAAAGATGTTAGTAAAGGAAGTCGCTTAAGACTTGTTAAACAATTACAACAAATATATCAATATATGGCCAAAATAAGTGCGTTTAAGTTTAAAAAATAAAATGCTAGCTTTATAATTTAATTCCCACGAAACACTAAAGGTGCTAGTTAGGAATATAAACCAAGCATTGTATGAAATTATCACTTCGTGCTAGAAGTGTATATATGTAGAAAACAATCCTTGTACGGATTTGTTTTTCTTTAAGTTATTCCATATAAGAGCTTGTAGAGATGAAGAGAAGGTGATATCAAGCTTCTTATATGAATATTAAGTGTGGTCGGTTAAGACTCTGACAAAAGCCAAGAGGTTTACCACTTTTAAGAGATTAACGAAAAAGTTCACCGGAAAAATTCACCGGAGGTTCGGCCGGATTTTGGTTTGTTGGTCGAACTTGGGCAGCCATTCGGGAGGCAAGAAAGTGGTATGGATGAGATTTGTTTGGGATGATAGAGCTTGGTTGGTGGAACTAAACTTGAAGATCAAAAACCTTGAATATATGATATATATTTGTAAGAGAGAAGGTTTTTGAGATGAAGTATTTGGGTTTGGATTTTAGAGAGTGTGTAGAGAGAATAATTCTTGAAAATGGTCAACAATTAATTAGTTCTTAGCTTGTGTAATAATTGGTAGGGGGTGGGTGTTTATTTATAGAAGGAGTTAGGTGAAGGGAGTGGTTGAGATTGAGTTAAAATGAATGGTGGATGAAGAGAGTGGTGTGGATTGATGAGGTAGATGATAATGTGTGTTGGTTTGAAACTTGAATATAGGTCAAACAAGAAAAATCCCAGAAAATATTAATTATATAATAATGGTTTTTTGCTTTTTCAATTAATCATTAATTACTTAATTAATTAAGTAATTAGCACCATTAAATATAATGACTTTGAAAACCCTTTAATAAATAAAACCAAAAATATGATAATTACCTAGATATAATAAAATGATGATAGGAAAGTTTTGGTCAATTTTGGTCAAAGGTAACTTGGTCAAACGCTCGGTCAAAGTCTTGGTCAACAACCCGAAAATCACACCCGAACAAAATTTCTCAAAAAATTAAGAAACTTTAATCATACATAGAAAATACCATTTAATTGACAAATCTTAAGTTTCAAGATTTTCTAGCAAGTGGAAGTATTTTATTTGAATTTAAGGTGATTAAATCAGGGTTCGGTTCCAAATAAAACATGAACGATCTTTTATGAAAGCAGATAGACTTTATTGGCTCAGTTTGGGCTATAATAAATACTTTAAATATAATTTCATAAGTATAAAAATATTTTTAGAGTGTTGGAAATATTTTTTAATATTTAAAATTATTTTCTCCGATTAAATAATATATTTGAGACACGAGAGAAAATTACTTTGAAAAATATGAAAAGGGGGATAAAATGAGATATTAATATTCCTTTATCAAATATTAATTTATAAGAGTGTAAAAATATATCTTTGGATTTATAAATATTTATGGAGTGAATAATTTATATTGTATCCCTTAAAAAACATCCGTTTTTGAAATAAATTTAGCACGAGCCTTCTAAAAAATATCCAAGTTCTAATATTCTTGTTTTCAAACTTGTTTCCTTATTAATATTGCAAGAGAGCCTAAGAAAGATCAGATTTCGATAATTCTTTTACGATCTAATTGCTTTAAAGTATATTCCTTTAAAAATATATTTTGATTTTCAGAAAATTGGAATATCTCTTATATTTATATTTCAAAATATAAATACACTTTGAAAAACATTTTTGAAATATATTGCTAGATATGACTTTTCAGTTTTGATTATGTCAATTAAATTCATGCCTATTTGGAGAGGATATACGTGTTTTAAATTTTATGTTAGATTATGCAAATACCAAAATAAATAATTAATCGAAGATGTCCTTTCAATCTTCCCCTTTTTGGTATTTGCCAAATAAAATTTAAAATTTAAAATTTTCTAAGTGTGTTCTTCCCCTAAATTTATGCATATATTTTGAAAAATATTTTTCACATAAATATAAAACCTAAAAAGTCTTGTTGTATATCCCTTGAATTTAATTCCTGCAAAACTGAACAGCTTATCAGAAAAATAAATTTTGATGTAGATTTTATGCCATTTTAGCAAGAATATTTAAAATTTTCAAATTGGGGATCTAATTTCTTCTTTCCCGTTTATTTGGATAATAACAAAAAAATGCGAGAGTGTTTCCCTTTAATGTATTGTAAGTGATAATTTTGATTCAAGAATTCTCTTATTTTTCCTAACTTCTTTTGTTTTTTAAAACTTTTTTCCTTAAATAGAATGTCCTTGTTTATTTAAACAGGATGAACTTATATACCATTTTTGGTTCATATTTTTATGAGTTAAGTGATGAAAAATAAAATTTCACTTATGTTTTATTTGATTGAAAACCAGTATTTTGATTTATTCTATTTCAGTGTTGGTTTTCACTTTCAAATGCAGTGAGACTGTATTGTAAACTGATGCCAGTGATCTTTGTTCAATTGACTGTATAAGTATAAAACTTGGAGTCATTTTCTTTTAGCAACCAATTTTGTAAACAAGCTTATATTCAGATTTTTATGACAGTAATCGAAAACGTAGATCACTTTATCAAGTTTAGACAGAAAAACATCATAGATTATTACTTGATTGATCCATTTATATGTCCAAGTTTTATTGAGATTAATATCTTTCTTGTAATACAGGAAAGAAAACAAGTCATGGAAAAAAACTAGATAATCGTTTTTGACTTTGCAAGCATATCTGCATTTAGGTTTTAAGTTTTTCTTCTGCTAATGCATAATTTTCTAACTTGTTTAAACAAACTTGCGATTTTGTTTTTGTAAAAATCGAGTTAGTTAGTTTGGTCTATGAATGTCAGAAAGTTAGTCAGTTAGTAGTTAGTGTTCATCAAATGATATAATCGATTTTTCCATACGACTATTCAATTTATACAACTAAAAGGTTGATACTAATATATTTAATAATTTTAAATTCTCAAACTATTTTATGTATTTTCTACTATCTGTGATAAAAAATTTGATCTGTTGAAGTTCCAAAGTGATGCTGAAGGTACCTGCATATATATTTTCAATTCTGCACGAAGTATAGATATTACAAACAGCAGACTTTAATAAAGAATAGATCACATTTCGGGTTTTATCAAAACTAGGTGAAATTCTGAACTTAACTGTTTAACTTATATCAACTAGATACCACAATTTTTACTTTTAGAAGGCAATTTTAACTTTTTCAGATAACTAACTTTAGTTATTATAGAAATGAACATGTTAGGATCCGAATTTGACATAAGATAGTATTCCTGAGAATATGAAAGGATAAGTTTATATGCTAATAACAGATTTATACTCCAAGTTTGAGTTGAACATAACAAAGTTCATATATAACACAACTCAACTGGATATCTTTAAAATTAACCAACCGCATTGCATATAGATTTGACAGCATAGCAACAACAGTTTTCTTTTCATTTTTAAGATGATATTAATAAACAGACTGAATTACAACATACCAATCAACAATTCTTAAAATACAAGAACTAGAATTAAGGAACATCATCAACCAACAACCAAACTGGAAACATGACTTAAAGCAACTAAAACAACAGTAATGAAATACAGATAATGCTTGGACAGCAAGCAGCAAAAACAAGTAACATAGACACACAAAACATAATTGGTGCATCCATGTAAGCATAGAACAGATTACTCCTTGACATGAGATTTGTTAACATCAATAAAACCCAGATTTCCATCCGTCTCACACAACTCAGGCGTCACAGTAATATCTGTCAAACCAACAAACTCATCATCCTTCTGACCAACACCAACAAACTTATCTTTCTTCTTACCAACACAAACACTCACATGCTCAATTTCCTCCTCACTCACATGCCTTCTTGAGGTTGCTTCAGAATCCTCAAGTAAAGCCTCTTTCCTAAGAATCTTTTCTTCTAAATAATTAATCCTATTGACCAACTTAAGATTAATCTCTTTAAGACTGTTTATTTCAACTTTTAGCACTTTAATCTCATTGTTGGTTTTCTCAAGATTAACAATTTTAGGCATTCTGATCAGATTCACGGGTTGGGGCTTACACACACTCAAGGGGACCTTATCTTGGTAAAGAGTTTCAACATTAAAGTATTGAATTTGTTGAGCAAAGGTTTTGATTAGTTTAACTTGGTTAATTTCAAGCAGAGAGGTTATAAGCAATGCATGTGGCATAAATTCTTCATAAAACCCATTTATCATATTTAAATTTAAGACATAACTCAAGTTAAACTCAACTTTATTAGTTACTAGTTGAAACATTACCTTAAGATCAACAAAATCAAAAACTCTATCTTGCTTTGGTTTAGGGAGAATGTTTGCCCAAAGAATGACAGCTAGTTCTTGATAAGTGTGTGTGAAGTGTTTAAAGTGTATACCCCAGTTAGACTTGCAGAGACCCAAAGGCACATGATCATCACAGAAGAGACCAACATACAACTCAAACTCCTTTTGATCAAAAGCAAATTTTTCAAAGATAATGATGCATGGTTTTTGCAAAGTATTGCTTCCTAACCTCATAGCCTTATGGATAGAGTTACTATCATCTTTCAAATTAATTCCTTTAACATAAGACTCAACAAAATAAACACCATCTTCCCTATGACAGACTTTCATGTACACATAGAATTCACTTATGAGATGCACATGATAGTTCCTACCTCTATAGAAAACAAAGTTATCCCATTTAGCATCCATGATTATCTTAAAGAGTTCATCCATTTGCTCAACTTGAATCATCATTCCAGTTTGAATGTTCTTCAACATTCTGTTGAGTTTACCAGAATTGGTCAGTTTGACCAATGTAGGTGTGGGTGGTGTTAAGTGTGTGTAAGGTAGTGATGGTGGTGCAAGATTTAAAGGAGTGACATTTATGACTTGATTTGAGTTAGGGTTTCTAACTCTTGGTGAATTTTCATATGTACCGTGATATAGAGGTGTTTGATGTGTGATGTTGTTGTGTTTTTTATTTTTATGGTGAGGATAGTGATTATGGTAGTTTGGAAAAAATGGTTCATGAGACTGATGTGGAGATTTGGATAGTGATCTCCCATCAATAGTGTCAATGAGAGGGAGAAGCATTGGAGTTCTCCTAGGATGGAAGTGAAAGTGTCTAGGATCCATGCAAGAAGAAAATGAATACACGGAGAAGAGGGAAATGAGATGCAGTTTGTGTTTGTGTATATGTGTGTTAAAATGCATGCATGGTAGTGGCCTTATAAAGAGTTCAAAGAACTCTTGTGGTAGCACAGTGAGTAGGAATAAAGAATCAGTTTCTTTTAAGTAAGGATAATATATATAGATATATATATATATAATGCATGGTTGGTAAATGCATAGTATAGTCCTCAAATCCAATGCAGATATGGATGATCTCATGTAATATTGTCAACAAGCTACTCAAGTAATAGGCACAGAAAACACAAGTATTGTCTTATTTAGACACCTACTTCCAATTTTAGTTAAAGACAATTTTGACTTTAACTGGATGTATTTTATTTTTGTTATTTTTATATGATGGCATTTATGCAGAAAGATATGTAGTGCTTATGTATGCAAGGCCTGTGTAGAGAGTTCAAGAAATAGAACTCTCAAAGCTGTGCATATGCATTTAATGAAGCATGCATTAAAGAACCATGAGTGTTTATTAATATATTCCTTTTATAAACAAAAGAAAGTTAAAGTAGAAGGATTGTATAAAGAGCCAGAGTTTCATTAAATGGGTATAGTCATTTTGTGAATATTGTGAATTAATTATCAAGACTCAACTGTTCATGATTGATGTGACTGGTTTTGGACTCTTTAGACCATTTTATTTCCACTCATATAAACACCATTCAAATAACAATTGTACACATAAATACCAACAACCAAGTGAAGTAATCACATATACATAAGTTAAAGAATAACAACAACTATACACAACTACAAATAGTTGTTCACAACTTCCAGAAGATGCAAAATGATTTTATTTCAATTTTTGTGGCCGTTTCACCAATGATCCATACACTGGGAGTCTCTAAGGGATTCCCAACCAGGTATTAGTGTCAGGGCATTGTGTGTGAGTATTTTATACTATATGATGGATGCAATGACTGAATTGTTTATAACCACACAAGGAATTTAAATGAATACACTAGGTAGTTACCAAGAACTTAAATATACTCAGTTTTCATGATAAGAATCCAAATCACAACTCCAATTAGGATTATACTAAATTGTGTTTAAGTACAATCAATTCTGATTTTACACAATTCCATATGCAACTGATTAGTTTGCAAGTAAACACCAATTGAATTTGATCTGTCAATGTGATATAAACCAGTTAATAATTGATTTTAACTTTCAAAGCACAATTATAGCACATAATGTGTTTTATTAATCACATTATTATTTAATAAACTTTTCAGACATTTGATTAGTCATTAATCAATCACAACTGATCAATAATTTTAATTCTTATTAAAACTTAAACATAAGACCTTTATCTTTAAGTTGTCTGATAGCCCTCTAAGTAATAGTTTGCTAACAGTTCAGTTTTGATAACAAATGAATCATATCACAGAGACTCAGTCAAACCAAAACATAAATATTTGAAAAGCTTATTTTAATCAATGATTAATTATTTAATAAACCACAAAAACCGAATTTAATCTAATGATCCCTTATTTCTTTGAATTAAGTAATCGAATAGTTCACACATAAAAATTAACAACTCTTTCAAACCAACTTTTAATCACATAGCAAATTCACTTCGAAATAATCAAAAGATAGTTCACTATATTATGCACAATAATTCATCAAGCTGATTTGTATTAATAAATACTTCATAGTGAATTAGATAATCAATTTTCCCGTGTATAAAATAAACCTGACTCATAATAATTAAACCCAATTATCTTAATTAACCATTGAAATTATTTAACCTTCGACCTCATCAAGAAAAGATCAGTAAAATCAAACTGAGATCACAACTGCAATGATTTATTTAACTGATGGAAGATACTACACCAAATAATTACCAACGAATAGTCCACATACTCGTAACACCGAATTTAAATTACAAATTAGTGAATCAATGTACACATGCACTTCGAGTTTCACATAAAAACATGAAAATTAATAAAAAAATCTTACCTTCGCCCATGGCCTAGAAGCGTTCATGGGTTTTTAACTGTTTCAATTTGTTTGACTCCGAGTTGAACGATTCAGTGAGTTGACTCGATAACTCTTCTGAGTTGGCTCAACAAAATCGGTCTAATTCCTTCACCAAACTTCAGTTTTCTCCTCGATCTATCACTCTCTTCTTCTTGTTCTTCGTTTAACCTGCATAAAATGCTAAACAACCTTGAATTAAGGTTTGTAACATCATTAATTTGATCGAATCAAACCGTAAGAATATATATAAGTGTATGCATGTTGATTTCAATCTAGACCCGAGTTCAATTGCTTTAAACTTGAGTCGATTTGATCAATATCGGTTCGATTTACCCAAACCTAATATTTGATTCAATATATTTAGGATTAAATCATTTATAATATATGTATATAGTATCTGTAGAGATATTATATTTAAGGTTTGTTTGAACAGAAACGATGAATTCATTGGAAAAGACTGAGAACGGCGACGAGTTCCAGAGAGAAAAACGAGAGAAGAAAGAGGCGAGAATGAGAGTAAAATGAACAGTGAGACCCTGATTTCTGTTATATATATTAACGATTATGAACGGCCAGGATTAACTGGTTATAGAAATGGATGGTCCAGATTTAAGGTTTTATAGAATATGAATTGGGCTAGTTGTTTTAACCGAGCTGAAAATATTTAAGACCCGAATTATATATTTGTATTGGGCTGTTAATATTTATTGTATGTGTAATTCAATCTTTATAGAATTGATTTTACATTGGGCCTTTTAAGGTTGATTGGGTTTGGCTTCTAGAAATACAAAATATAATATTTGTAAATAAAATATTTTTAAAGATATTTCAAAATACATATAGATATATATATATATATATATTTATATATATAGAAGAATAGTTTTGATATATATATTTTAACTAAATTTTTTGTGTGCTCATAATTATTATATTTTAAAATAAACTCTTTTCTGTGCACTTGATCCATTTAATTTCTCAACAATCCGATCAATAAATAATTATTGATAAATATGAACTATTGAGATAATAAACAGATAGTAGACGGTAGTTTATTCTTAAAATAAATCCATAAATATTTACAAAAAATGTAAATAATATATTTTAAGAGCATATTATTTATTTGAATATTCCATCATTCCTAAATCCAAATGGAGTTTAGTGAACCTGTCTGAATTTAATGGTTTTGTAAAAATGTCAGCGAGGTTATACTCAGTTTCAATGTGAGTCATTTTTATATCGCCTTTGTTGACATGATCACGTAGAAAATGATGTCTCACATCTATATGTTTGGATCTGGAGTGTAGCACTGGATTTTTACATAAATCAATAGCACTTGTATTATCACATAATATGGAGATTACATCAAATTTTGTATTATAGTTAGCCAATGTTTGTTTCATCCACAATATTTGTGAACAACATTTGGCAGCAGCTATATACGGAGTTCTGTTTCTTTGAAAACCACTAAACTAAACATCCAACTAAGAACTGACACGTACCACTCGTACTTTTTCTATCGACTAAATGTCCAGCATAGTCCGAATCAGAATAACAAGATAAGTCAAATGGTACTCCTTTAGGATACCAAAGACCAATATTAATGGTACCTTTAAGATATCTTTGTATCCTTTTTACCGCGAATAAATGAGATTCTTTTGGTGCTACTTGAAATCTGGCACACTTACAAACACTATATTGAATATCGGGTCGACTTGCGGTAATATATAATAAGCTACCAATCATGCCTCGATATTTCTTAGTGTCGACGAGAATTCCTTTAGGATCCACCGTTAGTTTGTCAGATGTTGACATAGGTGTGGAAATTGGTTTGCAATTTTCAATTTCAAATTTCTTTAGAATTTCATTACAATATTTTGATTGTGAAATATGAATGCCCTCGTCAGATTGTCTTATTTGCAATCCCAAAAAGAAATTTAATTCACCCATCATACTCATTTCAAATTATTTGCTCATATAGCCATAAAATTATTTATATAGTACATCCTTTGTTGAACCAAATATGATGTCATCTACGTATATTTGTACAAGCAAGATATCATTTATTTCTTGTCTTGTGAATAAGGTTTTATCGGAAGTTCCCATTTTAAAGTTATTTTCTAACTGGAATTTTCTCAAACTTTCATACCAGGCTCTTGGGGCTTGTTTTAATCCGTATAGAGCTTTGTATAATTTGCATACATATTCTGGATGTGTCACATCTTCAAAGCCGGGAGGTTATTTAACATATACTTCTTCTTCTAGTATCCCGTTTAAGAATGCATATTTTACATCCATATGATATACTTTAAAATCCTTATGACATGCAAAAGCTAATAGCATTCAAATTGATTCAATTCGTGCTACCGGTGAATATGTTTCATCAAAGTCTATACCTTCCATTTGAGTATAGCCTTGTGCAACCAGTCTAGCTTTATTTCAAACAACAGTTCCATTTTAATCTAACTTATTTCTAAATACCCATTTAGTTCCAATTATGGAAGTATCTTTGAGTTTTACAACAAGTTCCCAAACTTTGCTACGAGAGAATTGGGTTAATTCTTCTTGCATTACAGATATCCAATCTTCGTCTAACAAAGCTTCTTTAGCGGTCTTAGGTTCTATTTGTGATAGAAAACTAAGGTGATTCACAAAGCTTTGAACTTGTGACCGCGTTTGAACTCCTTTACTTAAGTCTCCTAGAATATTATCCAAAGGATAATTTTTATTGTTTGGAACATCTTTAGGTAGTTCAATATTTATTTCTAACAATTCTAGTGGATTTGTTGGAGATCATAAGCCCAATTCCACATTTTCGAAATGTCGAATAATATTCTCAATATTCTCTTGTGTGACATCTTCTTTGTCTACAAGATCTTTGTATTTAGGTGATGGTTTTGATTCATCAAAAGCCATATTCATTGATTCTTCCACCACTAGAGAATTTAAATTAAATACTCTATAAGCTTTGCTATTCGTTGAATATCCAAGGAATATACCTTCATTTGATTTTGGATCAAATTCTGTAAGGTAATCTTTGGAGTTTAAGATATAGAATTTACTTCAAAATACTCTAAAATAATTATCTTTAGGAGTTTTACCAAAATAAAGCTCATATGGAGTCTTTTGTATTATAGGTCTTAATAAGAATCTATTTAGTATATGGCATACAGTTGACATTGCCTCGACCCAAAAATATTTAGGACGACGATATTCAATTATCATTGTATTTGTCATTTCTTGTAAAGTTCTGTTCTTCCTTTCAACTACTCCGTTAGATTGAGGAGTATAAGGAGCAGAAAAGTTTCACAAAAACTTGTAAATTTTTAATTTTCAAATTCTTTACCATGATCAGTTCTTATGTAGACTATGGTATTATTTTGTTGGTTTTGAATTCCTTTGAATAGAGAAGAAAAAGATTCAAAAGCATCACTTTTGGTTTTGAGGAATTCTGTCCACGTATATCGTGAATAGTCATCAACAACTACCAAAGTACATGGACATCCTCCGAGGCTTTGTACTGGGACATGACTGATAAGATCCATGTATGAAAGCTCAAGAGGTCATAAGGTAGATACAATAAATTTTTCTTTGTGAGAGGCTCGTATTTGTTTGCCAATTTCACAAGATTCATATATGTGATCCTTTTTATAATTTAATTTTGGTATTCCTCGTACATGTTCTGTAGTTGATATTTTTTTAATTAACTTCATGTTTGCATGTCCTAATCTTCGATGCCACAACCAAGCGTCATCTATAATAGTGATTAGGTATATATTAACATGCTTGCTCATGTCACATGTATAGACATTTTTCTCTCGAGGACACGTAAGGACTAATATTCCATCATTGTTAAGAATAGAACAATGAGTAGGATAGAAATTTACCTTATTTCCATTATCGCAAAGTTGACTTATCGAGAGAAGGTTGTACTTTAGTCATGTGACTAGTTGTACATCGGATATCTTGAAGTGCTCATTCCCGATATCACCGATGCCAATAATAAAACCTTTACTGCTATCTCTGAATGTGACACTTCCAGCAGTGACCTCTTTAATGTTGTTCAAGAGTGACTTATTACCGGTCATATGTCTTGAACATCCACTATCAAGGTACCACAAGTCTTGCTTAGCAGTAAGGCATACCTAAAAAATAGATCAATTAAATACATAGGTACCCTTTTGTCTTGAGGGTCCTGGGGTTAGTACATCATAAGTAACATTTGAATTTGTATGGAAAATTTTTTGGTATTGGATAAGCATTGTTATTCACATAGAGATTTCTAGGTGCATCATTCCTAATATTATAAAGTGTTCCCCGTGGATATGTGGTATTTAATTTTGATCTTCTTGTACTAGCATAATTTTTAGAGTTTCCATGTTGATATATCATGCTTCTATCATTTGGATAATAAACATTATTTCTAGGAAAGATGCCATGATATTTTGGTTTATTATCTTCAAACCTAATAGGTGGTTATAAGAATTGAGATCTAGGTTGCCTTTGATTGTTATTAGCTACCTTAAGATGAAATACATTTTTTCAACATTTTTGGATGACTTATATCCTTTTTGAACCCATATGTGATTTCCTTTAAATTCACCACTTTTAAATTTACAATATGAAACGGTATGTCCGTGTCTATTGTAAAAAGAACATATAAATGAAGGTGATTTAGGAGAATCACTTTTAATTTGTTCATGGTGTTGAACAACTTTCGTTTGTTGAACATTCTTATCATATCCTAAACCTTCATAGTTAAAGGAATTTTTAGAATGTACCATTTTATTTAATATCTCATTGCCTTTAGTAAATCTTTGAATAACAATTTTAAAATTTTCTTTTTCTTTGTTTAAGACATCAATCTTGTTGTTAAGGAATATTTCTTGATCTTGAACTTGAGAAATGAGCTTGAAATTTTCTTGTTTCAACCGTTGAGCTTCTAATTCTAAATCTTTTTCTTTAAGCTCATTGGTTTGTAGTAGCTCTTTTTCTTTTTCAAGATTGTTTATTTGAGATTTAGTTGTTGAATTTTCTTGAGTAAGTGACTCGTTTTGTATTTTTAAGTTCAACAATTCAACATGAATTTTACAAATATTTTCATTTATTTGTAAATTCTCATTTTCCATTTCTTCAAATTGGAAAATTAATGACACATTTTCCACTTCTAGTTTGAGAATATTTTCCTTGTGAGTATTATTTTCAATTTTTAATAAGTGGATTTGATTATTTAGAGATGAAATTTCATCTTCATATTGGACTTTTGAGTCCATCATCCGAGTAACTCTTTACTTTGGTTATAATGTATTTCCTCGAGTTTCATTTTCTCGGACCATAATAGATGATGTCTTTTGTTAAGATCTGTATACTTGTTGTGAATGTTTACTTTGGTGATCCATTTTGACCCAACTTTCACTTTTTGACATTTTATTTTATTTTTTTATTTTCATAAATTCATAAATTTAGTTTTATTTATTTAAATTAATTAATTAATTAATTTAATTAATTGATTTATTTTATAAATAAATCTGATTTTTTTCAAAAAATTCGAATTTATTTAATTAATTATTTATTTGTTATTTAAATTGATTAATTATTTTGATAATTAATCAGTTTATTTTCAATAATTCCTTATAAATTTATTTTAATTCCAAAAATTATGGAAAAATCATTTTTAATTCTGAGTTTTCCTAAATATTTATTTAAAAATATATTTGAGGTTCAATTACTTTGAATAATTGATTATTTTGAATATAAAATGATTTATCTATATTTATTTAATAATAATTGAACTGTTTATTCGATTTAAACGAAACAAAAGCCCTTAGACTCAGAAAATGATCTGTTTTCAATAAAAATAGTTTTAAATCTTAATTTATTTTGGAAATGAGTCGGCTTTAGATATTTATTTATTTGTAGACTCTATTAATTATAAGGACGAGCCCAATAAATTCTGAAAATTAGGAAACGAGCCAGATATTATTCGATAATGCGAATATTGATTCGATTTCAATTCTAAAAATATTTTTAAACCTAGAATGACTCTGTGACTTATGTGCTATGTGAATTATGTGGTTAATCAACTTGCTAATAATTACTATACAAGTCAGTTTTAATCGTACGGGTAGACGATAAGGGCTACGTGAAGTCGGTTTGAGATGAGATTAAGATACGTGTCGACTAAATGAACATCTTTCTTTGATAGAGACGAAGCCCACAAGGAAGACCGAGCCAATGTTAGAGAACTATGGTATATTTGCGGTAAATCGTGTAATAGGCAAGTTTTTCCCTATTCTAAATTTAGAATAGTGAATTGATTTATCAACTTCAATTCTCAACTCAGCAAACACTGATAATTCATGTTCACTTACACGGATACACAATTATTGTTCTTTTGTTGGTATTTTAGTTTGATTCATGATTTCTCTTAATACACTGAATATTCTATTCATATTCCAATAAATCACACATCATATTTATCCTGATATACTCTGATGTTGGGATACATCAAAGTATATTGATTGTTCTGGTTTCTTATCTGTGGACTGGATGGTGATGATGAGGATCAGGTATACACTTGATCCTATGGACCGGGAATTAACCGGATCCATGTTTTGGGCCGTAGAGCCTGGGTACCCGAATGGATCTATACATAGAGGTATAGATCTGCACCGTATCCTGACTGATCAGCAGAATATGGGTGCGAACTTGTGTCCATTCTAGTTTATTGATAATCGTCGATAGTGGCCTTCATTATTTCCTTACAGGATTAAATCTTTACAGATACAGCCAGATTACTGGTTTATTTAGTTTTTTTTATAATATTGTTTGTATATTATGGACATGCTGAGCAAATTATGGCTCACCCCTTTTGTTGATATTCACTTTGTCTTTTTTTAGTAAAAAAGAGAATGAAACCTATTCGGACTCGCGTGGTAAAGAAGCGTGTCAAGCAGCGGGACCCTCTAGCACCAAAGGTGTTGATCCTAATAAAAGAGGAGAGTTTTGGGCCACTTAAGTAGGTTTAGTATAGATAGATGTGGTGTGTGTTTTGAATAAAATGAATTTAGTTTAAAAATTTGTTAGATAATGGTTTGTAATAAAGAGAGTTCTATGAAATTTTATATTTGGGTTTGTAATAAAGATAGTGTGTTGTTCTTGTTTTCATACATCAACCTTAAAAGATCCTAGATATATGTAAAGGGGTTAGATATATATTTGCTTAATTATTATACAGGAAGATATTATATTGGAGATTAGCGAGTAACCCCTGGATCTAGACCCCGGATTTGGAGGGCGTTACAGGTTTTGATAACGTATGAGTAGAGTATTAGTAAGGATATGTCAAGCATATTCGATTGTCTAATTTAGAATGTTTTGGTTCTGTAGGTTCCAGGAAAAAGCCCGAGCGTCCAAGTCGGTTCAAAGTCATCCAGTAATAGTTGTTAAAGCGTATTAAGGCAAGTACCCCTGAACAAATATTTTACGGTTCAATAATATATGAATAACTGTTGATTTAAATTGCGTAGTGGAACATAACTTTTTAAGTTATGTATCCCCTGTGTTTAAAAATGTTTTGTTAAATTATGTTTTAGGGCAAAGTAACTTATGCTTATCTCTAAACCGTGATTAATATGGAAAAAGGTTTTGGAAAGTGTGCTGTGATAGAATTGTTTGAAAAGAGATAGGTATAAGCGGTTTTGAAAACTGAATAAAAATGGATCATATATTGGATGGTTGCGTAAAAGGCCGGTAACGGCCCAACGTGGTTGCGTAAGAGGCTAATTCGGTTGTGCGCCCTATTTGAACCACTTAGTCTAGTATGGCAGAGACCTAGCTAGTCTCTTAGTTCTGGAACATATTTATGGTGGGATAGACTAATCAGTTTTCCTTAGGATTCGTCCAATATATATATTTGATTGTGGTTTTGTGGTTCCCGTAATGCAACAATGGTTTTTTGGTGCCCGTAACGGGACAAATGGTTTTGTGGTTCCTGTAATGGAATAGAGGATTTGACGTTAAAAATAGCATGCTAAAATTGGACTCTGATATTTACACAGCACACAACTGATGTGATATTTTACAGAGCATGCTAGTTGTGATATCCAGTTTATACCTATTTTACTTGTTTTTATAAGCGAGTTATGAATTATGTTCCTATAACTGTTTATCATAAACTATTTTACTTGTTATTCATATATTGGTACTGCTGAGCATTTGATTGCTCACCCTCGCAAAATGTTTTATATATACATATATCGCAGATGCCTAGGAGACCCTTATATCGTAGACAGAGCCAGATTCCGGTTCCTCCCATACCGGGCTTCTTTGAGATAGTTGTGTCAGACCAGATGAGGTCTGTTGAGTTGCTATAAAAAGTTAGTTGTGTCAGGTTTGTTTAATAAGTTGGTTTCCAATAATTATGTAACCTAAGTCATACTTGAACCTGGAAAAGAGCTTGTTAATGGGTCGTGTTTATGTTGAAATAAAAGCGAGTCTGGTTGTATTATATTTATGGTTTGTTGTTGTTCGTGATGTCAACTCCTGAACCTGGTTTTGTCACAGATATGCAGGCCGCAGCTCATCTACAGACACTCCAGCCTGGATGCTATCGAAGGAGTGCAGTTACCATCATTTCACCTCAACAATGTTTAAACTTATATCTTAAACTCAGTTAGCCATTCAAGCTACCACCGATTCCAGTACCAAAGCCAATCTGAAAGCCCATCGAGTCTCTTTAATTGCACAAAATTCCAAATCTCAAACAGACTCAGGATGTGGATGATATGAAGAATGTTGTTCAGGAAGTTAAGAAATAGCTAAAATAAATATTAGAGGAGAAACTTCCAGAAGCAATAATGAGGGAAGTACATCTCAAGCTCAGAAAAGAAAGTGACTTGGCAAGGAATGTTGATGTTAGTGTAGGTGCCCTAGAGACAATACATTATTCTTTTATAATCTTTATGTCAGTTGATCATTCAATAAATGTATTTATTATGACCTTAATTACTGCGATATTTTGTTAGCATAATAAATTTCCTTAGAATCATGATACAAATTGTATAGTTTAAGTACATGACTTGAACTTGAGATTATATAATATATCATATTCTTAAAGGTCCCTAGTCGAGTATTATTATATAGGACAATAATAATACATAGATAGATTAGTATGTTGTTTGACAAGATAACCACATCTCATTGGTTATAAGTATGGGGATACTAAAGTCAATACATAGGTACATGTGAGAGTACATGGTACTGGACAGACCCACAATGAGATTCTTCATGTTTAATAAAGTCATAAAAAATACTCACAGTGATAATGGTGTAACGATCCTTTGACTTGAAATCATTATATTTCTATACGAGGATTAATATACTTTGACTACATTAAAAGTTACTTTTGATCGGGTGATGATAAAAGTGGACATCGGGTATATCATGAGTCGTATGAGAAATATGAATGATAGATAAAGGATTTAAGCCTCCTATAATTAGGAGAGATATTATTGGCCTCTTGATTGAGTGAGATTATAAAAGCATGGCGATGCTCAAATAATGATTTGTCTCGATAATCTACTCATGGATCAAGTAAACCCGGATTAAATGTTGAAGAGGATGACTAAATACATGCCTCGAGTTTAATCTATAATATGTATGGTTAAAGGGATTATATTACACGAAAAACATTAATTACGAAAGGTTTTATCTAATCACGATTTAATTATTGTTTAATTGGGTAACAATGATGTATTACTAGATACCGCTCATTGTTTATAATTTTATTAGAGAATAAAATTATTGTCAATTAAATAATAGCCTATAGGGTCGCACAAATAGATCACTTAATGGAATAGTTAAATTAAATTAACGAAAGGTTTTATCTAATCACGATTTAATTATTGTTTAATTGGGTAACAATGATGTATTACTAGATACCGCTCATTGTTTATAATTTTATTAGAGAATAAAATTATTGCCAATTAAATAATAGCCTATAGGGTCGCACAAATAGAGCACTTAATGGAATAGTTAATTTAAATTATGGATTTAAATTAATTGATGATTATTTGAATTTTATTATAATTAAGTAAGACTTAATTGAGATAATATAAATTCGAATTAAAAGGAATGTTTTTGCCCATAATAATTAAGTATGACTTAGTTATTAATTAAATAATAGAAATTCGTTTTTATTATTTAATCCAATACCTACTAGGGTTGGGCTTTGCTGTTATGGGCCTTTTTAATCAGCCATTATAAATACATAATGAAAGGTTAAAGAGGCTTGTACGTTTTTGAGAAAATCCTAGCAGCAAAGAGAGGCAGAGGCAATTCAGATCGTCAAGAAGGAGGCTAGTACATCCATTATGTAGTCAAGTTCGTGAGACGTTCTTGAAGGTGCTCGTATAGATACCATAGAGGTGTTTCTCCGAGAGGTAGACACAAAGCGTGATAGCTAGGATCTCCGTTGAGTTCGTGAAAGTTAAGCTCTTGAAAGGTATGATTCGTTATCTCCATAATCTGCCCATAATTATACATGGACATTGTTTTTTGGGTTTCGAAATTTTTGTTTTATTTACGTTTATCCGCTGTGTTTTATGCCTTCGAAACCCAATAATGGCATCAGAGCTACGTGTATAAGGGGCTGATTTGGTTACGTGTTTACTGTATTTTTACAAGTATGCATGTGTGATGAGTCTGCCATGATAACAGTTATGTTATATGAGTCTGCCATGATAACAGTTATGTTATATGAATGATATGATGAATCTGTTAATGATCTATATGATGATACTAGTATGTTTAAGATCTGCCATAACTCATATGTATGCGATCTCTTAAAATATGTATACTGATACATGTTTTTGGTAACTGGGATATGGATCGTGTGTATACTGATACATGCTTCTGGAATAGTATTCTGATACATATTTTGTTAGTATTCTGATACTTGATTTTGCAAAAATTTCCGCCATCGGAGGGCTCGCTGCCCCCCCGAACCCCCCCAGCGACCTCACCGCGTGCTTAGGGTTTCGTTTTTAATTTGTGCTTATGACATATGCTTTACTTATTTATTATTCTTAATTGGATCATGATAAGTGATAAATAGTATGTCATCTTTATATGATCTATCATGTTCTTTAATGGTTACTTGAGCATGGTGCATAGTCATGGCCTTAAGACCTTAGTTGTAATGGTTTATTCTTTTGGTTTGTAATAAATACGACTTGCATGTCATTTTCTATTTGTAGTTATTTTATCGTGAATGTAACTCGAGTTCTTTTGTAAGTTCATTAGTATAATTCTTAATGTAACATCCAAGAAGGACAAGGGAAAGAGGAGGCATCCTATGGAGGCCAAGGAGACAATGGAAGCAATAGAGAAGACATATGTAATAGTTATTTTTACACCATAGACTGACCTTGATCTTTTCATTAGCCTGAAAAGATCACATAGGATTGGGCCATAACTATTGCACGTTTACTTTACACACTTTTCATATGATGTATAAATAGTATGTGTAGAGTAGAAAATGCATGTTTTAATTAGATTAATGATGCATGTATGTATTAGATACATCACCCATGCCATGCCTTTAAACAAGATAAAATATGTAACGACTCAAGATTTAAAATTAACAAACGATCATGAGATTCTCGTGTTTATGAAACATGGAATAAAATATGAAATTTCTTTATTTCTGACATGGGGCGATTTTGTCAACAACGGGTTCATAGAACTTGTAAGGCTGTGGGTTTTAAGCGAGACCGATGTGACTCCTCCACTACCTGGAAATTAAACCATTGACGAGTATTGAGTTGAAGTATTTTATTCAAGGAAAAATTGGGAATCTCTTTATGATGGGATCATGATCGTTCTAAATTAAAAATCCCTAAGTAAAAATATTAAGTTTTAATTAGATGTTTTCCAATGAATGAACACTCATTAAATCCTAGATCGATAAGGGGAAGGGGTGTCAGTGGTAGGGGACTCCTATCTATCATGGTGAAATGCGACGAATATAAACGGTTATATTCGGATGTTGTATCATTGGGTATAACTTAACTGAGTCATCATAATAAGGTGAATATAAATGGTTATATTCAACTATTATGAACTTAGAAGCATAGAGTTTGGTTAAAAATCTATTAGATAGATAAGATCAATTGTTGTTCACCAAATTATCCAAGAATTATATATGATATAATTGACAACTGTTGTCTACCTAAATAATCGTGTTTTAAGGATACCAGTGGTTGACTTAGAACATGACGAAATATGGATCTTGGCTCACTAGAAAGATTTATGGGATATACTTTCCGAATTAATAGTTAGGGCTATTAATTTGATAAAAAAAATAGTGAGAGATATATTATGGATATATCATAATCATATGAACATAAAATTTTAACTCAGACAATCTAATGTTTATTTTGCACTTTTATTATTGTAGATACTGAGTAATGGCAAACAACACAAACACACTATCCGTACGTTCAGTCCTTGAGAAGGACAAGCTGATAGGAGGAAACAACTTCCTAGACTGGCAGAGGAATTTGAGGATTGTCCTCAGGAAGGAGCGCAAGCTTCATGTCATTGATATTCCTCCTCCAGGCCCCCTTCCTGAGGGTGCTACTGCTGATGAACGAGCAACACACACAAGGGATGAGAATGATGCAAATAATGTTGCATGTCTTATGTTGGCAACTATGAGTGCTGAGCTTCAAAGACAGCATGTGCATATGGATGCATATACTATCAATGAGCACTTGCAAATCATGTTTGCAAGTCAAACTCGTCAAGAAAGGTTCAACACGAGTAAGTCACTTTTTAATTGCAAACAAGGGGCGAGTGAACCAGTTGGCCCATATGTTCTGAAGATGATTGGTTACATTGAGTACCTTGAAACTTTGGGTTTCCCGATTGGTCCAGAAACTGGTATTTACCTAATCATGAATTCTTTGAACAACAAATTCACTCAGTTTGTTGTGAACTACAATATGAATGAATTTGACAAAACACCTACCAAATTGTTGCATATGTTGAGAACATATGAGACCAACATGAAGACAGCTGAACCTGCTCCCATACTGATGGTGGGAAATAAAGTTAAGGCCAAAGGGAAGGGCAAATGGAAGGGTAAAAAGAAGATTGGATCTGATTCTACACCCAAGCCAAAGTCAGGTCCCAAACAGGCTTTAAAGCCTAAAGGTAGTGTGGCCAAGGGTGAATGTCACTACTGTAAGAAAGATGGTCAGTGGAAGAGAAACTGTCTGTTAGGTCACACACACTGTAGAGGGGGTGAATACAGTGTATAGTACACTCAAATCGAACTTTAAGAACTTAAGTAACAGAAAACAAACTTTATTGAAACAATAAACTCTGTTACAGTATGGAACTGTTACCTCTCAGTGATGAACAAATATCACGAGAGCTGCTAGGGTTATATATAATAATAACTTCGATAATGATAACACTTATAGTGTAAGCCCTATGCCTGTGTTTATATACTACACAGTTACAAGATAATCGCTAATTGATATGGAATATAATTCTGCTTCCTAAAATATATCAATCAGATATCTTTTCTTCCAAGTATTCGATTCTTCACGGAATTCCTTCTTCATGCATATCTCTTCTTATGTTTATCTCGATCATCTTTCCTTTAATCAGCTACTGTCCTTATCTGATTGTCCTTCAGCACTTAAGTTCTGATATCTATCTTTTGATGATTATCTCCTGATAATATAAGTACTGATATCCTCAAGTCCTGACTTCCAGTATAAGTACTGATCAACAGTTAAGTACTGATTTATCCTGTTCACGTAAGATCTGAAAGCTAAACATAAAACATATTAGCCATGACATTATCAAATATATCTAACAATCTCCCCCAACTTGTAAATTAACAAAATATACAAGTTTAACAGATATTTGATGATGTCAAAAAAATTAAGTACAAATGCATGAGAAATAGACTAGATAACTACAACTTACAGTCCTTAAAGTTTTTACCAATTTCAACTTCTGATAACAACTTCAATCTGTATAAATATCATAATTTAAGCAGTTGTAGATCTTCGACTTGGCTTCTTCATTTTCTGATCTCTCTGATGTCAGGAGTTGTTCTGAGATAGTTCTTCAACAAACATTTCTCAGCATATCTTAGTTCTTCAATCATTCTCCTTTTAACACCTTTAAGCTCTGCAGTATCTTCACCAGTTTGAAAGATTGCAGCTCTGAGATCATTAATCTTTGCTTTTCTTAACTCCTGATCTAGTCTTATGACATAAGCTTTGTCAGATTCAAGATTGAATTCAAGTCCCTTAATACCAAGATACGTTCTGATCTGTGCAGTATTAGGCTTCATATCAACAATATCACCATTGTGATCTCTGTACTTTGGAACATATATGCTGTCAGACTTAACAGAATAAAGCCTTTTATGTCTCTGAATCTGTTCTTTTAAGTAGTTTGTAGCAGTCTCTGTTATTATATCATCCACTTGAAGTAAGAAAAGTACATGCTCCAATTCTTCAAAATACTTCAAAGGAATAGCATTTTGTCTTATATCATAAACCCTACCATCTGTCATGAAATACAACATGATGTATTCTTTCAAGTAGGTATGGGAAACCATCTGTACAGATTCCAGTTGATTCAAACTCTCAGGAGTTGCTCCAATACCTGGTTCACTCAAGGAAGTTGGATCATTGGTAGTGTTGTGTACTCTTCTTTCATCAGCACTTCCCAATCCAGTTTTATCTCTAGCTTCCTTTCCAGTAACTACTCTTGCTTCAAAACCACTTGCAGTAGTCTTCAAAGATTGAGTCTGTTTTGCTTTAGTGAATCCTGGTAGGAGTGTTTTAGATCTATTTTCTGATATCAAGTTAACTTGAGCACTGTCAGAGGTTACTTGCTTCTTCTGAATATCAGAACTTACAATTTCTTGACTCTGAACAACTTGAGCCATGTCAGAGGTTGTTTTAAGAACTTTTCTTGTAGTCAGAGCAAGATCATCTTTTCCATCAGTAATTTCTTCTTCCTCAGAAGGTACATAAGGCTTGATAGGTTCACCAACCTTTTCTTTACCCTTGGATCTTGGATCTATCTGTGGTTGTGATCTAGCCAAAGTTGCTTCAGTATGTATCCTTTCTTTGATCACAATGCCTTTAGATTTTGGAAGTAACTTTTTACCAGAAGCTTCAGATTTAGATGTGACTTTCTCTGATTTAAGTCTGGTTTCTTCTTCCTTTAAACTTTCCAAGTCCATCCCTGGATTTTCTCGAAGAAATAACTGTCTTGACATTTCCTCATCAAGATCTAGAAGTTCATCAGAACTTATCCTTTTACCAGCAGCAGAACTTATTCTTTTCCCAGTATCAGAACTTGTTCTGTGACTAGCTTGTCTTGATGTAAACCTTCTACCTTGACTATGACCACTACCCATTCCAGAGGTTCCTTGGTCATCTTTTCCATCATCCTTTCCTTGCAGTGTCTTGTTGGTTTTGCATTTGGACTTAATTACCTTCTCCCCCTTTTTGGCATCAGCAGGTAATAAAAGAGAGATAAGTAGTTCCACTGAGGTCTGGATTTCAGTAAGTTGGGATTGCTGAGAAGCTTGATTTGTCAGAATTTGATCAATCTGAGCTTGTTGCTTCTCTTGAGTTTTCTCAATATAAGTAACCCTGTCAATGGTAGGTTGGAAGAACTTTTTCTTATCAATTTTCCAAACTTGTTCCTGTTTGATAAAGTTCTCCTGAATCTTGTGTAGCTCTGCATGAGTGTTGGAATGAAGACCTTGTAGATGTTTAGTACTCAATGTAGTGACTCTAAGCTGGGTTTTAAAATCATCAGAATTTAACATTTCATCAGCTTTAGTCAAGTGCTCAGCAAGATGTAAAGCATTTGGAACACATGAAACTGAGTTACATTCCTTAGTCCACTCCTGACCTAAAGGAGTTTCACTCCAAGGTACTGGTGCATCCCCGATAACAAACTCCTTTACCAGTTCAGACTTAGGAAGAGTCAGTGGAGGAGTATGTCCTGAAGGACCTGCTTCATCAGCATCTACAGTTGTAGCAGCCTCACCAGTATCTCCAACATTTGCAGCATCAGAACTTAAAGAATTAGTATCTTCTGATAAGACAACAGTTTGAGTAGCAATGGAGGCTTCAGCATCCTCTAATTGCTGATCTGATACTAAGTTCTGATCAACAGCCATATCCTGATGCTCACCTAAAATCTGATCATCAGCATCTTGATGCAGAGAAGGTGTTGTTGATAACTCTGGAGTTTGAACAGCATCAATAACAGGTGTTGTAGAGGTATTATTTGCTGTTGGAGCTTCTAAGAAAAGTATTTCAGGCACAACCAGGTTCTGAATATCAATTTCAGCACTTGTGCCTGGATCAACAAGAGACACAGAAGGTGAATTAGCCTTGTCAGATACAGCTTCCTGAGATGGAGTTGATGGAGAAGAAGTGACTGGAGCAAATTCCTTGCCTTGTGAGATCAGAGATTCCTGATCCCCTTCCTTAGCTGCTTCCTCCTCATCATCTGAAACTGGCCTTTGTGCCCTCTGTTTCTTGTACTTCCTTGTTGATTTGGATTCCTTGGGAGTTGCAGGAACTATCATACGTCTAAGCCTCTTGAGAAGCCTAGAACCCCCAATGTCAGAATCCTTCTGAGAAGTTGCTTTCTCAGCTTCAACCACCACAGGTTCTGAAGAAGGAATCTGTTCCTCAGAATCTGATTCATCTCTCAAAGTAAATCTCCTCCTCTTTTGAGGTGTTTGAGGAACAGTCTTTGTTCTCTTTGGCTTAGAGGATGTAGGCTTCACAGTAGGTGCTGAAGAAGAAGGTTGAGCAGTCTGTGAAGTGGAGAGATAGGATTTGAGATAAGTTCTGAGGGTAGGTTGAGTAGAATGAGAGGTAGGTACTGAGGTTGATGGATTTTGGTTATGGTGAGTTGGTTGAACATTTGAGTAAACAGATTTGTAAGTAGCAGGATCAGCATTTACCAGAATCTGTTTCACAGACTGAGGGATCTGTAATTGTCTCACCATTGATTTCTTTGTGTCAGCATTTATCAGGTCGTTAAAGTACCTTTTTGCAACCTTAAAAGGTGGGGTTTGAGTGCTGACTAACTGGGGTTCATCAGTACAGTAAGTGTAAATAAGTTGACAGAATCTAGCAAAATAAACAACATCTCTATCCTCTGTCATCCTATCCCCAATAAACCAATTATTCCAGTTGCAAAATCAAAATGAGTTTGATGGATAATAGCATACCCTATGTGCTGACTCAGAATTGGGATAACATCAAAATTTGAACATTTGTTCCCAAAAGCTTTGGTGATGCAATCAAAGAAGAAACTCCATTCTCTTCTGATATTAGCCCATTTCAACTGTCCAAGTTTCGTCAGACTCTTTTCATATCCCAATTCAGCCATTAACTCCCGAAGGGCTGAGTCCTCTGGAACTGAGAAAGTACAATCCTCGGGAAGATGTAAAGCCCTGCGTACTGTACCAGGAGTGACTACAAAAGATGAATCATCCACTTGGAAGATAATACTGGGAGTTCCACGGTTACCACCATCATCAAAAATGCCAGTCCTCCAGAACCTCAGAACTTGTTGACTTGAAAATAATTCAGGCTGAGTTAAGGCGTACCCAACCTCACTATGTGCAAGAAGATCTTGCACAAAGTGCAATTCAGATGGAGCTTCAGCATGATCAAGAATTGCAGCATAGTTGTTTGGAACAAACTTTGCTCCATCAATGATTAAATCCTTTGGTGCCATGAAAAAAAATTGAGAATTAAGTATGCCTGATAGGTGTTTGATATAATATCTGTATGAAAACAACGGAAATAGTAAAGTGAAGGAGAGTAAAAGTAAGAAGAGAGATAAAAGATGAAGAAATTAAAAAGATTAAAGAAATCTTCTCTCTGTTGTACTTATACAAAAAAAATATTACCGTTGGACACCTGTCAGACATGCAGTAATAACGGATAGTTACTGGGCTCGAGAAAATAGTAATCATTACTTACCCATTTGCCGAGTTTCAAGGAAAAACTGTTCCATTTATCAAGGGAAACAATTCAAATTTTAAGCCGTTATCACTGATTGAATTATTTGTCACTGCAACATTAATATTCTGAAAATAAATCATGTTAAAAATGACCGAGATAATTTCGATGAATAAGTGCTGACAGAGAATCAGAACTTAACTAAAAGCACAATTTAAATGGTCATCAGAATATCAATCAGGATTTATCAACACAAGATAAAATAACTCAGAGACAAAATCTTGAAGTAAAAATAGTTTTCATTAATATATCAAGTCAATACATTTATGAAATGGAAATTACATCAATACAAGATTTTCCCTAAGCTTCTAACCCTAACATCAACAGCTTTAGTCCTAGCTAAGAAGCCTGACAAAGCTGAGAATGAAGAAGAACAGGAAGAAGACGAGATTAAGTCATCTTCCTCTTCCTATCTTCGACGAACAACTTGGCGAGTCATATGATTCGCTTTTACTGACGGATAGCTTCCCGCCTTTCCTCCTCCAATCGCTCCAGATGGCGATGGTAGTCCATAGAGAAGAATAGGAGGTGAGTTAGCACCTCCTGTGGGACAGAATCCCAGATCTCCTCAGGAATGGCTGTTACATGCCAATCCTGCTGCCAATCGGCACAACTTAGCTCCATTGTGAAGGTTTGGTTGTTCAAAAACATGTTGTATCGAACCATTGTGTTTTTGATAGAAGAAGGAGGATAAGTGTGTGAGAAGAATGTGATGGATAGACTGATATGAAGTGGTTGCTTATATAGGCAAGAGAATGCCAAGAGACGCAAAGATATTTAATGCTGACAGGTAGAATTAATTCGACCTCGTCTCCCTAGACTTTGAAAAAGAATAACAGTCATTGGAAAGAGGAAGCATGGACTAGACCGCACAAAACACAAGAAACAGTGTTCTGTTCAAGTACAAATACCATTAATCCTAATCACAGTGACTATTAATCTTCCACTTCAACATATTCGAGTACAAACTGAGACTGTTATCAAATTTTATTCAAAGATAAGCCAAGTAAAGGATTAGACTGAGAAATCAGAACTTAGACCTATACCAGAACTTAACAGTCATCAGAACATAATTTCTTCACTCGAAAAAGGAATGCCCATCTTAGTAAATACTCATACAAGTTCTGAGTTATAGACGTCAGAACTTAATCATCAAAACGTGTAACTGAGAACTTGTCCTCAGAATTTTTTGCAATAATGACACAATGACTGTTTATCTAAAATAACATAGATCACTACAGAAATTTTCATCATTCAGATGGAGTGATTAGTGTGTGCATTAAGCTAAAAACAGACAAAGAGTAAAGTCTGATTCACTTCAGTACATCTTAGAAATAAGGCATAACTAAAATTTTGCTAAAGATCTGTCATTGTCCTGAAACCTACTAAAGAATGAGTTTATGCTTGAGTCCACCTCAATTGTTTTATGCTAATTTTATGCATCTTTTAAAATTCTATTTTACAGTGGCTTCTCAGTGTAAGTGAGTCACGACTGTTTATCAGAATTTATGCTATTTTCAGAGTATTTCTCCAGTAATCATAGAGTGTGAAAAGTCACCAAGAAAATATTTTGCTTTTCTGATGCATATTTACTTAATACCAGCAATGCACTTGGGTCGTCCCTTCCACATTTTTACTCTAGATCTCAAAGGAGTACCTGATTTTAATCTTTGATCTTTTTGCTTTTTCTTTTGATAAGAGAGGTCTATCAGCACTTAGTACATTCAGCAGTTTTACTAGTATCAGAACTTAACAGATGAGTAGCATTATTCTAATTTGTGACTTAGTAATAAGATATACAAAGTGAACTTAACTAAGCTCAGTTATCAGAATTTGCTAGTGTCATAAGATTTCCACTGAAATAATTACTTCTTCCATGGAATCATTTGTTTATTGAAGACTACTAGGTCAGTATCTAGCACAGTTATCCTCATAGGATTGAATAGGTACTAGAACAGACATATCACTTATCAGAGTTTAGAAACATATAACAGACAACAATCAGTACTTAAAGACATTTATCAATTAAGCACAGAATACACAATGAGATGAATTCTGTAAATACTGAGCATAAAGTCTGATAACACAGAACAAGTCTAAGCAGATTTAGAGAAGGAACCTGAAACCATTCCAAGTTCATTTACCAATCTTGTAAAAGTAGCTTCACATAATGGTTTTGTGAAGATATCTGCCAACTGTTGATCTGTGGAACAAAATGCAATTCCACTGTACCTTCATCCACATGTTCCCT
Organism: Apium graveolens; assembly: GCF_009905375.1. Lineage (NCBI taxonomy): Eukaryota > Viridiplantae > Streptophyta > Magnoliopsida > Apiales > Apiaceae > Apium > Apium graveolens. Next base: position 119,971,196 of record NC_133653.1, read on the forward strand.
GATGAAGTGGTACCTGATGCTGATGTGCTTTGTCATTGAGTGTTGAACTGGATTACCTGTCATAGCAATAGCACTTTGATTATCACAGTAAATAGGGATTTTGAAATATGTTAACCCATAATCCAGTAACTGATTCTTCATCCAAAGAATCTGTGCACAACAGCTTCCTGCAGCAATATACTCTGCTTCTGCAGTTGATGTGGAAATTGACTTTTGTTTCTTGCTGTACCAAGAAACCAATCTGCCTCCAAGAAATTGGCAGCTTCCAGTTGTGCTTTTCCTGTCAATTTTGCAACCTGCAAAATCTGCATCTGAGTAACCTATTAGTTTAAAATCTGATTCTCTAGGATACCATAATCCCAGAGCAGCTGTTCCTTTAAGATACTTAAAGATTCTTTTTACAGCTGTTAAGTGAGGTTCTCTTGGATCTGCTTGAAATCTTGCACAAAGACAGGTAGCATACATGATATCAGGTCTACTAGCAGTTAGATAGAGTAGAGAGCCAATCATACCTCTGTAGTTAGTAATATCTACTGATTTACCGGTATCCTTATCCAGTTTTGTTGCAGTGGCCATTGGAGTGGATACACTTGAACAATCTTGCATTCCAAATTTCTTTAGCAAGTTTCTGGTGTACTTGGTTTGACAAATAAAAGTGCCTTCTTCATTCTGCTTGACTTGAAGGCCCAGAAAGTAGCTAAGTTCCCCCATCATACTCATCTGATATCTTGACTGCATAAGTTTGGCAAACTTCTTGCAAAGTTTGTCATTTGTAGATCCAAAAATGATATCATCAACATAAATCTGGACCAGAAGTAAGTCATTTCCATGGTTGAGGTAGAACAGTGTTTTGTCTATTGTCCCTCTGTTGAATCCACTTTCCAGAAGAAACTGAGCTAAAGTCTCATACCATGCTCTAGGAGCTTGCTTAAGTCCATAAAGTGCTTTGTCAAGTCTGTAAACATAATCTGGATGTTTGGTATCTACAAAACCTGGAGGTTGTTCAACATATACCTCTTCCTCCAATTCTCCATTGAGAAAAGCACTTTTCACATCCATTTGAAAGACAGTAAACTTTTTGTGAGCAGCATAAGCCAAAAATATCCTTATGGCTTCTAACCTAGCAACTGGTGCAAATGTTTCATCATAATCAATTCCCTCCTGTTGAGAATATCCTTTTGCAACCAGCCTTGCCTTATTCCTTGTAATTATGCCATCACAGTCAGTTTTATTTCTGAATACCCACTTTGTACCAACAACAGATCTATTCTTTGATCTTGGTACTAGGGTCCAGACTTTGTTTCTTTCAAATTCATTCAACTCTTCCTGTTCTAGTTCTGACACCTGCATCAGGATTTCCAATTATCAAATCAGGTGTATGTGATTTTGTCCACTTCCTTGCAGATGGAAGGTTTTCTCTAGAACTGGATGCTCCCCCATGATCCATGCTATCTCCATTTTCTGATGCTCCCCCTGAAACTATGCTTTCTGAGTTGGATTCTTCAGTACTATCAGAACTTGGCTTATCAGAACTTGACGAATCAGAACTTGAAGAGCCAGATGCATGTTCGAATGTTTCTTGAGATGTGGTAGGATTTTGAGTATGCTCCCCTTGCATAGGGGCATCTTCATTTAACGTAGTCACCACAGTTTCAATAACATCAGAGTTTAATCCATCAGAGTTTGCAGTATCAGGACTTAGACTGTCAGGATTTTCAGTATCAGAATATGAGTCTTCATTTTCAAATCTCAGTTGATCATGGTCAACGAAATCTTTAAGACCTGTGATCTTCTTGTCATCAAAAGAGACATTGATAGATTCCATGACCACTTTTGTTCTCAAATTATAGACTCTGAAGGCTTTTGTGGAAAGTGGATATCCAACAAAGATTCCTTCATCAGCTTTTAGATCAAACTTTGATAGTTGTTCAGGATGAGTCTTGAGAACAAAACACTTGCATCCAAATACATGAAAATATTTCAGATTTGGCTTCTTTTTCTTCACCATCTCATATGGTGTTTTTCCATGCTTGTTAATGAGTGTTGCATTTTGAGTAAAACAAGCAGTCTGTACAGCTTCAGCCCAGAAATAGGTTGGAAGCTTTGCTTCTTCAAGCATTGTACGTGCAGCTTCAACGAGAGTTCTATTCTTCCTTTCAACAACTCCATTTTGCTGTGGAGTTCCAGGAGCAGAAAATTCCTGCTTTATTCCATGGCTTTTGCAGAACTCTTCCATTATCAAATTCTTGAACTCAGTGCCATTATCACTCCTTAAAATTTTCACAGAATCTTTGACCATTTTATCCAGCTGTTTGACATGATCAATCAAGATAGATGCAGTTTCACTTTTTGTGTGCAAGAAATACACCCATGTGTATCTGGTGAACTCATCCACTATGACCAACGCATACTTCTTCTTTGCAATAGACATGACATTTACTGGACCAAATAGATCAACATGTATAAGATGATAAGGCTCAAGAATTGATGATTCAGTCTTGCTCTTGAATGAAGATTTTCTTTGTTTGGCTTTCTGACATGAATCATAAAGACCATCAGGAGCAAATACTGTGTTTGGCAATCCTCTCACAAGATCTTTCTTGACCAGTTCATTTATATTGTTGAAATTTAAATGAGAGAGTTTCTTATGCCAATTCCAGCTTTCTTCAATTGATGCTCTACTTAACAGACAGATTGCAGAGCCATCAGTACTTGTTGAAAGCTTAGCTTCATAAATGTTACCACGTTTGTATCCTTTCAGAGCAACTTTACCTTTTGATTTACTCACAACTTCACAGTGTTCTTCAAAGAAATCAACATGATAACCTCTGTCACAGATTTGACTTATACTCAGTAGGTTGTGTTTAAGTCCTGAGACCAGAGCTACTTCCTTAATGATGACATTCCCAAGATTGATATTGCCATATCCCAATGTTTTTCCAATGTTGCCATCTCCATAAGAAATACTTGGGCCAGCTTTCTCCATAAAGTCTGATAGCAGGGCCTTATTTCCAGTCATATGACCTGAACATCCACTGTCCAGAACTAGAATATTTTTCATGTTGCCCTGCAATCACAAAGACCACTAATTATTAGTTTTAAGGACCCAGACTTGCTTGGATCCTTTGGCCTTATTAAGTTTGTTAACATTTGCAGCGGATTTAGCATCAGAGTTTATGTTAACATTTTTCTTATCAGAATTTACATTATCAGACTTTGAATCAGAATTTACACTAGAAGGAACAATGGAAACTTTCTTCAAAGAAGGTTTTATTTGATAATAATCATAGTACAAACTATGATATTCCTTACAAGTATAAATGGAATGCCATAAACTACCACAATGAAAACAAGGATTTTGTGATTTGTATCTAACTGACTGACTCTTAACTCCTGATTTTGAAGGTAAGGAGTTAATATTCTTATTTTTCCTGCAAAAAGAAGCCAGATGGTTAGAACTTCCACAGTTATGACATGTTTTCCTAGGAGCATCAGGAATAGGTTTATAATCATTGCTTTTATTCACACCTTCCTTTCCATTCCTATTTTTCCTAGGTGATTTTACCTTGTTTGCATTCTTGACATCTTTCAGCTTATGCTTAAGCTGCTTCTTTGTCATTAAGCCTATGTTTACTTCAGCTGTCTTTTCCTGTTTTAGTTTGTCAGAAGTTAATTCCTCTTTAACTTCTGATTTCTCATTATTAGACTTTACAGTTACAAACTTAACAGGTTTTCACTTTGGCTTTTGCTTAATAACAGGCTTAATTTCTTCAGTTCCTTTATCATTCTTATTCTCTCCATAACCTAAGCCCTCTTTCCAATTTTCACTACTTAGCAAATTTTGAGTTGTTCTGCCAGAGTTAGTCCAAGTCCTGATTATCTCTCTTTCCTTTTCTAACTCAGTTTTTAGAGATTCATTAATTTTTAGCACTTCATCCCTAACATAAAAAGCATCATCTCTATCCTTCTGAGTTTGATGGAATATAACTAACTCTTTTTCTAAGAAATCATTTCTTTTCTTAAAAACAAGATTTTCAGAAGTTAATCTTTCACATGTTAAGGTTTGATCTCTATAACTAACAAACATGGTTTTAAGATATCTTCTCAACTCATTAATATCATCAGTATGAAAAGCATAAGTAGTCTGAGGTACCTTTGTTTCAGCAGCTTCAGAACTGCTTTCAGCACTTTCTTTAGCAGCATTTGCCATCAATGCATAGTTCTCCTCACTTTCAGAGTCTGAAGTCTCTGTCCAGCTTTTCTGCTTTGTGACAAGAGCCTTGCCTCTGTCACCCTTTACCTTCTTGCAGTCAGGAGATATGTGGCCTTTCTCACCACAATTATAGCATTTAACATTGGTGTAATCTCCTCTGTCAGACTTTCCTCCTCTGCCTTCAGATCTTCTGAAATTCTTCTTATCAGAACTTATGCTTTTTCTGGAAAACTTCTTTCCCTTCCTGAACTTCCTGTATGCAATCTTGGTGATTCCTTTCACCATAAGAGCACACAGCTTCATCATCTCCTCATCAGCATCGGTCTCAGGCAAGCTTTCAGAATCTGAGTCATCATCACTCTCAGAACTTGATGACTCAGAATCAGACTTTATGAAAAGAGCTTTACCCTTGTCTTTCTTTGAGGAAGCTGCCTTGGGGAATTCTTATTCAGCCTTAAGAGCGACTATCCTTGACTTTCCTCCTTTCCTCTTGCTTCTTTGTTCCATCTCCAGCTCATGAGTCTTGAGCATTCCATAGATTTCGTCAAGAGTTGTTTCATCAAGATTGTAGTTGTCTCTTATTGTCGTTGCCTTCAAATCCCAGCATTCAGGAAGAGCTAATAGGAACTTAAGGTTTGAATCTTCAAGATCATACTCTTTATCAACCAATGACAAATCATTCAAAAGTTTGACAAATCTATCATATAAATCATTCAATGACTCATTAGTCTTTGAGTCAAAGTGTTCATACTCTTGAGTGAGTATTATCTTCCTGTTCTTCTTAATTGTGTCAGTTCCCTGACATCTTGTTTCCAGAGCATCCCATATTTCCTTAGCAGTCTTGCAGTTGATTACCCTGTTTGACATTACATTATCAATGGCACTATGCAGTAAGTGTCGTACCTTAGCATCCTTAGCAATTGATGCTATGTCTTCAGCAGTATAATCACTCTTCTCCTTTGGTACGGTCATTGCTGCTTCACCTGCAACTACAACAGCGAGTTTGGTTGGTTTGTGAGGACCTTCCTTGATTCTATCCAGGTATTCTGGATCTGTTGCTTCCAGGAACATGGTCATCCTTACCTTCCATATGGGATATTCAGATGGTCTCAGTATGGGGACTCTGATGGTCTCATACCGACTCTGAATTAGTGTCTTTGGTGGTTCCTCAGTTGTGGTAGGCTTAGTTGGAGTTTCTGTGTCCGACATGATTGTGTTTGGATCTTTAACTGTATGTAAGTTAACAAATAGGCTCTGATACCAATTGTTAGGTCACACACACACTGTAGAGGGGGTGAATACAGTGTATAGTACACTCAAATCGAACTTTAAGAACTTAAGTAACAGAAAACAAACTTTATTGAAACAATAAACTCTGTTACAGTATGGAACTGTTACCTCTCAGTGATGAACAAATATCACGAGAGCTGCTAGGGTTATATATAATAATAACTTCGATAATGATAACACTTATAGTGTAAACCCTATGCCTGTGTTTATATACTACACAGTTACAAGATAATCGCTAATTGATATGGAATATAATTCTGCTTCCTAAAATATATCAATCAGATATCTTTTCTTCCAAGTATTCCATTCTTCATGGAATTCCTTCTTCATGCATATCTCTTCTTATATTTATCTCGATCTTCTTTCCTTTAATCAGCTACTGTCCTTATCTGATTGTCCTTCAGCACTTAAGTTCTGATATCTATCTTCTGATGATTATCTCCTGATAATATAAGTACTGATATCCTCAAGTCCTGACTTCCAGTATAAGTACTGATCAACAGTTAAGTACTGATTTATCCTGTTCACGTAAGATCTGAAAGCTAAACATAAAACATATTAGCCATGACATTATCAAATATATCTAACACTGTCCAATTTACTTGGAGGATCTGAAGAAAAAGAAAGCAGTTCAGATTTCTGGATCAGGTATTTATGTTATAGAAGTCAATTTGTCTATTTCTACATCTTGGGTATTTGATACTGGATGTGCTTCTCATATTTGTATAAATGTGCAGGGCCTGCAGAGAAGTAGAACTTTGGCTAAGGGAGAAGTGGACCTAAGAGTAGGCAATGGAGCAAAAGTTGTTGCTTTAGCTGTAGGGACTTATTATTTATCTATTCCCTCTGGGCTTGTTTTAGAACTAGAAGACTGTTTTTACGTGCCTGCGATTCGCAGAAACATTATTTCAGTTTCTTGTTTGGACAAGAAAGGTTTTTCGTTTATAATAAAGAACAACAGTTGCTCTTTTGCTTTGAATGATTTAACCTATGGTGTTGTGCGTTTATTTAATGGTTTATATGTTCTTGATTTAGATAACCCTGTCTGTAATATAGAAAACAAATGACTTAAAATGAATGACTCAAATCAAACATACCTCTGGCATTGTCGTCTAGGCCACATAAATGAGAAACTTATATCCAAATTACATAAGGATGGATACTTGGATAAGTTTGATTTTGAATCATACCAAGAATGCGAATCTTGTTTGCTTGGTAAGATGACTAAAGCCCTTTTCACTGGTAAGGGTCAAAGGGCCACTAAACGTCTGGAGCTAATACATAGTGATGTATGTGGCCCAATGCGTGTAATGGCTAGAGGAGGCTACTACTACTTCATAACATTTACTGATGATTTCAGTAGATATGGATATGTATATCTTATGAAGAACAAATCCGATTCTTTTGAAAAAATTAAAGAATATAAGGTTGAAGTAGAGAAGCAAATTGGCGGAGATGCAAGTATTAAGATCTTACGATCCGATCGTGGGGGTGAATACTTAAGCACCGAATTTAGAGAGTATTTGAAAGAGTATGGTATTGTATCACAACTCACTCCGCCAGGAACACCTCAATGGAATGGAGTTTCAGAGAGGAGAAATCGTACCTTGTTGGACATGGTGCGATCGATGATGAGTCATGCAGATCTTCCAATTAGTTTCTGGGGTTACGCTCTAGAAACATCGGCTTTCACACTTAACCGTGTTCCTACTAAGAAGGTTCAAAAGACTCCATATGAGATATGGAAGGAGAAACGATCAGGCATGAACTTTATGAAAGTTTGGGGATGTAAGGCGTTTGTGAAACGTCAAGAATCTGACAAGCTTGGACCTAAATCCGAAGAGTGCATTTTTGTAGGATACCCTAATGAAACAAAGGCGTATTATTTTTATAGTCCTTCTGAGCAGAAAGTGTTTATTGCTCGAGATGCTGTCTTCATGGAAAGAGATTTTGTTTCCAAAAGAAACAGTGGGAGAACTATAGATCTCGATGAAGATCGAGAACCGCAAAATAGCATTGAACCTGAAGTGGAACAAGAGCAGAATAATGATAATGCTCAACAAACACAGGTTGTTCGTAGATCTGGTAGATTTTGCCATGAGCCAGAGAGATATGGATTTCTCATGACTCAGTGTGGTGATTTGATGCTCATAGATGAAGATGAGCCTCTCACATACCAAGATGTTATGAACAGTCCAGACTCTAAGAGATGGCTTGAAGCCATGAAATCCGAGATAGATTCCATGTATGAAAACCAAGTATGGACTTTGGTTGATCCACCTGAAGGGGTAAAACCCATAGGGTGTAAATGGGTTTTTAAGAAGAAAAAGGGCATGGATGGAAATGTTCAGACCTAATAAAGCTAGGCTGGTTGCAAAAGGTTTCAAACAAATTCATGGTATTGACTATGATGAAACTTTCTCACCAGTGGCTATGGTCAAGTCTATAAGGATTTTACTTGCCATTGCAGCATTCCATGATTATGAAATCTGGAAAATGGATGTCAAAACAGCCTTCCTTAATGGAAGCCTTGAAGAGGATGTGTACGTGACACAACCTGAGGTTTTTGTCGATCCAAGGAATGATGGCAAGGTATGTAAATTATGTCGATCCATTTATGGATTGAAGCAATCCTGTAGGAGATGGAATATCCGTTCTGATGAAATAGTCACAGGGTATGGCTTTGTTCAAAACGAAGATGAACCGTGTGTTTACAAGAAGGTTAGTGGGAGCTATGTGGCATTGATAGTACTATATGTTGATGATATACTAATAATAGGGAATGACATACCTTCTCTAAAGGCTGTTAAGACTTGGTTAGGGAGCAATTTCTCCATTAAAGACTTAGGAGAGGCATCCTACCTTCTAGGAATGAGGATCTATAGAGAAAGATCTAGAAGGATGATCGGTCTAAGTCAGAGCACATACATTGATAAGGTTTTGCATCATTTTGGAATGCAAAATGCAAAAAGGGGATATGTCCCCATGTCTCAAGGGATAACGATCTCTAAGGACCAGTGTCCGAAATCATTGGATGAGAAGGACCACATGAATAAAGTTCCATATGCTTCAGCAATTGGATCTATCATGTATGCAATGGTATGTACTCGCCCAAATATCTCGTATGCTTTGAGCATGACGAGCAGTTACCAGTCTAATCCGGGTGAAGGTCACTGGACGGCAGTTAAGAATATTCTTAAGTACCTGAAAAGAACTAAAGATTCATTCTTGGTGTATGGAGGAGAAGAGAAACTCGTTGTAAAAGGTTACACCGATGCAAGTTTCCAAACAGACAGAGATGATACTGTATCACAGTCTGGTTTTGTGTTTTGTCTAAACGGAGGTGCTGTAAGCTGGAAAAGTTCAAAGCAAAAAACAGTAGCTGATTCTACAATGGAGGCTGAGTACATTGTAGCTTGTGAAGCAGCTAAGGAGGCCATTTGGATTCGAAAGTTCATTTCTGATTTGGGAGTGGTTCCATCGATCGCAGATCCCATTGATCTATACTGTGATAATAATGGAGCCATTATACAGGCTAAAGAACCTAGATCACACTCCCGGGCTAAACATATACTCAGGAGATTTCACCTTATTCGAGAGATTAATGAAAGGGGTGATATACACATATGTAAAGTGCACACAAATGATAACATTGCAGACCCACTAACCAAAGGCTTGTCACAGCAGAAGCACGATGGTCACACTAGTTCCATGGGTATTAGATATATGGGTGATTGGCTCTAGTGCAAGTGGGAGATTGTTAGTGTAGGTGCCCTAGAGGCAATACATTATTCTTTTATAATCTTTATGTCAGTTGATCATTCAATAAATGTATTTATTATGATCTTAATTACTGCGATATTTTGTTAGCATAATAAATGTCCTTAGAATCATGATACAAATTGTATAGTTTAAGTACATGACTTGAACTTGAGATTATATAATATATCATATTCTTAAAGGTCCCTAGTCGAGTATTATTATATAGGACAATAATAATACATAGATAGACTAGTATGTTGTTTGACAAGATAACCACATCTCATTGGTTATAAGTATGGGGATACTAAAGTCAATACATAGGTACATGTGAGAGTACATGGTACTGGACAGACCCACAATGAGATTCTTCATGTTTAATAAAGTCATAAAAAATACTCACAGTGATAATGGTGTAACGATCCTTTGACTTGAAATCATTATATTTCTATACGAGGATTAATATACTTTGACTACATTAAAAGTTACTTTTGATCGGGTGATGATAAAAGTGGACATCGGGTATATCATGAGTCGTATGAGAAATATGAATGATAGATAAAGGATTTAACCCTCCTATAATTAGGAGAGATATTATTGGCCTCTTGATTGAGTGAGATTATAAAAGCATGGTGATGCTCAAATAATGATTTGTCTCGATAATCTACTCATGGATCAAGTAAACCCGGATTAAATGTTGAAGAGGATGACTAAATACATGCCTTGAGTTTAATCTATAATATGTATGGTTAAAGGGATTATATTACAAGAAAAACATTAATCACGAAAGGTTTTATCTAATCACGATTTAATTATTGTTTAATTGGGTAACAATGATGTATTACTAGATACCGCTCATTGTTTATAATTTTATTAGAGAATAAAATTATTGCCAATTAAATAATAACCTATAGGGTCGCACAAATAGAGCACTTAATGGAATAGTTAATATAAATTATGGATTTAAATTAATTGATGATTATTTGAATTTTATTATAATTAAGTAAGACTTAATTGAGATAATATAAATTCAAATTAAAAGGAATGTTTTTGCCCATAATAATTAAGTATGACTTAGTTATTAATTAAATAATAGAAATTCATTTTTATTATTTAATCCAATACCTACTAGGGTTGGGCTTTGCTGTTATGGGCCTTTTTAATCAGCCATTATAAATACATAATGATAGGTTAAAGAGGCTTGTACGTTTTTGAGAAAACCCTAGCAACAAAGAGAGGCAGAGGCAATTCAGATTGTCAAGAAGGAGGCTAGTACATCCATTCCGTAGTCAAGTTCGTGAGACGTTCTTGAAGGTGCTCGTGTGGATACCATAGAGGTGTTTCTCCGAGAGGTAGACACAAAGCGTGATAGCTAGGATCTCCGTTGAGTTCGTGAAATTAAAGCTCTTGAAAGGTATGATTCGTTATCTCCATAATCTACCCATAATTATACATGGATCCTGTTTTTTGGGTTTGGAAATTTTTGTTTTATTTACATTTATCCGCTGCGTTTTATGCCTTCGAAACCCAACAGTTGAGGCCCTCACAGAGAAACTCTCAAAAGTGGAAAATTATGTGGCCAAGATACTAGATGGTCAAGCAACACAGTCTCAACTACTTCAACAGTTGGTGGCTGCTCAAACTTCAAACCCTGTTATACTTGATGATAACAAAAAGGGGGAAGGATGTGCACATTTAAGTCAGTAAGGTGATACTGCCAGCTATTACTATCTCCAAGCCAACAAATTTTGACAGCATTGATTTGATTAATCTTGTAGCAGCTGGGCTCAAGATCAAAGAGAAAAAGAAAATGATTGATGACAGGATTGCAAAGGTTTTTGGCTCAACTGCTACTTAGGATCAATATGTGAAGCATTTCACTCAGTTGAAGCCAATCACCATTAATGACATGCAACTAGGAAAAAGAGACAAGGGTGAACCTTCAATAAATAATGAGTTCAACAACTTTGTGGTGCTAAAGCCTAAAAAAGCAAGTGTCACAATATAAACAAAGCACCCAGTATTGGTTGATTATTCTCCTCCTAGGCCTAATAAAGACAAACTGTTCGGTACATCTATTGAAAGCTTCAAAACCACCAAGGATGTCATGCTAAGAACAAGAATTGCAAGAATCTACAAATATAGCAAGATGATTTGTGTGATGACTGGGCACCCTCAGTTTGGAGAAGCTAAAGATAAGGAAAATAGAAGGCTTGGAGCTCAGAAAAGAAGGAAGAAGCATGCCACTAAAGGAGTGAAAATAAAACTGGAAATGCCTACTAAATCAACTGAAACTGAGAAAACTTCAGCTGATGAACCAAATCATGAAGAATCAAGACAAGTGTGGGAAAAAGGTAATAGAAAGAAAGCTAATACAAAAAGTCCATCTAGTGCTACTAAAAAGGAAAATGAGCCAATTCAATCTACAACTACAAGTCAACCAATTGTGCCCACTGAGGAGCCTGTTGAATTCAAGATTCATCTAGGCACCAACTTTCATGGTAAGCCCATTTTACCTAAGGATGATCCCATAGACTAGGAAAATTTGCCTTTACCTGAACTTATTCTACCATTGTCCACTAAAAAGAAAAATCCAAGTAAGAAAATTAGAAGTCAAGTCAAATCCACGTAAACTCAAAGTTTTTTCAAAACCTAAACCCAAAGTCAACAAAGATCATCAACTATTCATCTGTGACATCAAAGAATTCTTAGATATCAATCTTTTCTTGGATGAGCTAGATGAAGTAAGGAGAATTGATACTTACAATAAGCTGCCAAAAAAATTGGTGTTTAAATACAAGGGAGGCAAGGATTATGTGCATGCATAGTTTTTCTAATTTTATGTAAAATAGTTATGTATTTGCGAAATATTTTATTTTTGAAAGAACCTTTAATGAATTTTCAAATTATCAAAATCGTGCAACCATAAGGTCAATGAGTTATGTGCAAATGTGCAATCTCATCTTATTTTCATCTGCTTTGTTCATATTGTATATGTTAAGCGATATGCTGCTATTATATATAGAAGAAATGAGTAATCACGGCGAGGCTTTTTTGATGTATACTAGGAATTACTGTTATTATAACAATTGACGATATATTTGATACAAATTTGATCATACTTTGTGATTTAAGACCACGGTCAAAATTCCATTAAATATCCCTTGCTTAAAATATATTGAACCTGAGAAATTAATGGTTAGTAGCATAACCAAATATAAATAGGCCACCATAAAATAATTTGTGACTCTCAATTTAAAGCAGGATACTTTTTGTAGAAGAAAATATCAGAAAATGTTTTAACTTTTAACTATAACTATAATGAAAATAAGGTAACAGCCAGGAAGTAATGTACATGGTTGGTATCGTTTCCCGTTTTTCCTTTTTAGAATTTGGTTAATGTTTGTCTTAAAACAAGAATCACCTTTTTCTAAAATAATAATAATAAATTATTATGCACATTACCAAAGCACGTTGAATTATCCAGTTAGTGATAGGTTAGTTTGTAAAGTTTATCAAAAGCGTTTTACATTCAGAAAATAGTTAGATAATTTACGAAAGTAACAAGTGCATGTTTTCTACTTCTTTAAGAATGGGTTTATGTTTTTTAGCATGTGGCTGTTATTCAAATTAAAAAAATTAACTTTCCAATGTGCGAGCTTATTGATGTATGCAACAACCAACAAGAATGATACAAGTATTTATTTAGCTTGTTAAGAGTGGATTCCATTACTAACTTTTATAGTAAAACTCAACTATAACGTGCCTAAATCGTATATGAAGTTGTAAAAACTCTTAGTTATATGCAAATGCATGTGTACTTATTCCATAAGCAAGCACAAAGGTAGAAGACCAACCAGAACCTCTGGTCATCCAAAGAATAACCGGATTCTGTTTCGGATTTCTTTCTGACTTAAAAATTAATAGAATAACTGAACATGCTCTCCGTGTAGGCTTGTCAATGGATTGGAGGTCCAATCCGATCCGGTTCCACACGAGCCTTAATAGGTGGATATGGATTGTATAAAATGAAACCAATCCGGTAAAAATCAGATTCGATAAATATTCGATCCATTAAGAAGTGGATATGGATTGTCACTCATCCGATCCGATAAAGACACGATCTGAACTACTAAAATTATATATTTATAAATTATATATATATATATGAATATAGTTTAACTATAATAAATTAATAATTTTTTTATATATAATTTACTTTTTGATGTATCAATATTCTTATTTTTAAAGTTATTTTATTGTATCTTCACACAAACTATTATTTTTATCATATTATAATTTCTTCTACACAATATATGTCATTATATTCATATTTTAATGAGTGAATTATGTGTCGAGAATTATTTTCATATATAGCGTTTTATTCGTAATTCAAAAAATGTCTCTATTTTAATTTATAAAATTGTCATTTAGAATTAATTTTCATATTTTTCTCAAATTACATTATTATCTTCTTCCTATTTATATTATAATTATTTTAAACTCAAAGTTTTCACATATTTTCAAATATTTTTAATTTTTATAACATCTCTAACTGTAATATAGTTTTTTGTGCTTAGGTTTATTTTAGTATTGAATCGTGTTACATTATTATTATTATTATTATTATTATTATTATTATTATTATTATTATTAATATTATTATTATTTATCTCAAAAATTTAAATGGATCCGGAAGGTCGATCCGATAATCCAAAATCCTAATGGATTTCAATATGGATTATGTTATTAAAAATCCGAAAGCGATCCGATCCGAATCCGATCCAACAAATTTAAATGGATATGGATTTAATTAAATCCGATCCAAATCCGACCGTTGACAAGCTAATCTACGTGCCTATCAGTACAAACATCATCTTTGTTATTTAAAAATAAAAGTATGCCCATTCGACTATAACGCCCACTATAATGGCATTCTTAGCAGATAACCTTGAGTTTCCTCTTTTTAGTTTAGAATAACCATGGATCAACATAACGATCTTTTTATTAACAATATTCTTCTTTTAAAAAAGTCTGGAAATCTTCCCAATCTTCTTCGGTCATGCTTAGGCTTCCGTTAAATCAATGAATTCCTTGAACTCTGATAATTCCAGTAATTGGATGAATAGTTACTCTGTATGCGGGTTCTGTTGTTAATCTTATCAAACAATACTTACACCTTACTGTTAGAAATAATCAACTTCTTCATAATCGCAGGTTACCTCGTTCTCCGAATTAGCAATACTGAGTTGAAACAGCATCCTTCCGGATAATTCGGGTCTTTTAACAAACAAGAAACTCAAGTAGTAACTTGACAACCGATGTTTAAAACTTATTTTATTCCAAAAAGGTTTTTAGAAATTTTTATAAGGAAAAAAAAATCTTTTTCGAAAACTTATTAAAAATGTTGAAAATCACACATCTAGTTGTCCTTACTGTATGAGTTAGTTGTTGTCCTTCTTATAACCAGATACCAAGTTGAAGAAACGATCACTCAAAGGTCCATTCACTTCCATTTATCTCCTCTCCTTCATTGGGTCTATAACCTTCCTTAATCGATGAAAACTTTCAACTGTCATAGCGTATTATCTTATTCGTGGGTTTACATCAAGGCTTCTATACTGGTAATACTCCCGTTAACAACTTTGCAATCGCTAAGTGGAACAGACTATCCAATAGTCAACAAGTCAGCTAATGTCACATCATCTTGTTAAAATATATATCACATCATCATAACACCATTATCTAACTTCAAGAAATCTCCAGATCCCTAATCTCCTCTAACTCTCTCTCTCTCTCTCTCTCTCTCTCTCTCTCTTCAACACTTATCTTCTTTATTCCACAAGCTAGTCATGGGTGGCCTAGTTACTAATAGCTTTTTGTAACCTGGTAACAGCCATCCTCCGAAACACTTGAATCTTCTTACTAAACTTCTTCTCACCTTAATTTGTATCTCAATACTCACCATTTACTGCAGCTCCCGAATCCATCCTCATAGATACAATTGCTTCGAAGAACAAATTTTAAACTGGGGTATAGAACAGGGTGTAGGGTAAATTGAAAAGACACACTCACAGCCGATGTCTAGTAAAACAAGAATAAACAGATAGAGGTTTCTTAAATAGGTCGTCTCATATCAAGAGGTAATAGAATAGCGTGGAATAACTTAGAAAGGTGCAACCGTCTTAATAAAAGGTAATACCATTAATACCGATGGAAGAACAAAGTGCAAATCAAATTAGAAGAAGATGAAAATCCTCAAATGGAAGGCTCCAAACGATCAGATGATGCAGAGAAAATAGGATCCGCCATTGTCGTTGCCTGAAAATCACGTCGCAAGCTAAGAATCCCGAATCGCAACACGAACCATGCCGGAGACCTACTATATAGTCGCACTCAACCTCACGATGACTTATATTTCTATTTCCTAAACCTAATCCTAACCATCTACCCAATCCCGATAATCTAGGCTTGTTTCAGTGACTTATAACCTGTAGCTCTGATACCAACCTGTGGCGCCCTCTAAACCCGGGTCAGAAGTTTGGGGTCCACAATACATATACAATATATAAACCTGTATAGGAAATATTATTTGCAATGACCCTGCTTTACATAACCACAGATCGCAACAGGTTAAAGTATGAAAACAAGGCACATCCTTAACTTTTATTACAACGTACCAAATCCCAACTAATTTAACTTACAACTGATAATGAAATTATTCTTACAATCTTATTATCTCACTACCATATGAAGCTTCTGCTAGCTCGATCCAACTCAAACTGGAATCCTAGCTCGCACTTTGGACTGAAGAACTTCACTATCATCCATATCCTTCTTAACTATAAAATATATAAAAAGATTCGCAAGAGTGAACTAACTAGCTCAGCATATTAATAACTGAGGTTAAACAATGATTAAACGAGATGATTCAAAGGAATCAAGTTTCTTGTTAAACAACCAATAGAATTGGATATTCATTTTAAGTTTTTAAAACCAAGGTTAGGCTGCTGATCAGTCACGCACTAATCCCGAGCAAAGCACACAGCACTGCTCTAACTACTGCATCCAAGGCACACATTGGCCTAACATGACCATCGACATGGTCTGACCATGAATCTGGTCCACACAAAGAAAACTATCCAATTCTAAAGCAGTTTAATATGATAACAATATAATTCAATAAAACCAGATCATAATCAATAGCAATAAAACATTTGTATAAGAGCATGGTGAAAATTCATGGGTACCAAAAAGGGTATGTCAAAGTATATAAAAGAAGTGGCCTCCAGCCTGTAAGATAATTGGGTATTAGATGAATAATGTTTTTATAGGATTTTAATACTTTGATGTCACAAGGTATGGTTGAGTATAAAAGTTTCTGTATGTTTAAACAATTTTGTTCCAGTGTTTGGTATATGATGGTTATATATTTGTGGAGTAGTATCGTATTTGTGTGGTTTAATATCTGGTAAATCAACAAGAAATGGTTCACAAAGAATAAGGCTTATGGCTCAAAGACCAAATGATGTAGCTCAGGTTCAAGGCTGAAGGATTCAAAGTATTTATAATATAAAATAGAGCTATTTTGAATATTAACAATATGTCACAAGAGAATTAAGAAAAATTTGCAATATATCTCAAGAAAGGTTTAGAAGTACTTGCCTTATCATAATCGATTTCAACTTCACTTGTACTCATCTAATGACTCTATTCAACAACCACTCGTCTGCTTCTCCTATGCCTCGCTTCTATCCTCTGATCACTTGCTGTATTTTCTACATGTCAATTCTATTTTCTGATCACCTGCTTCCCTTTCCTACGCCTTGCTTACTCTACTAGGCATCATAAGCATTTATCAATATTCATCTCACATTGTCCTAATCGTCATATGGACGTCATAAGGTTTCAACTACCCTTCGTTTCACCCAAATCCGATTAACGGATTGAAAGTTACGCTATAAACAAATAAACACCAAACATATAGACCGACAGTCAACCAACAAGTCACATATAACACATAACATGTCAAATAATCAATGACATATCATTTATAAAGGAGTCTCGGATTATGAACAGGCTTTTGGGTATTCAAAATGATTTTTAAAATATTTTTCGGAATTGAAATGGGTCGTTGGATCATTTTTAAAGTAATAAACAGGGTTTGGTTGGCCAAATCTGGCTTCAAAATAATTTTACAATCATTATCGAGCCTTGAAAATAATCTAAAATAATATTTTAAAGCTCAAAACTATTTTTCGGAATTTTTAAATTAATTAAAAATAATTAAATCCAATTAAATAATTAATTAAAATCAATTAATAAATAATTAAACTAATTAATCAATTAATATTTAAATTAATTGATCAACTAATTAATTAATTATCAATTAAAATTAATTAATTAAGTAATTTAGATTTATTTTTAAATTAAAAATGAATTTTAGAATTAAAATAAATGATTTTCAGAATTTTTGAAAATAAAAATCAATTCTGGAAATGATTTTATAAAAGAAATCCAGTTTTTAAAAGATTTTAAAACAAAAATCCAGTTCCTGAAAGTTTCAGAAACTTCCAGGTACCAACTTGCAATTCTGCCAAAAACACTTATGATTTAGGAAATTTTTGGATCAAAACCGGGTCAAACCGGGTTGGATTTCGGGTTGCCAAGAACAGAAACGGGTTCTTTATGAACCCAGAATCCGGCGACCGGAAAACAACTCCGGCGAGCCCCGATTTGAACAAAAACAGCATGATTCTGTGTGATTTAAGTGGGGTTTTCATTCTAAATCACTTCAGGAGTTCGAATCAACCAACAAATGGACCAAACGATATCTGGAAACAAAAATCCGACCAAAAGCTTCAAGAACACCGGCGAGAACTTCAAATCATAACTCACTCCTCTACAGGCCTCGTCGATTTGCACAACTTATACGAATCGATTGCAAATTTCAAGGGGAACAAAACCCACCCCTCTAGAACGTCTATCAATCCCGAAATAAGAAACCCCCAAATCGAATTGAAAACATTCAAAGTAATATAAACCCTAATTACTAAATTCTGAGAATCAAACCCAAAATTAAACATGTTATTGAACTCCAAATTTGAAGTATAATATACCAAAATGATCAGGAAAACACGCTCTACAACATACAATCATCAAATCATCCAAACAATCATCCGAACAAAAATTCCTAATTTAAATCATTAATAATTCGAATTAAAAATAGTTTATAGAGAATTACCACTTGATTCTGCAGTGGTTTCGATGAAAGATTCTGAAAGTACAAATCAACAGCTTCGTTTTGAGTATAAGCACGCCAAAATCCGATATCGATAACGCCTCCGAATTTGTGTTTGATTACGAAAAACAGTTTATAATTATAGTATTTTCTCTGTAAAACTCTGTAAATACTGTTTGCAAATGATTTCTGGTACAAAATAAAATACGGTAGAGGCTATTTATAATTACGAAAAATTAGTATTCCGTTGGATCATTCCGGATATAAAACGGTACGTTTATTTATAAAAACTGATCCCAACGGTACCGGTTTTCAGGATAATTATCCAAATCAATACAATTTGTACGGCGGTCTTGGTCTCAGCGTCTGGTTACACGTATTATGAGGTGATAATTGTGATAGTTTAATAAAAAGATCATGTTTATCAAAAATACGAGTTTTATTGATTTACCTAAACGAATAATGTATCGAAAATGTTGCGCCGGGACCCGCACAGGACAAACCGTATGCCAGATCGAAAACGTCGAAACATGGAAAATGCTATGAATATTGAAGTTAGGTTAGGAAGGAGTTCTCGGAAGAGTTTCGGGTTATAAAAATGTAAAAACAGATGACGTCGGTTGGTTCCCGATTGTATAAAATAGTTTTTAAATACTCGGAAAAAGATTTTATAAAATCCATATATTTCCTATAAAATCATAAATCATCATAAAAATAATTAGGAAGATATGACAATTATTTATATTTTATTTTGGACATATAAAAATTAAAATACTCAATTAATATTATTTTTAAACATCCAAACATATTTACCACTTAACAAATAATTCACAGAATAGATACTGAACACATATAATAATTATCTATTAGCAAAAAAAATTACACGATATATCCCAGATATTACATAAACCCTATGTCTGTGTTTATATACTACACAGTTACAAGATAATCTCTAATTGATATTGAATATGATTCTGTATCCTAAAATATATCAATTAGATATCTTCTTTTCCAAGTCCTCTATTTTCCATAGAAATCTTCTCCATGCATATCTCTTCTTTATTTAGTCTTGATATTCTTTCCTTTCAATCAGCCTTTCCTTAACTGTTCGTCATCCCGCACTTAAGTTCTGATATCCATCTTTTGATAATTATCTCCTGATAATTTAAGTACTGATATCCTTAAGTTCTGACTTCCAGTAAGTGCTGATTTCAGTAAGTACTGGTATTTCCTGTTTGTTAAGATCTGAAAACTAAACATGAAATACATTAGACATGACATCTCAAATATATCTAACAACTCAAACAATCCAAGACATGTTGCGCAGTTGTGCAATCGATTTTGCAGGAAGTTGGGACGACCACTTGCCATTAGTAGAATTCTCCTATAACAACAGCTATCACTCCAGTATTGGCATGCCACCAAGCTTTATACGGACAAAAATGTAGATCACCGACAAGTTGGGATGAAGTAGGAGAAGGAAAGATTCTAGGCTCATAATTGGTACAATAGTTGCACGAGACAGTCAAATTAATTCAGAAATGGTTGCTTGCTGCTCAAGATAGACAGAGAAAGTATGCGGATCCAGCGCGTAAGGATGTTAGATTCCAAGTAGGCGAAGCCGTTTTGCTAAAAGTGTCACCAAGGAAAGGGTTGTCTAGATTTGGCAAGAAAGGGAAGTTAGCACCTAGATATATAGGTCCTTTTGAAATTTTGAGTCAAGTGGGGAAGGTGGCTTACGAGTTAGTCTTACCACCTCAGTATCAGCATGTGCATAATGTGTTCCATGTGTCACTACTTAAGAAGTACAATCCTGATGCCAACCATGTGATAGAATATGAACCTGTAGAAATTCAGGCAGACCTGTCATTTGTAGAGCAACCTGTCAAATTACTCGGCTGACAAGTAAAGAGTCTTAGGAATAAGTCGGTAAATGTGGCGCCCTCCAAACCCGGGTCAGAAGTTTGGGGTCCACACACACACCTTATTTATAACCTGCTTATAACAATAATAAAGATAATAATAATATGCAGTGACCCTACTTACCAACTACCACGGACCGTAACAGGTTAAAGTATGCACACAAGCCGAACACACACTTATATTAAAAACTATTCAAATCCCAACTATCCAAACTCAGAACTGAGTATTAAACATTATTACAAACTTTCACAAACTTAATTTATTCCAAAAGAAGCCTACTAGCTCAGCTTCATCAACCTTAATCCCTAGCTCTCGCGCTGGACTGGGGATCCTCGTTACCAACATGTTCCTTCTTAACTGGAAAAGAACATAAACAACATCGCACAAATGAGCTAACTAGCTCAGCAAGTTACAATGACAAAATTGAGAATAATGATCATCAGGTGAAAATGGTTACGATATCAAGTGAACAATGAATTATGATTTAGAATTGGACATTATACTTATATTTTAAAAACCAAGGTTAGGCTGCTGATCAGTCACGCACTAATCCCGAGCAAAGCACACAGCATTGCTCTAACTGCTGGATCCAAGGCGCACATTGGCCTAACTTGACCATTATATGGTCTGACCACGAATCTGGTCCATAATTTTATAAAAACAATCCAATTCTAACATAATAACTCAATAATAAACAATAACCAGAATCATTAACAATAATGAGTGCTTAACAATGAAAGGGTTTCAATCCTTGTACGGATCAATAAGGTAATTTTAAAGCTTAGATGCTGGGTAATGAAAGAATTGGATAACAAAGGAATTAACATTTCAGGGTTTCAAAGATTTGGGATTTCAAAGCATAAAATATAATGGGTTGAGTATATAAGTAATTCAGTTCAGTGTTTGGTTTTTAGTTTGCATGTATTTGTGGAGTAGTATCGTAGATTTGTGGTTCGTGTTTGGGGTATACAATAATCAATGGCTTAGAAAGAATAAGGTTCATGGCTCAAGAACAATAACTGGAATCAGGGTTTGAGTTTCAGTGCTTCAAAGCACTTGCAATATCAACAATACTATCAAATACTATAATATCTCGAGAAAGTTCAGAACACTTGCCTGGTATTAGCTTACTACACTGCACTCGCTTCCAATCACAATCGTCTTACTCCTCAACTACCTGTTTCCCTTTCCTACGTCTTGCCTCTTCTGCTCACATATCATAAGTATCTATCAATAATCGACTCATAGAATTCTATTCAACACATACTTTTATCTACCCTTCGTTTCACCCAAATTCGATTAACGGATTGAAAGTTATGCAATAACCAAGTAAACACCGAATATATAGACCGACAGTTAACCAACATATCACATATAACACATAATACGTCACATAATCAATGACATATCATTTATAAAGAACTTTTGGGTCATAAATAGGCTTTCGGTTATTTAAAATGATTTTTAAAACATTTTTCGGGGGCCGTTGGATTAATTTCGGGTTAATAAACAGGGTTCGGTTGACCAATTCTGGCTCCGAAATAATTTTATAATAATTATCGAGCCTTGAAAATAATTTAGAATAATATTTTAAAGCTCGAAACTATTTTTTCGGAATTTTTAAATCATTTTTAAATAATTAAATCTAATTAAATAATTAATTAAAATCAATTAATAATTAATTAAAATTAATTAATAATTAATTAAATCAATTAATCAATTAATTTTCGAATTAATTGACCAATTAATCAATGAGAAATTAACTGAAATTAATTAACTAATTAATTTAGATTTATTTTTGAATTAAAAATAATTTTCGGAATTAAAATACTAATTTTTTGAATTTTCAGAAATTAAAAATGAATTTTTATAATAAAAATAAATAGGAAATATGATTTTTGAATATTTTTAAAACAGGAATCCTATTTTTGCAAATTCTGGAAACCTCAAGGACCTAACTTCATCATTTCCAAAAGTACAGGTACCAAACTGCAATTTTGCAGTCCAGTCGCCGGAAAACGTCGGGGGTGGCCGGAGAACTCGACTCCGGCATCCTCCCACCACCACAAGCTCCAGATCAATACTACACAACACCAGGAATCTATATCTGCAATCAAAATTCATCAATAACCCCAGACTTGGCCGAAAATTGGCCAAGAACATCGCCGGTTTCCGGCGAACATCGTAAAACTTAAAAACACAACTCCCTTCAATTCACTAATCCTCTGTTAACAAGCTATATACCAATCGATTGCAAATTTCATAAGGAACACAACCCACTATAAATCAACAGCTAATAACCCCTGAATCAAAAACCCCCAAATTTCAATTGAAAACATTCATAAGGGTTATAAACCCTAATTTTGAAATTCGAAAATCAAACTCAAATTTGAACATATTATTGAACTCCAAATCAGACGTATAATATATCAAAATCATCAGGAAAAAAAGCTTCATAACATGCAATCATCAAATCATACAAACAATCATCCGAACAGAAATTCATATTTTTCATAAAAATAATTCAAAAATAAATAAATTTCTAAAAATTAAACCTTTGATTCTGCAGTTCTGAAACTTGTATACTCTGATAGTACTCTTCAAAACCTCCATTTTGGTTACTAGAGCTTCCTGAGCAGATTTCAATAACACCTCCAAATAGTAGTTTGATTCTCAGAAAGATTTATGAATATATGATTTTTCTCTGTAAAATTATATAATTATCTATCTGCAAATCATTTTGATACGAAATAAAATACGGTAAAAGGCTATTTATAATTACGGAAAATTAGTATCCCGTTGGATCATTCCGGATATAAAATGGTACGTTTATTTATAAAAATTGATCCAAACGGTATCGGTTTTCGGGATAATTATCCAAACCAATACAATTTGTACTGCGATCTTGGTCTCATCGCCTGGTTACATGTATTACGAAGTGATAATTGGGATAGTTTAATAAAAAGCTCTTGTTTATAAAAAATACGGGTTTTATTGATTTACCGAAACGAATATTGTATAGAAAATGTTGCGCCGGGACCTACGCAGAACAAACCGTACGCCGGATCGAAAAAGTCGAAACATGGAATATGCTCGGAATATTACAATTTGGTTAGGAAGGAGTTTTCGGAAGAGTTTCGGGTTCCAAAAACGTAACAACGGGTGACGTCGGTTGGTTCCCGTTTTTATAAAATAGATTTTAAATACCCGGAAAAAGATTTTATAAATTTCATATGATCCTTATAAATCCATAAATCAACATAAAAATAATTTGGAAGATATGACAATTATTTATATTTTATTTTGGACATATAAAAATTAAAATACTCAATTAATAATATTTTTAAAATCCAAACACCGATAACACTTAACAATTAATTCACAGAACAGACACTGAACACACATAATAATTATTTAATAGTAAAAATAATTACACGATATATCCCGGATATTACAGTAAAGTTAGTGTAAGTTCTTTGGAGGAACCCCAAGGTCGAAGAATCAACCTGGGAGTTAGAGTATGATATGCGTTCCTGGTATCCTCATCTGTTCTCTTAGATTCTGGGGACAGAATCCTTTAAGGGGGAGAGGATGTTACGACCGGCATTTTGTGTAATATTATTTGTGAACTTTGTATAATATTAGAGCCAATTATAAATATACTTAATGATTGTACGTTTGTGTGAATGGAATTTGCTGTGTTATAAGTTGCTTTATGAAGATTATAAATTTTTCAAAGCAAGAGTTTTATTATTTGCCTTTATTTTTTATTTATAAGGAATATTATATACCTTGGAAAATTTTCTTTTAAAAATTATTTCATTTACAAATTTCAAAAGTGATCTCATAATTTTTTTTTAAAATCCAAGTTATTTTATGGTACAACTTTTATAATTTTTGAAATATTAATTTTATTTATAAAAATTATTCTTTACAACTAATTGTTTATTTAATTTGCATTTTACTTTTTTGCCCATGCATGCAAATCACTACTAATTCAACTCAAGGGCACTAGAGTCAATAAACACCCCACTAACCACTCCTACAAAGGCCGTTTTACTAGAATACCCTTGCATGCAAGTTTGTTTTCAAGAAGAGAAGGGAGGGAAGGTGTTATGGATTAAAAACTAATATATATAATTGTTGTATTTAGTACTAAGGAACGTGAGCTTCAAGGCTCGTTTTGACTGCTCTTGTGTTTCGTGACTCAATCTGCCTTAACAAGATGCCTACGTACCTTGCTGATTGCCAAGGATCAAGTCAAAAAACGTAGTTCTGATTTGTGGGGTGAGACCCCTTATATAGATGTGGGAGTCCTTGAATTGGACTTGGTATAGAAGACTTGGTGGTCAAGTCTCTGAATTAGGATAGACTTAGGAGTCCTAGGGAGTAGGAAGTTGATTCCTTATCCCATGAGGTTTCTTGGAGGCCAATCTACAAGGATTTATATCATCACTACGACTTATCTTAATAGCTGTTTTTCTCCCTTATTTATTAATTACGAAATTAATAAATAATCAGGGTTTTTGGGCCTTCTTTGTTCCATCAGGCCTGATCTGGTCCATCAGGCCTGATCAACATGTTAACCTTTCTGGTCTGAATGTCATACATCTTCTTATTGGGTCTTGTAGCCCAAACTGTAATATTTAATTATGTAATCAGGATTTATTTATCCCTATCATTTGCCTCCCAACTTTTGGGAAACATTGATTAGATTTCGCAGAAGTTAAGTCTATTCATTACCTTACAGGGTTTCGTTTTTATGTAAAGTGTGGAGCGACCTACACGTTTACAATGATTGTTCCTTTTATTCAGGAATTATCTTAATTTCCAGGAATTTTTCCCTTAATTCCGGGATTTTTCCCTAATTTTCTGGATTTTTCCCTTAATTTCTAGGTTTTATCCTTAATTTTTTGGATTTTTCCCTTAATTTCTGGGATTTATCCTTATTTTTCTGGATTTTTTCCCTTAATTTCTAGGATTTATCCTTATTTTACTGGATTTTTTCCCTTAATTTCTGGGATTTATCCTTATTTTACTGGATTTTTCCCTTAATTTCTGGGATTTATCCTTATTTTACTGGATTTTTCCCTTAATTTCTGGGATTTATCCTTATCTTTCTGGATTTATTCCTTATTTCTGAAAATATTAGCATTTTTCAGAAAATATTTTAAGGAACTTCCTTATCTTTTTGTAATTTTCCAGGAATTTTTCCTTCTTTTTCTTCCCCCTTTTTCCTTTTTTCTTTTTCTCTTTTTTTTATACAGATTTCGACCAGGAATCCTATTCGACCAGGATCCTGGTCGAATTAACCTCTGATGTGCCTTGGTCGAAGGCTTTTCGAGGAGGATGCATTCGATCAGGAATCCTGGTCGAATTTCGGCCAGGATTTTTCCCCCTTTTTTTTGTCGACTAGGAATTTTTCGACTAGGATTTTCGTCCCTTTCGGTCAGGATTCTTGTGTTTCTGACCGAATTGACCATTTTTCTTGCCTTGGTCGAAGCTATTTCGAGCAGGATTGGTTCGACCAGGATTTTCTCTTGATTTCTAGTCGAATGAGTCTAAATTCTGGTCGAATTAAGCTTATTTTTCAGCCTTGATCGATAAAACTTTGACCTCAGGAGCTTCGATCAGGATTCCTTCGTGTTTCTTGGTCGAATAGATCTTCTTTCTGGTCCAATTAAGGCTGTTTTTTAGCCTTGATCGACAGGGTTTCGACCTCAAGCCATTCGACCAGGATTTCTTTATGTTTTCTGGTCAAATGGGTCAGGAATATTTACATAATGATTTTTTGCATATACTTTAGATTTGGGCCCTTAAATCTGGGCTAAATTTTCTTGGGCTAACCCTTCTAATGGGTTTTTCTTTTTCACCCCTAAAATCACTTGGGCCTAATACAGAGGCCTTTTTACCTGGGCTTTTTAAATACTTGGGCCCTTAACTGGGCTTGACTTTTTCAAGGTTTTTCTAGAATTGGGCCTCATTTCTGAGCCCAAATTCCAAACTCTTCTAGGATTCTTCCAGATTCTTCCAGAATCTCCTAAAAACTTAAGTTTTTCTTTTATTTTTTACTGGAATTCTCTGGATAATTCCAGAACCTTCTAGTTTTAAGGCCCATTATCCCCCTTCCTTGGCTATATAAAGGTGGGGTGAGAGTTTGATTTCTCCACACCTCTCATTTCACCTCTCTACTCATTTCATAACTTCTCCTCATCCTTCCCCTTCCTTCTAACCTTTCCTCTCTCAAATCCCCTCCCTTAGTTTTCCAATTTCAGGCTTTTTCCAGCTTACTAATGGCTGACAAGAGTTCCGAGAAGGCGGCAAAGATAGCCTCGGCTTCAAAACGAGGTACGGATATCGACATCCGTTCTTCGTATATGTCTTTAATCGATATGATTAACACTAGGGGGATGAATATCCCTCTACTGCACATCTCGATTCTTTTAATCATTGTAATACTTGGCACAACATAGATTTCGATAAACTAAATGCACGTTATAATGTCCTTCCTCCTCTTAGATTAGTTCCAGTCTCTGGTGGTGACCGTACTTGTCATTGGAGACCCGACACTCTCTTTATTTACACAGATGCCCTTAATGCTGGGCTTAGGTTTCCTTTCCACCCTTTTATTCCTCATCTTTTAGCTGATTTACAAATCCACCCGTGTCAGCTTCCTCCAAATGCTTGGAGGAACATTTTATGTTTTATGGTCTGCTGCCTTAGGGAGGGTTTTCCCCTTTCGGTAGCTATTTTTAGGAAAGTCTTTGAGTGCTATAATAGCTCTTCCAGTATTTGTGGTTGGGTCTATATTAAGCAAAGACCCAAAAGTAAACATATTTTTAACAGCGCCTCCATTCCCGACAACAACCAAAATTGGAGGAATAGTTTCGTTGGGTTACGTTGGGAGAATGGTGACTGGGGCACACTCTTCCGATCTTCCTTCGGGAAGTCAGTGATGGTAGCCTCAAATCCATTCACTTAACTCCTGAGGAAACTATTATTTATAATGGGCTTACTCGGGACAACGGCACTACTACCAGCTGGACTCTCTTAGAGGAGTTCTCCCTCATTCACGTGGGACTATCCTCTGTTTCTCAACAGGGTATTTTTCTTCCCTTATCATCTTTATTTCATTTCATGCATTATTAACATCACTTATTTTGTTTTTTGCCTTATTTTGCAGCTACTAAGGAGATTAACAAGGACAATGTTCCTCCTGTTGAAGAGACTGCTAGGATGAAGAAAGCTCGGCTCGCAGGCCTAGACACCCGGGGAAAGGCGACAGAGCCTATCTTCTTGAGAAAGCACAAGGAGCCTATGGAGGAGGCTTCAACTAAAGGAGCTGAGGGCCATAATGCTCCTATCACTGCTGCTGCCCCTGCTGCTGCTGCTACAGGCGCCTTTCAGCCTCTCTGGGGATTCCGCCGAGGGGATACCGTGGTTGGTTCCACGAAGCATGCTTGGGATTGGTCCTACCATAGCGTGACTCCCAAGGACTTTACTGACGTGGTGGCCACCCCTGACCTTGAGAGGATTAAGCTCATGGGAGCTCAGTCTCTGGCTTCGGTATGCCTCTTCTTTTTTGAACTTATCTTTCATTCTTGTAGCATTTTCTTGCCTTATACTTTGCTAATTTCTTTGTTCAGTCTAACGCCTATTTTCAAGGCGCTGTGAGGCAAGCGGAGTCATGGAAGCGGGCTTCTGATAAGGCTGATAATGCCCTTAGGAGGCAACAGAAGAAGTATGCTACCCTGGAGAAGAAGCTCAAGCGTAAGGAGGAAGAACTCGGAGAGTCTAACGCCGAGCTGGTGGTACTTCGGGCGGAGAAGGATAAAGCTATAGACAACTATCTGGACTCGGAGGAGTTTGCCCAATTCATGAAGATTAGGGATGATTCAGTCTTTCCCGGGTTTTTTAGGACTGGTTGGGAGACGGCCCTTGGGACCGTGAACGAGGCTTGTCCTGATATTAACCCGGCAGACTATATCTGCCCTGATGCCGAGGCTTTGCTACAGAGGTTTCGTACCCGAGTAGTTGTCTCGGATCATGTTCCTCAGGATCCACTCCTTCCTCCTCCCGAGTCTTCTCCCAGACCTGCTGAGGATGATAGTTCTTCCTCCTCCTCCAAGACAACAGAGACATTCAGCGAGAGCGGAGAGGACGATGATATGGATGCCGAGGGTACCTCAGCTCCTTAGAGCTTTTTCAGCCCTGCGTGGCTTGTCTTATTTTCGAGACTTTATTTATCGAACTTCTTGTAATATTTATCCGATCTATTTTATTTATCACCTTTTATGCTTGCATCCATGCATTTGGTTTTTACTTGTTAGGCCATAAACATACTTTGAAGAACTAATGAATTTCCATACATTGTCTGAGATTCGTCCCTTTCATAAGTCTTAATAAACTTCAAAATAAAACTAGAACATATAAATCCTAAGCAAGCAAAGCTTCAAGGTGCTTTTCAACCTACTCGCCATCTTGACAAGTGAGAATTATATCCAACTGCCCTACACATAGTAAACCTTCAGGTTTTGTGCATGCCAAGTTCTCGGGACTTCAAAACCATCCATAGTCTCTAGCTTATAGGTTCCTCTACCTTGAACACTCTTGACTCTGTACGACCCTTCCCAATTCGGGGCAAGCTTCCCTTTCTGTCCTACACCAGAAGCTTCTATCTTCCTCAAGACCAGGTCATCTTGTTTGAAAAATCTTTCTTTAACCCTTAGGTTATAGTAGAATGAAGCCTTCTTCTGATACTCTACTATCTTTACATGTGCCCCATCTCGCACTTCGTCGATTAAGTCCAGAGCTAACCTTTGTCCTTCCTCATTTTCCTCAGCATTGAAAGCCTGAATCCTTGGAGAGGAATGTGATATCTCCACGGGAACTACTGCCTCTGCCCCATATGCCAACATGAAGGGAGTTGCTCCGGTCGTGACCCTACAGGTAGTCCTATAGGCCCATAATATTGGAAGTATCTCATCCACCCAATTATTTCTTGACTTCTCGATCCTCTTTTTTAGTCCATCCAGGATTATTCGATTTGCTACCTCAGCTTGCCCATTGGCTTGTGGGTGAGCCACAGAGGTGAACCGTAACTGAATCTCATTTTCTTCACAGTACTTCTTGAATTCCTCGTTGTTGACTTGTGTTCCATTGTCGGTGACTAGGATATGGGGAATTCCATATCGGCACATAATATTTTCCCACAGGAATTGTGCAACCTTCTTAATGTGATCTTGGCCAAGGGTTTGGCTTCAATCCACTTGGTGAAATAATCAATCGCTACAATCAGAAACTTCCTTTGTGTCGTGGCCATGGGGAAAGGCCCTAAAATATCCATTCCCCACATAGCAAAGGGAATGGGCGAGTTGATAGAGGTCAGCATCTCAGGGGGTTGTCTAACAACAGGTGCATGCTTCTGACAGTGGTCACACTTCTTCACATATTCTTTGGCATCAGCCATCATTTCTGGCCAGTAAAAGCCTAAACGAGTTATCTTATGAGCCAAAGCCCTGCCCCCCAAGTGTTGTCCACAAATACCTTCATGCACTTCTTCAAGAGCCAAGCGGGCCTATCAGGCCTGAGACACCTTAAATAAGGAACCACAAAAGATCTTTTGTAAAGAATCCCATTTATCAAAGAGTACCTTAGTGCCCGAACAATTAACTTCCGTGCTTCAGTTGCATCGCTTGGCAACCAACCGGTTTGAATGTGAGCCTTAATGGGATCAATCCATGACATCCCCAGGCCTATAGGAGCCACAAGCTTAACATCTATGCTTCGTGTCTTCAAAACACGGAAGTACACACTTCCTGAACTTTCTTCTATCTCGGATGAAGCAAACTTTGATAATGCATCTGCCTTAGCATTTTCCTCCCTTGGAATGTGCTCAACATGACATTCATTAAATTGGGTCATCACAACTCTTACTAGGCGGACATACTTAGCCATTGTATCATCCCTTGCCTCAAATTCTCCCTTTACCTGGGATATGATCAGCTTCGAGTCTCCACGAACCCTTAAGTTTTTGACTCTAAGTGTTCCAGCTAGGCCGAGACCAGCTATCAGAGCTTCATATTCTGCCTCATTGTTTGTGGTTGGGAAGTCTAGCTTCATGGCATACTCAATCAAGAACCCGTCAGGGCTTTGTAAAACCAATCCTGCTCCACTGGAGTTTGTTTTTGATGCTCCATCAAAATAGAGAACCCAATATTCTTTCTCCTTATCATCCTTCTTTTTGTCCCCATTATTGACTCCCTTGTCTTGAGGTATGGTATCTTCCTTCCCCCCGACTTCTTGGTTAGGTATGGTACATTCCACCACGAAGTCAGCTAGTGCCTGGGCTTTTATTGCCGTACGTGGCTTATACTTGAGATCGAACTCTCCCAGCTCTATTGCCCATTTAATCAATCTCCCACTTGCCTTGGGACTGTGAATGATATTTCTCAGGGGCTAATTTGTTAGCACCTCAATCTGATGAGCCTGAAAATAAGGACGCAGCTTTCTCGAAGCCATTACCAAGGCTAAAGCGAATTTCTCAATAGTTGAATAATTCAACTCAGCACCATGCAGAATTTTGCTGACATAGTATACGGGTTTCTGGACTTTCAGTTCCTCCTTAACCAATACCGCGCTCAAGGCACTTTCTGAAACAGCCAAGTACAAGAATAAAACTTCACTCAGAACTGGCTTGGCCAACAACGGGGCCTGGGCCATATACTTCTTTAACTCTTTGAATGCCTTCTGGTTTTCCTCATTCCATACAAAGTCCTTGATGTTCTTTAGTGACTTGAAGAATGATAAACACTTGTCTCCTCACTTGGAGATGAATCATCCTAGCGCAGCAACCCTTCATGTGAGCTTCTGAACATCCTTGACGGTTTTTGGTGGTTCCATATCTAGGATTGCCTTTATTTTGTCAGGGTTAGCCTCTACCCCTCTCTTGGAGACCAACAATCCCAAAAAATTTCCAGATCCTACTCCGAAAGCATATTTTGTAGGATTTAACATCATCTTGTGGTACCTCAGGACCCCAAAAGCTTCCCTCAAATGGGTTATATGATCAGTCTTTCCTAGACTCTTGACTAACATGTCATCAACATAGACTTCGATAGTCTTACCAATATGATCCTTAAAAATTTTATTTACCAGCCTTTGATAGGTGACTCCTGCATTCTTAAGACCAAATGCCATAACAAGATAACAATAAACACCAAAGTCAGTGACGAATGATACCTTTAGAATGTCATATTTATGCATCTTGATCTGATTGTATCCGCTAAATCCATCCATGAAACTCAGCATCTCATGCCCAGCAGTGGCATCAATCAAAATATCAATCATTGGCAACGGAAAACAGTCTTTAGGGCATGCATCATTCAGATCAGTAAAGTCTATACACATCCTCCACTTTCCATTAGCCTTCTTCACCATTACAAGGTTTGCTAACCATTCCGAAAATTGAATCTCCTCAATAAAACCAGCCTCTAAGAGCTTCTCTACTTCCTGCTTTATAGCTTCTTGTCTTTCTGGGGCAAAGTTTCTTTTCTTTTGTTTCACTGTCTTCCTACTTAGATCCACGTTTAACTTGTGAGTAATCAGCTCCGGGTCTATGCCTGGCATATCAGCTGCTGACCATGCGAACACATCACTATTTTCTTGCAAAAATTTCACCAACTTCCCTCTAAGGGGCTCCTCTAATGTGGCTCCAATGAAAGTCATCCTCTCAGGATTCTTGGGGTCTAAAGGAATCGAAACCAAGTCTTCTGCTGGCTTTTCTCTCTTTTCATCATTTTCTCGGACATCCATATCTTCAATAGGAAGAACCTGCCCCCTGACTCCATCTGCCCTCAAAGAGGCCACGTAACAGCTTCTAGCCATTTTTTGATCTCCTCTCTCCTCTCCAATCCCATTCCGGGTGGGAAACTTCATAACTGAATGGTAGGAAGAGGGGACTGCCTTGAAGCCATGTATCCCTATTCTCCCCATGATAGCATTATAAGTTGAACTAGCCTTTACCACCACGAAATCCAACTTCTGCGTTGCTTGCCTTGGTTCCGTACCTATGGTGGTTGGCAATTTGATTATCCCTTCCACAGGACATTCTACTCCAGCAAATCCATATATCGGCATGTCGGTTGGTGTCAACTGGGAGTCATTATACCCCGTCCTTAGAAAGGCGTCGTGGAGCAAGATATCCACAGAAGCACCATTATCCACAAGGACCCTCTTAACCGGGCTATTTCCTATTACTGGTGTTATGACCAGCGGGTCATCATGAGGAAACTTCACACCCTCTAGGTCAGAATCATCAAAAGCCAATGTTACTTCTGTCCTGGCCCTCTTCGGGGCTTCTCCAACAATATGCATAACCTCTCTAGTATATGCCTTTCTGGAATTTTTGGACAATCCAGCAGCAGTTGGACCTCCAAAGATCGTGTTTATCACAGGCCCTCGAGGTCGCGGCCCTCCAAAAATTGCATTTATAACCGGGCCTCTAGGCTGGGGGTTTCGCCCCTGATCGTCTTGGTCCCTCCTACGATCCTCAAAGTTCTTCCTTCCATTATTATTCATGTCCCCTCCTTCTCCAGTGTATTTGTTCAATATTCCTTTTCGAATGAGGAACTCAATTTCATCTTTCAGCTGCCTACACTCATCGGTGTCGTGACCAACATCTTTGTGAAATCTGCAATATTTGCTTTTGTCTAGCTTGGTAGGATCAGCCTTCAGGGGCTTAGGCCAACGAATATCTCGATCTTTCTCGATTTCCATCAAGATCTGGCTTCTAGGAGCATTCAGCTTAGCGTATTCGGTGAACTTTTGCCCAGGTCCTCCCTTCTTGGGGGTTGAATCAGGGTTTTGCTCGGTTCTAGGATACTTGTCCTTAGCGATATATTCCAGATCATTTTTTCGCTTCTTGCCTCCAGTGGGCTCATTACTTACTACGGTCTTTCTCATGCTTTTTTCAACTTTGATATACTTCCCTGCCCTCCCCTGAAGCTGCAACATGCTTTCAGGGGGCGTTTGGCCAAGGACATCTTAAAAAACTCATCCCCGGTTCCCTGTTGCAGCACTATCATGGCTACCTTATCATCAAGGTCTGGGACTTTTAAAGCCTCCTTTGTGAAACGATTCAGGTAATCTCTCAAGGATTCCTTTGCCCCCTGGACAATGCTCATAAGAGATGCAGAACTTTTCTCATGAACTCTTCCACTGATGAATTGCTTAATAAAAGCCTGGCTTAATTCTCTAAACGACCCAATAGAGTTTGGGGGCAAGCAACTGTACCATCTTTGAGCCATACCCGACAGGGTTTGAGGGAAGGCTCGACACTTTATAGATCATTCACGGGTTGCAACAACAGTGCATTAGAGAATGTCCTAACATGATTAGCGGGGTCTCCCGTGCCATCATAGGCTTTGATAGTGGGCATCTTGAATTTCCTTGAGATATGGGCATTCATTATCTCTTCATTGAAGGGCGGAGTTGGATAATCAGGATCTCCAAGGAGAAGGAGATTGCTTGGATCAGTTCTTGGGACAACAGCCCTTCTCCGTACCGGACCATCCAGGTCTATGATAGGAGGAGGATTTCTCCCCCTAGGAGGTATATGGGGTCTGGTGGCCTGGTGAGCCTCCAAGTCACGCCTCAGCCTTTGGATCTCGGCCTCATGAGCCCTGATCCTTTCCTGCACTTCTTGGGGATTCGCCCCTTGGGTGCTTTGAGGGCGTTGCCTTCCATCGGCCATCGGCTCTTTGCCAGGACGCCTCCTTCTTGGGGCCACTTCATCATCCGAAGATTCGGAGTCTCTCTCAGTATAAGGACCAGAAAATTCCCGATCATCGGGGATAGGAGCCAAACCTCATATATAGGGGGGCAATTACCCTCGTGCTTCACTTCGCCCAGCATGTCCACTTCCTCCAACCTCGGGGTAAAAGGGCATCCCATAAGGGGGGTTAGTAGTAACAACAGTTGAATATTCATACCCGACGGGTCGAGAAGTCACAGGTACATGTACTTGTTGAACTTGAGGATTCGTACCTTGAATAGTCGGGGGAGTCGTCCCTTATGGCTGAGGTTGAGTTGCCCCTATCTGGGCTTCCCCTTGAGTAGATGCATAAGTTGAGTGGGGAGGAATCTCCACGGTTGACGAAATCACCTGGGTTGTCCCTGATGGTGTTCCTTCCTCCAGAGCTCTAATTGTTCTCCGTGTTCTCGCCATGGTTGTTGTTGTGCCTTCCCACAGACGGCGCCAAATATTATGGATTAAAAACTAATATATATAATTGCTGTATTTAGTACTAAGGAACGTGAGCTTCAAGGCTCGTTTTGACTGCTCTTGTATTTCGTGACTCAATCTGCCTTAACAAGATGCCTACGTACCTTGCTGATTGCCAAGGATCAAGTCAAAAAACATAGTTCTGATTTGTGGGGTGAGACCCCTTATATAGATGTGGGAGTCCTTGAATTGGACTTGGTATAGGAGACTTGGTGGTCAAGTCTCTGAATTAGGATAGACTTAGGAGTCACAAATATAGTAGCAGACTCAGTTTGAAGACGAAAAGGGCGAGGTCCTTGAAAACCAGGAAGGTACTTGATCCCACAAGATTGAGTGTATATAGAAACCACTCGAAACACCTGGTCCTGGGGGTACATATATTGTAGGACTCCAATAAAAATAAGAAAAAACAAGGATGTTAAAAGTAAGCTTATATGATTTATTTTGGATGTTGCTGTTATTTTTTTATATCACATGGTAATTTTGAGACAAAAAGCCCTGTAAAATGACCCATATAACCTTACTTTTCATAGAATCTCGACGAATACGCAAATCTATAGATCATAAAGAATAAAAAAAATCAGTGAGACACTACTTTTGTTTGCTTCCGTCCTTCATACACATCTTTTAAGTGTATGTAATAACTCGATTTTTTCAGACTTTGTAAAACGTTTGATGAATAATAACCCTAGCAATCAGGGAAAACTTTTTAGCCCACACTATTTTGTGCATGGGAACTTTGGTTTCCGAGTTGATAACACGATTGTACGTAGCGAATAAGTATATGTAAACGCTATTAGTTTTTGAAGAAAATGACCG
Source organism: Apium graveolens (assembly GCF_009905375.1). Classification (NCBI taxonomy): domain Eukaryota; kingdom Viridiplantae; phylum Streptophyta; class Magnoliopsida; order Apiales; family Apiaceae; genus Apium; species Apium graveolens. The sequence goes on from NC_133653.1 coordinate 120,006,725, forward strand.
TATCTACGAAACATCAAGGAATACGAGAATCACAATATAATTACATATCTAAAATCCTACAAATTCAAACCCAAGTACGAGGCTTCAAAGCGTAAAGGATGTATAAGAAAAAATTTACCCCGCGAACCGCTTACGAAGATTTATTACGAAAACCAGCCTCTAAGAGCTTCTCTACTTCCTGTTTTATAGCTTCTTGCCTCTCTGGGGCAAAACTTCTTTTCTTTTGCTTCACCGTCTTCCGACTCGGATCCACATTCAGCTTGTGAGTAATTACTTCCGGGTCTATGCATGGCATATCAGCTGCCGACCATGCAAACACATCACTATTTTCTTGCAAAAATTTCACTAACTTCCCTCTGAGGGGATCCTCTAGTGTGGCTCCAACAAAAGTAACTTTCTCAAGATCCTCAGGAGCTAAAGGAATCAAAACCAAGTCTTCAGCTGGCTTTCCTCTTTTCTTATCATTCTCTCGAATATCCAGATCTTCAATAGGCAGAACTTGCCCCCAACTCCATCTGCCCTCAGAGAGGCTACATAACAACTTCTAGCCATTTTTTTGAACTCCTCTCTCTTCTCCAATCCCATTTCGGGTGGGAAACTTTATAACTGAATGGTAGGAAGAAGGGACTGCCTTGAAGGCATGTATCCCTGTTCTCCCCATGATAGCATTGTAAGTTGAACTAGCCTTTACTACCACAAAGTCCAACATCTGTGTTGTTTGCCTTGGTTCCTGTCCTATGGTTGTTGGCAACTTGATTATTCCTTCCATGGGACACTCCACTCCCGCAAATCCATATATCGACATGTCGGTTGGGGTCAATTGGGAGTCATTATATCCCATCCTTAAAAAGGTGTCATGGAGCAAGATATCCATTGAAGCACCATTGTCCACAAGGACCCTCTTAACCGGGTTGTTTTCTATTATAGGTGTTATGACCAACGGGTCGTCATGAGGAAATTTCACACCCTCTAGGTCAGAATCATCAAAAGCCATTGTTACTCCTGTCCTGGCCCTCTTCGGGGCTTCTCCAACAATATGCATAACCTCCCTGGCATAAGCTTTCCTGGAGTTCTTAGATAATCCTGCAGTAGTCGGTCCTCCAAAAATCGTGTTTATCACAGGTCCTCGAGGTCGTAGTCCTCCAAAGATTGTATTTATCACCGGTCCCCTAGGTTGGGGATTCCGCCCCTGATCGTCTTGGTCCCTCCTACTATCTTCGAAGTTCTTTCTCCCATTATTATTACTATCTCTTCCTTCCCCAGTGTACTTGTTCAATCTTCCTTTCCGAATGAGGAACTCTATTTCATCTTTCAGTTGCCTACACTCATCGGTGTCATGACTAACATCTTTGTGAAATCTACAATATTTGCTCTAGTCTAGCTTGGTTGGATCTGCCTTTAAGGGTTTAGGCCAATGAATATCTTGGTCTTTCTTGATTTCCATTAAGATCTGGCTTCTAGGAGCGTTCAACTTAGCGTATTCAGCGAATTTTTATCCAGGTCCTCCCTTCTTGGGGGTTGAATCAGGGTTTTGCTCAGTTCTAGGATACTTGTCCTTAGCGATATACTCCAGATCAGTTTTCCGCTTCTTGCCTCCAGCGGGCTCGTTGCTCACTACGGTATTCCTCATGTTCTCTTCCACCTTGATGTACTTCCCGGCCCTATCTTGGAGTTGTAACATGCTCTCAGGGGGGCGCTTGGCCAAGGACATCTTGAAGAACTTTTCCCTAATTCCCTGTTGTAGTGCTATCATGGCTACCTTGTCATCAAGGTCCGGGACTTTTAAAGCTTCCTTCATGAAACGATTTAGGTAGTCTTTCAAGGATTCCTTTGCTCCCTGCACAATGTTCATGAGGGATGCTGAACTTTTCTCATGCACTCTCCCACTGATGAACTACTTAATAAAAGCCTGACTTAATTCTCTAAAGGACCCGATAGATTTTGGGGGTAGACGACTATACCATCTTTGAGCCATACCCGACAGGGTTTGAGGAAAGGCCTGACACTTAATAGCGTCGTTCACGGGCTGTAATAACAGTGCATTGGAGAATGTCCTGACATGATTAGTGGGATCTCCCGTGCCATTATAAGCTTTGATAGTGGGCATCTTGAACTTCCTTGAGATGTGGGCATTCATTATCTCTTCAGTGAATGGTGGAGTAGGATCATCAGGATCTCCAAGGGGAAGAAGATTGCTTGGATCAGCTCTTGGGACTACAGCCCTTCTTCGTGTCGGACCATCCAGGTCTATGATTGGGGGAGGATTTCTCTCCCTAGGTGGTAATGGGGGCCTGGGAACCTGGTGCGCCTCCAAGTCACACTTCAGCCTTTGAATCTCAGCCTCACGGGCCTTGATTCTCTTATGTACTTCTTGGGGATTCACCCCCCGGGTGCTCCTAGGGTGTTGGTTACCATCAGCCATCAGCTCTTTGCCAGCACATCTCCTTCTTGGGGCCACTTTGTCATCCGAAGATTCAGAATCTCTCTTAGTATAGGGACCAGAAAATTCCTGGTCCTCCGGGATAGGAGCCAAACCTTGTATATAGGGGGGTGTTTGCCCCTGCGCTTCACTCCGTCCAGCATGTCCACTTCCTCCAACCTCGGGGTAAAGGGGCATCCCATAAGGGGGTTAGTGGTTACAATAGTTGAATATTCGTACCCAATGGGTGGAGAATTCACAGGTGTATGTAGTTGTTGAAGTTGGGGATTCTTACCTTGAGGAGCAGTGGGAATCGTCCCTTGAGGTTGAGGTTCAGTTGCCCCTACCTGGGCTCCTCCTTGGGTGACGGCATACGTTGAATGCGGAGGCACCTCCACGGTTGATGAAATTGTTTAGGTTGTCCCCGCAGGTGTCCCTCCTTCAAGGACGCTGCTTGTTCTCCATGTTCTCGCCATAATTGTTGTTGTGCTTTCCCACAGATGGCGCTAAATGTTATGGATCAAAAACTAAGGTATAATAATTGTTGTGTTTATTACTAGGGAACATGAGCTTCGAGGCTCAATTTGACTGCTCTTGTGTTTCGTGACTCAATCTGCCTTAACAAGATGCCTACGTACCTGGTTGATTGCTAAGGAAGAAGTCAAAAACATAGTTCTAATTTGTGGGGTGAGGCCCCTTATATAGATATTTGGAGTCCTTGAATTGGACTTGGGTTAGGAGACTTGGTGGTCAAGTCTCAGAATTAGAATGGACTTTGGAGTCCTAAGAAGTAGGAAGCTGATTCTTTATCCCACCAGGTTCCTTGGAGGTCAATCTATAAGGATTTATTTCTCCACTAGGATTCATCTTATCAGCTGACTTATCCCTTATTAATTAATTACGAAATTAATTAATATTCAGGGTTTTGGGCCTTTTCAAATGGACTAAGATGTTGGCCCAATTTTGATATGATTAATGCAATATTAATTACATACCCAGGCCTTATTTTCTTCCCTATCAAGCTGGTAAGAAGAGGATGCTTCAATTAAATGAGCTCGACTAGTTTCGACTTCAAGCTTATGAGAACAACAATATGTACAAGAAAAAAGTCAAGAGGTGGCACGATCGGGGTCTAGTGCTCAAATTATTTGTGCCAGGGCAACAAGTTCTTTTGTTCCACTCTCGTCTCCATCTTTTTCATGGAAAGTTGAAGTCAAGATGGTCAGGGTTGTTTGTTATCAAAACTGTGTTTCCACATGGAGCGGTGGAGACTTTTGAGAATGATCTGGGCCAAGCATTCAAGGTAAATGGTTAGAGGTTAAAGCATTACTATGGTGACACGACAAACCGCGAGGTGGTTACTACCATTTTGTGTCCGTTTGATCTCGAGTTTCTACGTCAAGCTAACGACATAAAGCAAGCGCTTCTTGGGAGGTAACCCAAGTTTGTTGTACATTAGTAAGTAGAGGAAGCAAGAATAAAAGAGAAAATCACAAAAAAAAAACAGAAAAACAGAAAAATTCAGGGCCAACTTCAGAAGCCAGGCGCGCCCGTGCTGATATAGCACGCGGCCGCGCTGAAATTACAGAGACACGGTGCACCCGCGCTAATCAAGCGCACGACCGCGCCGATTTGGCAGAAGTAGAGTGTGCCCGCGCTGTCTCAGTGCGCGGCCGCACCGAGGTTCCGACTCAGAAAAATAAAAATAGCAGTTTTGAAGAGGAAAATCGGGATCTTTGCTACAAAATCAATTTGTACCCGAATTTTACTCTCCCACATCCCAAATTTCCCTCTCCAAATTAAACCAATTATTCCCACTATTCCCATAATCAAATCCCACTTCTATTCCATATATTATTCTCTTTTCACCTCCTATAAATACATACACTTATACACAAGCTTCTTCACCACTTCACAAATTTTTCAAACACAAATTCTCTCTCAAATAGAAACTCTTATTCTCTCTACTCAATTCCAATGGCACCCAAGAGACAAAGAACACAAGTAAGCAGCACCACCACCGATTCTTCGAGTGCGGGTGGTATGTGTAACACCCCCAAATCCGGGGTCGGGGATTCGGGTTGTCACGAGTTCCATTTTCCTTATCAATACTTAATCCTAACAGTCAACCAACTACTGAGTACTGTGACCCCACAATACACACACACACACACCACAAGTTATAGTCTCAGAGATGAATACCAAAAATAACACAAGTCATTTTATTCCACAATTATAAACCGTTACACCTTAAAATGGTTTCTGAATAAATTTACATTTCTTTGCCATTATTACAATTCATATAGATACATAAGTCTGGTACATCAGAAGTTGAAAGTCTAGCCTATTGGTAATTTCTACCTCAGCTATAGCGGCATCAACGCTTCCAGAAAACTGCGGAACGTTTCCCAACCGCTTGCGAATTGGAAGCTTGGTCCTGTTCATCTTTTCTATCTGTTGTTGTGTGATGAAAGAAGAAAGCAATGGTGAGCAACAAGCCCACCGAAATAATATGTATAATAATTAACAATATATAAGCATTCTCATAGTACTCATGAAAGTCTTGGTCGAGAAGAAATGAACCAAGCTGATATCTTAACGCGACCAAGTCGCAAAATATTCAGTATCTATATACATATATACTTTTCACAATCTTTGAAATCCTCTGACATGTATAATGTACACAGAGTTCCAGTTAATAACTGTACAAAAATATCATTGCAAGGTGATCTCATATATCTAACCTTGTCTCAACATTTTTCTGAAAATCTTTGACATGCACAAGATAATCATTTACTAGATATAAGTTTAAAAGATGAAGTTACAAGATACTCCAATATACTTATATCTTTTCCAAATACTACTTGAACTACCACCATTCAATGTATAAATACATTATATTCCCGGGATCTTATTACTTGGGTTCCCTTAACCTTTCTCAATACATTATATTCCTTTTTATGATCCCCTCTTATAATCCTTATATTTAAATCCCTTTTATCCTGTAACCTTATACTCAATTCTTTCGGTATCTGGTGGATTTTTGGTAAAAATCAAAGTGTTCGAATTTGGATTCTGACGATCTTTACATACACTTATATCCCATATAAAGTACTAATAAGATCTCAGAATAACAATAGAAGAAAACCTACATAGTGTGGCATGAAAAGTTTTCTTATTCAGCATAATCAGCAAAATCACTATTCATAAGGGTTTCAAAAAAATTCCAAAAATTGGGGTTATTACAGTCTCCCCTCCTTAAAAGGATTCCGTCCCGGAATCAGATAGAAAATGAGTAGGGATACTTTCTTAGCATTGCATGTTCTAACTCTCGAGTAAATTTTCCCACATTGTGGTCCTACCACCAAACTCTGCCTAGTTTGATAACCCTTCTTCTAAGCACTTGTTCCTTTTCAATCTATAACCCTTCCTGGTTGCTCCATTTAGGTTACGTCGGGTTGCATGTCTATGCGCTCATATGCCCCTATTTGTCTAGCATCCGAATTATACTTCCTTAATATTGATACGTGGAACACGTTATGAACTTGCTACATGTTCGGGGGTAGGGCTAGCTCATATGCTAACTTCCCAATACGTCTTAATACCTCAAAGGGTCTAACAATTCGTGGGCTTAGCTTTCCTTTCTTTCCGAACCTCATACATCCTTTCCAAGGGAATACCTATAACAGCACTAGGTTCCCTACTTCCTATTCCTTGTCCTTTCATGTCAAATCAACATACTTTTTATGTCCATCTTGGGCTACTACCAGCCGCCCTCTGATTAGATCTATTATATCCTTGGTCCTTTGGACCACTACTGGTCTGAGCATCTTGCGCTCTGTAACATCATCCTATCATAAGGGAGATCGACATTGCCTTCCCTCAAGGATCTCATAAGGCGATATCTAAATACTGACATATGATCTATTGTCGTAAGAAAACTCAATCTGTGTTAAGTGACCATTTCAAATTCTTTCAAGTCTATTGCACAGACTCTCATCATAGCTTCTAGCATTATAGCTTTTGCTTCTCAATACCCATTCTTTTCCAGTTCGTAGTCATTACTATCTTCCGTACATAATACTATACTGGTTATACTTTTGCTCGTTAGCGTTCTATAACCTTTTAATAACCACGTCAACCTTAGTATCATGAATGTGTTAGATTCGGAATACCACCGCACTGATACTACTCCTTTCTAGCTGCTTCTATCTTTGAAAGCTTGATCCATCGTATAGAAGTAAAAGAATTTATTGAGAGATCACTATGATCATGAACACTTGTTATATCGCATAGTTAGTACAGAAGGTGGCCAGCCTTTAGTACTTGACAAGCAATTAAACAACATGTGGTATCCTACTAGGCTTCTATCACACAGATAGATAGTCATTCGGCAATACCTCCCCTTCTGGAAGGGTTGTTCTTCTCAGCTTATACAAAATGAAAAGGAGAGAAAAGAATGAATTAAAGAGAATTCTATATATATAAAATATACTGCCACAAAATATCTGGCTTGGAATCTACCTCTGAACTATAGAGGTTTATCATAGGAGAACAAAACATATATGTATATATATCAACATCAAGTACTATAGCTCTATGGACCCATGCTCTTGCTCGAGCTTATACACAATCACCTTTGAAACTCCCTCGACATCGAAAATCGAATCTGGGATTTTATTCTAGAGATCATCGTTACTAGAATTATATTCTTGCACTGCAACCTTCCTCGTATAGTAATATGACTCTCTATTGATAAGAAGGAATAAGTATTCAATAGGTAGATAATCGACTTAGTTTTTCTATCAAAGATAACTTATACGGCAACACGACCCGATTAGTGGTACTCAATCTCAACATCCATTCGAATACAACTCTCACGGTTGTAATCAGCTCATTACTCGCAGAATCATTGCTGCATTACTATGGTCCACCACTGACCTATTGTCGTCATTCTCTTTCCATGAAATCTTAATATCTAACCATACGGAGTCCATACATGTCGTATAGAATTCTTCTAAGGAGTTAACATAATCACCATTCATAATTCATGAAGAACACTCCAAATTCTGACGTACTTTCATGACATGAAGCAGATAAAATTGCAGAAGAGGTTCAATCAAAGCAACGATAGCAGGTTAATACCATTTTTAATCATATGCCTTAAATAGAAGACTTAACTCAAAGGTTCGTCTAGTCCTTTTTGAAACATGGTCCTGGCTTATCTCAAGATAGTACGTTCTGAGATAGATAGCCCGCTCGTGGCGATTACACGAATTAAACCTTTACCAACTACTATTACGGTTGGTTATTTCACAGTCATCAGAAGGAATGTCAATCTTCCAAACCATAATACAACCTTCACAGCTTTAACCATCATCACTGTATTCCTTTGGCACAAGCGCCTATAATTATCCTCTTACCTTTAAAGTGTCGTCCACCTCTTTGGCCTTTCCTGATTAACATTTCCCTACAGTCAATGTCATTTTAACCACTTCCAAATAAATTTTCTACCTCATTTCAATCACTGCTTATGTGAAGATGTTTTCCTTAAAATCTGATGAGTAAAAAAAAATATCACCATTTTTCCATAAGTTACTGCCTCAGTCTTTAGAGGTTAATCACTGTCACGACTGACTCTCAATCATACTTAGAACATCTTTTATCTTAGGTCCTAATTTCCCTGAACAATTTCGACCTTTACTGGTTCGATCCATACTTTCTCTTGGTTTAGCACGTGCCCCACTTGGCATCCTTATAATTACGTCATATCTCTTTTATCAACATTTTTATTCTTGAGAATTTTAATTATTACCTTTCTCCTTGTAAAACCTCTAAGGTTATCCTTGAATCGTTCCTCCTGTATTCCCTAGATACAGGGCATATCAAGATACCATTTATTAATACCAGAATCATTGTCTATATACTTCTGAAAACTTTCTCCACTGATCTTTAAAGGTTGTTGTTACCTTGATCCTTTCTAATTCATACTGTCAAAATTCATGATGTCTCTATTAAGGGCGAAATGCCAACCTTTATGCATTCCCCTAGGATTCATCTCAAGTTATCGAGGTTCCATCCTTAATTCCACCTTTAAAAAGGTACATGCATCCTTCCATGGATAAATAAAGTCATATATCCCTGATAAGGGTGTCTTATTCAATCATTCCCACCTCGATAGTATATGCCGAATTTCACAATAACATCTGTATTCAAAATGAGGTCAATCAATATGGCCTCCAAAAGATAACAACGGTTATCCGCTTTTCTTGCCTAAATTGGGTAACGATAACAAGGATGTTCTGGAAGATATTGGTCGGGTTCAACGTGAACTTCTTCTTAATAATTCCTTATTTACTTTTGTTGTTTATCTCAACAGTCATCTCAATGTTGGGATATCTTTCATACCTGCCATCTCCCTTTCTGGGTATCAAGCCACCGGTCTTACACTTCACATTCTTGAAGGTCACTTCCTTCATCCAATTTTCCTAATTTCTTACTTCCTTGTCTCCTCAGTCTATCCGCGTCTCATTATTTATCCTTCAAACTATCTCAAGGTTTCCTCGAATCCTCCCAACTTACAGGGGATAAAACATATGTATCTCTTATTCTTTCAATCATCAACTTTAACTCATGGTGAATCACCCTCATCCTGACGATTAAATACTTTTCTATTTCTTTTGCTACGAGTCTTTAGGGTTTCCTCATACCCAACTGCCTTATCATTCCTCAAACTCTATTGCCTTTATATTCCTTCCCACTTCAGTTTCTTTTTGTTTTCCTTTCTCTTATCATTATTTCATGAACCAACACAACATAAGCATTTATTTCAAACATCCCGTCATTCTGGATTCGTGTCCTCGGAACAAATCTTGACAACTTTTACAACTTAGATTCATAATTCATCATACTCGTCTGTCTTTGTTCTGGCTCCAAAGCTTTTACACTATCTCCATAACCTTGGGAAGTACTTTCCTGAAAACAATTCACTGAACTTAAATCAGTTCATTATAATCTCTTGCTCCGTGCCTTCCTTGGCCTTTTACCAGCGGGTGGCCTCTCTCTTAGGAGGGTAAGTGACAAAAACAGTCTTTTGTGATTCGTCCATCATTTAGAATCTCAAATGATTCCTATATTTCCTTTAGCCAGGCTCTCGCCTCTACTGGGTTCGCTTGTTCCTTGGAACTCTGAGAGCTTAGTGACTTAAAGGTCCTGAAAGAATTTCCCACCGCACTGTCTCCTCAGGGTGGTGGTTGGGGATAATAGTCTAAGTTCTCTTTAGACAGGTCCATGAATTGCCGTATAGGAGTACCGTCTCAGGTCTCCTTCCCTTACTCAACTTTCTGTTTCCTTAGTATGAAATGTTTCATCCTTCTCCCATACTCGGGGTTATCTTATACGTTAAAATCCTTGTTTTCCACTTCATTATGTTATGGGCTCCTTCTTTCTTAATGGCAACCTCCCTGACTATCACATTCGGGGTTTTCCCTAAATCTTATTCCTCGAGCTATGGATTTCGTCTAAGATCCAGTCCTTACGCTCTTAAACGTTTGGAACCCAAATTCTGTAGGAATACCTCATTATTCCCTTATCATCATTCTTGGTATTAATCTCTTCTCCAGTCATTGACTCTCTGCCTTCATTCATCACTTTTTCTTGGCACAATATGGTCTGTTTCGATAATTCGGGTTGTATTGCAATCTCAAACAGCGTTTCGGTACCGGCTCCGGTTACCTTCACTTCTAATTCCATTTTCTCAAAATCTCTTATCAACTCTCCCAAAAACATTTTCATCTTGAGTCTCTCCTTTATACTAAGGGCATTAGCCACCATTTTGCCTTTCCCTGGATGATAAAGAATCTCATAATCGTAATCCTTGATTAGCTCTAACAACCTCCTCTGGCGCATGTTGAGCTTTTTCTGCATGAAAATGCACTAGAGCACTTATGGCTTGTGTAAATCTCGCACTTCTCTCCATACAAGTAGTGCCTCCAATCTTTAGGGCAAAACTATTGCCACGAGCCCAAGCTCATGGGTGGGGATATCGAACTTTATATTCCCTTAATTATCTTGACGCGTACGCGATTACCTTGTTGTGCTGTATAAGAAGCACCCTAATTCCTTATGTGAAGCGTCACTATAATTCACAAAATCTCCTTTTTCATCCGGCAACGCCAACATAGGGGCCGCCACCAACCTTTGCTTTAGTTGTTAAAATCTTTTCTCGTATTTCTCTGTCAATTCAAACTTCTTAGTCTTACGAGTAAGCCGCATCAAAGGGGCTACTATCTTTACAAACTTGAACGAACCTCCGATAGTGACCGGCCAATCCTAGCTCTGGTAGTTTCCCTAACCATGGTCATCAATTCCTCAGTGGTCCTTTATTCATTCTTGTCAGGATCCTCCACGGAATCCTCCTCAGCCACAATCCCTTCTAGGACAACATCCTCAACCGCTACATCCTCAATATGAACATCATCCGGTCCTGCGTTAGGATGCTCTATCGGATCCACAATCCGATCTCCAATTAGTAATAAAACATCATCACGATGTTGCTCCTCATCCTCAGGGTTCGGAGTCCCGCTACCATATATGATAACGAACTACGCTTCTATCACGATATTTATAAGGGTTCCCATAAGGGTTTTAACTATCAGTACTACGTTAGGTAGCCCGACTATGAACTTGGCAAGAGTTCTTATTATCTTAGAGAACTTATTATCTTAACGTCACATCATCTCTGAGGTTTATAATGCTTAGCTCTGATACCATTTCTGTAACACCCCCAAATCCAGGGTCGGGGATCCGGGTTGTCACGAGTTCCATTTCCCTTAATAACACCCAATCTTAATAAACAATCAACTACTCTGTACTGTGACCCCACAATAAACACACACACCACAAGTTATAGTCTCAGAGATGAATATCCAAAAATAACACGAGTCATTTTATTCCACAATTATATGCCATTACACCTTAAAAGGGTTTCTGAATAAATTTACATTTCTTTGCCATTATTACAATTCATAAAGATACATAAGTTGGTACATCAAGAGTTGTAAGCCTAGCCTATTGGTAGTTCCTTCCTCAGTTACAGCGACATCAACGCCTATAGGAAACTGTGGAACGTTTCCTATCCGCTCGCGAATTGGGAGTTTGGTCCTGTTCATCTTGTCTATCTGATGTTGTGTGATGAAAGAAGAAAGCAAGGGTGAGCAACAAGCCCGCCAAAATAATATGTATAATAATTAACAATATATGAGCATTCTCATAGTACTCATGAAAGTCTTGGTCAAGAAGAAATGAACCAAGCTGATATCTTAACGCGACCAAGTCGCAAAATATTCAGTATATATATACATATATACTTTTCACAATCTTTGAAATCCTCTGAAATGTATAATATACACAGAGTTCCCGTTTATAACTGTATAAAATATCGTTGCAAGGTGATCTCATATATCTAACCTTGTCTCAACGTTTTTCCGAAAATCTTTGACATGCACAAGATAATCATTTACTAGATATAAGTTTAAAAGATGAAGTTACAAGATACTCCAATTTACTTATATCTTTCCGAATACTACTTGAACTACCACCGTTCAAGTTATAATTAGTTTCAAAAGTTCATCACATAGATGAGAATACAAGATAAGACTTGAATAGATTCAATCTTTGAAATATTATTGAATGAAATGAAGTTACGAGATACTTCATTAAGTCCCGATATATATATATATATATCCATATATATATCTCTCATATATTTCCTGAAAACCTCTGTCATGTAAAGTATGAACAGAGTTGCAATATCCAATGAATTTTGGAAAGAAAAGAGTTTTGGCATAAACCCGATATCTTGCTGATCAAGCAAAAATACCAATAAGTAACCTTTTCTACTGTAGATGGATGAATTCCTCGCCGGTCATCACCCTGGCCGCATTCGGACCTCGCGCTAGACCGTTACCCGGCCACTCACATGTGGATGGACTGTCACCCAGCCTCTTACACCTTCATAGACCGTACCCCGGCCTGTCGCTTATGCCGACTCAATTAGATGGACTTACTTCCCGAACATTGGGCAAGTAATCAAATTGTTTTCTAAAAACAGCAACCTCGTTACGAATATAAAATACACCACAGAGCCGGATCCCTCAGGTTTTGAGCGAGTATTTAAATCCCCTTTAAAAGGAAGATCTTAAATATAAAAATGAGTTTTGGAATCCGCTCTAACTTTTAAAAATCATTTTGAAGACTCGAAAACACTTTAAAAAGTGTTTGGAGTAGTGCTGATTTAATAAAGTAAATCAGTCCCGATATATTAGAAAATATCTAATATTATCATTTAAATAATATTCCCATAAGGATAATCCTTTTAAAAATAATTGAAGTAAAATTTTTAAAACTCATACTTAAAATGGATATTAAATAACCAAAGATATACTTATACGAAAGTATGATCTTTATTTGAATAATCGAAAATAAGTTTGATTATCGAAACATTATTCTTTAATAAAATAAAGAATATTATTTAGTAAATAATCGGAATAATAAGTCCTCAAATGAATATTCCAATAATATTCATTAAATAATATAAACTGAGTCATAAGTCCTCGAATGAATATTCAAAATAATATTCATTAAATAAAATAAAGTTATCGAATAAACCTTATTCGATTAATAGTTTTGAAAGCTATATCAATATATATATAATATACTCGGGAACATCGACTCCCGGTTTTAGAAAATGTTCAGCTTTGGGTCCCCTATACTATGGGTATACGCAACTACTGCTTATCTCTAGCATAGGTATTATGCAACTTATAAGCAATTGAATCAACAATATATATCAAGATTACAAAACAGACATGCATATATACCATATCAGCATGCTCCAATATATCGCAAAATTTGCTAATAACAATCATGCACTTATCACAAGATAATGCATATACATATATTTACATCACAACAACATTATAACGGGTAGAAAACTTGCCTGAGTGCTCCCGGATAGACTTAATCTTAGAGTGGGTCCGGTAACCTATGAACAACAACATAAGTCGGAATTAAACCCCGGTCGCTTAAGAAACTAGACTTTAACCAATTGAACCCTAACGTTTGCTTTAACGCTTAACGATTCACTTAAGTCGCTCGTGTACCCTCGGCTCCACCATTTTTAATAAATTAACCATTAAGAGTTTTAAGTAGATTCTTTCACGAGCACCTTACCAACTGCCTAATACACTTTAAATAAATGTTTCATACCCCAATTAGTCATTTAAAGTCCTTAACCAAGGTTTCAAAGTAAGGCGAGGGGTAATGGTTCGGCCGCGAAACGCCGTTACTTAAAACAGTCGTTTCTCCTAAACCGTACTGCGGATTCATACGAACCACATATCAAAACGAAGCTCGTAACATGAACTATCTAATCATGGAAATGGTCAAAACCTAACAGTGAGTTCTCGGGTCCTGATGTTAAGAACAAAACAGTCTAAAGTAAATCGGACATTACGACGGCTATGTTTACGCGATTACCAAAGTTTATACCACTCCAATTAATCCACAATTCAACCCATAATCAACATTACAACCAAAATCCCTCCAAACCTCACCACATCAGTCCATTACTTCATGTTTTATCCAACGTATTCAATCACAACAAAAGCTACTAACCATACTAAGGTTCATTAACTAATAACCAAGATTCAACCATCAAAATCTCTACAAACTCAACCAAACTTTAAACAAACAAGTATCATGCTTCTCATATACTATATCAATCATAACCATTCCTAATTACTCAAAACTAAAGCTAGGGTTTGGAGTTTATACCTTCTTGAAGCTTCTTAACACAACACAAGAGCTTTGAATGCCTAAAAGAACCTTGATCCTTGCTTGTATAACCTTAAACTTTCATAAAAATTCCAGAAAACTAAAGTTATTTTTTGAAAGTTACTATTCACCATCTTCTTCCTTGAATTATTGGAAGGGATTGTGAAGGAAATTGAAGCTTAGATTTATGGGATAGCTATATCTATGTATAAGGAACCTTGGATAATTACCTCATGATTTAACAATGCTTGGATCTTGGATTTTGATTTTTTTCTCCTTGAAAATGAAGGAAAGCCGAGAGCTTGATGTTCTTGAAAGTGAAAGTCAACATGTGTTTTGTGTTTTTGATTTGTTTTGTCTTGGTTGCTTTATTTTTATTGTTAATTAACCTTTTTCCATGGTAAAATTTGTGTGGCTTGAAATCAACCAACAATACCTTCTCATTTCGTCATGCTTATATCATCCACTTATGTCATCTTCCCACACTTATCTTCTTCTTGTTGGTGTGATGACATCATCATGATTAACCTCTTTGATTAACTCCTAATTACTTGGCTAATGATCGCTGATCTGTTATACGGTTCGCTTAACTTTCGTTCTCGTTTATCGTTTGAGGGATCATACACGGGATCTTATTACTTGGGTTCCCTTAAGCTTTCTCAATACATTATATTCCTTTTTATGATCCCCTCTTATAATCCTTATATTTAAATCCCTTTTATCCTGTAACCTTATACTCAATTCTTTCGGTATCTGGTGGATTTTCGGTAAAAATCAAAGTGTTCGAATTTGGATTCTGACGATCTTTACATACACTTATATCCCATATAAAGTACTAATAAGATCTCAGAATAACAATAAAAGAACCCCTACATAGTGTGGCATGAAAAGTTTTCTTATTCAGCATAATCAGCAAAATCACTATTCATAAGGGTTTTAAAAAAATTCCAAAAATTGGGGTTATTACAGTCTCCCCTCCTTAAAAGGATTCCGTCCCGGAATCAGATAGAAAATGAGTAGGGATACTTTCTTAGCATTGCACGTTCTAACTCTCGAGTAAATTTTCCCACATTGTGGTCCTACCACCAAACTCTGCCTAGTTTGATAACCCTTCTCCTAAGCACTTGTTCCTTTTCAATCTATAACCCTTCCCTGTTGCTCCATTTAGGTTACGTCGGGTTGCATGTCTATGCGCTCATATGCCCCTATTTGTCTAGCATCTGAATTATACTTCCTTAATATTGATACGTGGAACACGTTATGAACTTGCTACATGTTCGGGGGTAGGGCTAGCTCATATGCTAACTTCCCAATACGTCTTAATACCTCAAAGGGTCTAACAATTCGTGGGCTTAACTTTCCTTTCTTTCCGAACCTCATACATCCTTTCCAAGGGAATACCTATAACAGCACTAGGTTCCCTACTTCCTATTCCTTGTCCTTTCATGTCAAATCAACATACTTTTTATGTCCATCTTGGGCTACTACCAGCCGCCCTCTGATTAGATCTATTATATCCTTGGTACTTTGGACCACTACAGGTCTGAGCATCTTGCGCTCTGTAACATCATCCTATCATAAGGGAGATCGACATTGCCTTCCCTCAAGGATCTCATAAGGCGATATCTAAATACTGACATATGATCTATTGTCGTAAGAAAACTCAATCCGTGTTAACTGACCATTTCAAATTCTTTCAAGTCTATTGCACAGACTCTCATCATAGCTTCTAGCATTATAGCTTTTGCTTCTCAATACCCATTCTTTTCCAGTTCGTAGTCATTACTATCTTCCGTACATAATACTATACTGGTTATACTTTTGCTCGTTAGCGTTCTATAACCTTTTAATAACCACGTCAACCTTAGTATCACGAATGTGTTAGATTCAGAATACCACCGCACTGATACTACTCCTTTCTAGCTGCTTCTATCTTTGAAAGCTTGATCCATCGTATAGAAGTAAAAGAATTTATTGAGAGATCACTATGATCATGAACACTTGTTATATCGCATAGTTAGTACAGAAGGTGGCCAGCCTTTAGTACTTGACAAGCAATTAAATAACATGTGGTATCCTACTAGGCTTCTATCACACAGATAGATAGTCATTCGGCAATACCTCCCCTTCTGGAAGGGTTGTTCTTCTCGGCTTATACAAAATGAAAAGGAGAGAAAAGAATGAATTGAAGAGAATTCTATATATATAAAATATACTGCCACAAAATATCTGGCTTGGAATCTACCTCTGAACTATAGAGGTTTATCATAGGAGAACAAAACATATATGTATATATATCAACATCAAGTACTATAGCATCGCATTACACATCCCTGAATATCTACCATTCCGTCCATCGCTCTATGGACCCATGCTCTTGCTCGAGCTTATACACAATCACCTTTGAAACTCCCTCGACATCGAAAATCGAATCTGGGATTTTATTCTAGACATCATCGTTACTAGAATTCTATTCTTGCACTGCAACCTTCCTCGTATAGTAATACGACTCTCTATTGATAAGAAGGAATAAGTATTCAATAGGTAGATAATCGACTTAGTTTTTCTATCAAAGATAACTTATACGGCAACACGACCCGATTAGTGGTACTCAATCTCAACATCCATTCCAATACAACTCTCACGGTTGTAATCAGCTCATTATTCGTAGAATTATTGTTGCATTACTATGGTTCACCACTGACCTACTGTCATCATTCACTTTCCATGAAATCTTAATATCTAACCATACAGAGTCCATACATGTCGTATAGAATTCCTCTAAGGAGTTAACAAAATCACCATTCATAATTCATGAAGAACACTCCAAATTCTGACGTACTTTCATGACATGAAGCATATAAAATTGCAGAAGAATTTCAATCAAAGCAACGATAGCAGGTTAATACCATTCTTAATCATATTCCTTAAATAGAAGACTTAACTCAAAGGTTCGTCTAGTCCTTTTTGAAACATGGTCCTGGCTTATCTCAAGATAGTACCTTTTGAGATAGATAGCCCGCTCATGGCGATTACACGAATTAAACCTTTACCATCTACTATTACGGTTGGGTATTGCACAGTCATCAGAAGGAATGTCAATCTTCCAAACCATAATACAACCTTCACAGCCTTAACCATCATCACTGTATTCCTTTGGCACAAGCGCCTATAATTATCCTCTTACCTTTAAAGTGTCGGCCACCTCTTTGGCCTTTCCTGATAGTAACATTTCCCTACAGTCAATGTCATTTTAACCACTTCCAAATAAATTTTCTACCTCATTTCAATCACTGCTTATGTAAAGATGTTTTCCTTAAAATCTGATGAGTAAAAAAAAATATCACCATTTTTCCATAAGTTATTGCCTCAGTCTTTAGAGGTTAATCACTGTCACGACTGACTCTCAATCATACTTAGAACATCTTTTATCTTAGGTCCTAATTTCCCTGAACAATTTCGACCTTTACTGGTTCGATCCATACTTTCTCGTGGTTTAACACGTGCCCCACTTGGCATCATTATAATTACGTCATATCTCCTTTATCAACATTTCTATTCTTGAGAATTTTGAATATTACCTTTCTCCTAGTAAAACCTCTAAGGTTATCCTTGAATCGTTCCTCCTGTATTCCCTAGATACAGGGCATATCAAGATACCATTTATTAATACCAGAATCATTGTTTATATACTTCTGAAAACTTTCTCCACTGATCTTTAAAGGTTGTTATTACCTTGATCCTTTCTAATTCATACTGTCAAAATTTATGATGTCCCTATTAAGGGCAAAATGCCAACCTTTATTCATTCCCCTAGGATTCATCTCAAGTTATCGAGGTTCCATCCTTAATTCCACCTTTAAAAAGGTACATGCATCCTTCCATGGATAAATAAAGTCATATATCCCTGATAAGCGTGTCTTATTCAATCATTCCCACCTCGATAGTATATACCGAATTTCACAATAACATCTGTATTCAAAATGAGGTCAATCAATATGGCCTCCAAAAGATAACAACGGTTATCCACTTTTCTTCCCTAATTGGGTAACGATAACAAGGATGTTCTGGAAGATATTGGTCGTGTTCAACGTAAACTTCTTCTTAATAATTCCTTATTTACTTTTATTGTTTATCTCAACAGTCATCTCAATGTTGGGATATCTTTCATACCTGGCGTCTCCCTTTCTTGGTATCAAGCCACCGGTCTTACACTTCACATTCTTGAAGGTCACTTCATTCATCCAATTTTCCTAATTTCTTACGTCCTTGTCTCCTCAGTCTATCCGCGCCTCATTATTTATCCTTCAAACTATCTCAAGGTTTCCTCGAATCCTCCCAACTTACAGGGGATAAAACATATGTATCTCTTATTCTTTCAATCATCAACTTTAACTCATGGTGAATCACCCACATCCTGACGATTATATACTTTTCTATTTCTTTTGCTACGAGTCTTTAGGGTTTCCTCATACCCAACTCCCTTATCATTCCTCAAACTCTATTGCCTTTATATTCCTTCCCACTTCAGTTTCTTTTTGTTTTCCTTTCTCTTATCATTATTTCATGAACCAACACAACATAAGCATTGATTTCAAACATCCCGTCATTCTGGATTCGTGTCCTCAGAATGAATCTTGATAACTTTTACAACTTAGATTCATAATTCATCATACTCGTCTGTCTTTGTTCTGGCTCCAAAGCTTTTACACTATCTCCATAACCTTGGGAAGTACTTTCCTGAAAACAATTCACTGAACTTAAATCAGTTCATTATAATCTCTTGCTCCGTGCCTTCCTTGGCCTTTTACCAGCGGGTGGCCTCTCTCTTAGGAGGGTAAGTGACAAAAATAGTCTTTTATGATTCGTCCATCATTTAGAATCTCAAATGATTCCTATATTTCCTTTAGCCAGGCTCTCGCCTCTATTGGGTTCGCTTGTTCCTTGGAACTCTGAGAGCTTAGTGACTTAAAGGTCCTGAAAGAATTTCCCACCGCACTGTCTCCTCAGGGTGGTGGTTGGGGATAATAGTCTAAGTTCTCTTTAGACAGGTCCATGAATTGTCGTATAGGAGTACCGTCTCAGGTCTCCTTCCCTTACTCGACTTTCTGTTTCCTTAGTATGAAATGTTTCATCCTTCTCCCATACTTGGGGTTATCTTATATGTTAAAATCCTTGTTTCCACTTCATTATGTTATGGGCTCCTTCTTTCTTAATGGCAGCCTCCCTGACTATCACATTCGGGGTTTGCCCTAAATCTTATTCCTCGAGCTATGGATTTCGTCTAAGATCCAGTCCTTACGCTCTTAAACGTTTGGAACCCAAATTCTGTAGGAATACCTCGTTATTCCCTTATCATCGTTCTTGGTATTAATCTCTTCTCCAGTCATTGACTCTCTGCCTTCATTCATCACTTTTTCTTGGCACAATATGATCTTTTTCGATAATTCGGGTTGTATTGCAATCTCAAACAACATTTCGGTACCGGCTCCGGTTACCTTCACTTCTATTTCCATTTTCTCAAAATCTCTTATCAACTCTCCCAAAAACATTTTCATCTTGAGTCTCTCCTTTATACTAAGTGCATTAGCCACCATTTTGGCTTTCCCTGGATGATAAAGAATCTCATAATCGTAATCCTAGATTAGCTCTAACCACCTCCTCTGGCGCATGTTGAGCTCTTTCTGCGTGAAAATGCACTAGAGCACTTATGGCTTGTGTAAATCTCGTACTTCTCTCCATACAAGTAGTGCCTCCAATCTTTAGGGCAAAACTATTCCCACGAGCCCAAGCTCATGGGTGGGGATATCGAAGTTTATATTCCATTAATTATCTTGACGCGTACGTGATTACCTTGTTGTGCTGTATAAGAAGCACCCTAATTCCTTATGCGAAGCGTCACTACAATTCACAAAATCTCCTTTTTATCCGGCAACGCCAACATAGGGGCCGCCACCAACCTTTGCTTTAGTTGTTAAAATCTTTTCTCGTATTTCTCTGTCCATTCAAACTTCTTAGTCTTACGAGTAAGCCGCGTCAAAGGGGCTACTATCTTTACAAACTTGAACGAACCTCCGGTAGTGACCGGCCAATCCTACCTCTGGTAGTTTCCCTAATCATGGTCATCAATTCCTCAGTGGTCCTTTATTCATTCTTGTCAGGATCCTCCACGGAATCCTCCTCAGCCACAATCCCTTCTAGGACAACATCCTCAACCGCTACATCCTCAATATGAACATCATCCGGTCCTGCGTTAGGACGCTCTATCGGATCCACAATCCGATCACCGATTAGTAATAAAACATCATCACGATGTTGCTCCTCATCCTCAGGGTTCGGAGTCCCGCTACCATATACGATAATGAACTACGCTTCTATCACGATATTTATAAGGGTTCCCATAAGGGTTTTAACTGTCAGTACTACGTTAGGTAGCCCGACTATGAACTTGGCAAGAGTTCTTATTATCTTAGTGAACTTATTATCTTAACATCACATCATCTCTGAGGTTTATAATGCTTAGCTCTGATACCATTTCTGTAACACCCCCAAATCCGGGGTCGGGGATCCGGGTTGTCACGAGTTCCATTTCCCTTAATAACACCCAATCTTAATAAACAATCAACTACTCTGTACTGTGACCCCACAATAAACACACACACCACAAGTTATAGTCTCAGAGATGAATATCCAAAAATAACACGAGTCATTTTATTCCACAATTATATGCCATTACACCTTAAAAGGGTTTCTGAATAAATTTACATTTCTTTGCCATTATTACAATTCATAAAGATACATAAGTTGGTACATCAAGAGTTGAAAGCCTAGCCTATTGGTAGTTCCTTCCTCAGCTACAGCGACATCAACGCCTATAGGAAACTGCGGAACGTTTCCTATCCGCTCGCGAATTAGGAGTTTGGTCCTGTTCATCTTGTCTATCTGATGTTGTGTGATGAAAGAAGAAAGCAAGGGTGAACAACAAGCCCACCAAAATAATATGTATAATAATTAACAATATATGAGCATTCTCATAGTACTCATGAAAGTCTTGGTCAAGAAGAAATGAACCAAGCTGATATCTTAACGCGACCAAGTCACAAAATATTCAGTATATATATACATATATACTTTTCACAATCTTTGAAATCCTCTGACATGTATAATATACACAGAGTTCCCGTTTATAACTGTATAAAATATCGTTGCAATGTGATCTCATATATCTAACCTTGTCTCAACATTTTTCCGAAAATCTTTGACATGCATAAGATAATCATTTACTAGATATAAGTTTAAAAGATGAAGTTACAAGATACTCCAATATACTTATATCTTTCCGAATACTACTTGAACTACCACCGTTCAAGTTATAATTAGTTTCAAAAGTTCATCACATAGATGAGAATACAAGATAAGACTTGAATAGATTCAATCTTTGAAATATTATTGAATGAAATGAAGTTACGAGATACTTCATTAAGTCCTGATATATATATATCCATATATATATCTCTCATACATTTCCTGAAAACCTCTGTCATGTAAAGTATGAACAGAGTTGCAATATCCAATGAATTTTGGAAAGAAAAGAATTTTAGCATAAACCCGATATCTTGCTGATCAGGCAAAGATACCAATAAGTAACCTTTTCTACTGTAGATGGATGAATTCCTCGCCGGTCATCACCCTGGCCGCATTCGGACCTCGCGCTAGACCGTTACCCGGCCACTCACGCGTGGATGGACTGTCACCCAGCCTCTTACACCTTCAAAGACTGTACCCCGTCCTGTCGCTTATGCCGACTCAATTAGATGGACTTACTTCCCGAACGTTGGGCAAGTAATCAAATTGTTTTCTCAAAACAGCAACCTCATTGCGAATATAAAATACACCACAGAGCCGGATCCCTCAGGTTTTGAGCGAGTATTTAAATCCCCTTTAAAAGGAAGATCTTAAATATAAAAATGAGTTTTGGGATCCGCTCTAACTTTTAAAAATCATTTTGAAGACTCGAAAACACTTTAAAGAGTGTTTGGAGTAGTGCTGATTTAATAAAGTAAATCAGTCCCGATATATTAGAAAATATCTGAATATTATCATTTAAATAATATTCCCATAAGGATAATCCTTATAAAAATAATTGTTGTAAAAGTTTTAAAACTCATACTTGAAATGGATATTAAATAACCAAAGATATACTTATACGAAAGTATGATCTTTGTTTGAATAATCGAAAATAAGTTTGATTATCGAAACATTATTCTTTAATAAAATAAAGAATATTATTTAGTAAATAATCGGAGTCATAAGTCCTCAAATGAATATTCCAATAATATTCATTAAATAATATAAACTGAGTCATAAGTCCTCGAATGAATATTCAAAGTAATATTCATTAAATAAAATAAAGTTATCGAATAAACCTTATTCGATTAATAGTTTTGAAAGCTATATCAATATATATATATAATATACTCGGGAACATCGACTCCCGGTTTTAGAAAATATTCACCTTTGGGTCCCCTATACTATGGGTATACGCAACTATTGCTTATCTCTAGCATAGGTATTATGCAACTTATAAGCAATTGAATCAACAATATATATCAAGATTACGAAACAGACATGCATATATACCATATCAGCATGCTCCAATATATCGCAAAATTTGTTAATAATAATCATGCACGTATCACAAGATAATGCATATACATATATTTACATCACAACAACAGTATAACGGGTAGAAAACTTGCCTGAGTTCTCCCGGATAGACTTAATCTTAGAGTGGGTCCGATAACCTATGAACAACAACATAAGTCAGAATTAAACCCCGGTCGCTTAAGAAACTAGACTTTAACCAATTGAACCCTAACGTTTGCTTTAGCGCTTAACGATTCACTTAAGTCGCTCGTGTACCCTCGGCTCCACCATTTTTAATAAATTAACCATTAAGAGTTTTAAGGCGATTCTTTCGCGAGCACCTTACCAACTGCCTAATCCACTTTACATAAATGTTTCATACCCCAATTAGTCATTTGAAGTCCTTAACCAAGGTTTCAAAGTAAGGCGAGGGGTAATGGTTCGGTCGTGAAACGCCGTTACTTAAAACGGTCGTTTCTCCTAAACCGTACTTCGGATTCATACGAACCACATATCAAAACGAAGCTCGTAACATGAACTATCTAATCATGGCAATGGTCAAAACCTAACGGTGAGTTCTCGGGTCCTGATGTTAAGAACAAAACAGTCTAAAGTAAATCGGACATTACGACGACTATGTTTACGCGATTACCAAAGTTTATACCACTCTCATTAATCCACAATTCAACCCACAATCAACATTACAACCAAAATCCCTCCAAACCTCACCACATCAGTCCATTACTTCATGTTTTATCCAACTTATTCAATCACAACAAAAGCTACTAACCATACTAAGGTTCATTAACTAATAACCAAGATTCAACCATCAAAATCTCTACAAACTCAACCAAACTTTAAACAAACAAGCATCATGCTTCTCATATACTATATCAATCATAATCATTCCTAATTACTCAAAACTAAAGCTAGGGTTTGGAGTTTATACCTTCTTGAAGCTTCTTAACACAACACAAGAGCTTTGAATGCCTAAAAGAACCTTGATCCGTGCTTGTATAACCTTAAACTTTCATACAAATTCAAGAAAACTAAAGTTATTTTTTGAAATTTAATATTCACCATCTTCTTCCTTGAATTATTGGAAGGGATTGTGAAGGAAATTGAAGCTTAGATTCATGGGATAGCTATATCTATGTATAAGGAACCTTGGATAATTACCTCATGATTTAACAATGCTTGGATCTTGGATTTTGATTTTTTTTTTCCTTGAAAATGAAGGAAAGCCGATAGCTTGATGTTCTTGAAAGTGAAAGTCAACTTGTGTTTTGTGTTTTTGATTTGTTTTGTCTTGGTTGCTTTATTTTTGTTATTAATTAACCTTTTACCATGGTAAAATTTGTGTGGCTTGAAATCAACCAACAATACCTTCTCATTTCGTCATGCTTATATCATCCACTTATGTCATCTTCCCACACTTATCTTCTTCTTGTTGGTGTGATGACATCATCATCATTAACCTCTTTGATTAACTCCTAATTACTTGGCTAATGATCGCTGATCTGTTATACGGTTCGCTTAACTTTCGTTCTCGTTTATCGTTTGAGGGATCATACCCGGGATCTTATTACTTGGGTTCCCTTAACCTTTCTCAATACATTATATTCCTTTTTATGATCCCCTCTTATAATCCTTGAATTTAAATCCCTTTTATCCTATTGCCTTATACTCAATTATTTCGGTATCTGGTGGATTTTCGGTAAAAATCAAAGTGTTCGAATTTGGATTCTGACAATCTTTACATACAATTATATCCGATATAAAGTACTAATAAAATCTCAGAATAACAATAGAAGAACCCCTACATAGTGTGGCATGAAAAGTTTTCTTATTCAGCATAATCATCAAAATCACTATTCATAAGGGTTTCAAAAAATTCCAAAAATTGGGGTTATTACAATTGTAAAGGAAATGGAAGCTTAGATTCATAGAATAGCTATATCTATACATAAGGAACCTTGGATAATTACCTCACCAATTAACAAAGCTTGGAACTTGAATTTGAATTTTTCTTTCTTTGAAATGGACAAAAGGCCGAGAGCTTCTTGTTGGATAATGAAGGTCAACTTTGTGTTTTGTGTTTTTGATTTGTTTTGCTTGGTTGACATCCTTTTGTTTGTTTAATTAACTTTTTACCACGGTAAAGAATGAATGGTTCACAATCAACGAACTAATCCCTCCTTTTTTATCATGCTTAAGTCATCCCCTTATGTCATCATCCCACACTTGTCCTCTTCTTGTTGGTGAGATGACATCACCCCCCACTAACTCTTTGATTAACTCCTAATCACTTGGCTAATGACCGCTGATCTGTTATACGGTTCGCTTAACTTTCGTTCTCATTTATTGTTTGAGGGATTATACCCGGGATCTTATTACTTGGGTTCCCTTAACCTTTCTCAATACATTAAATTCCTTTTTATGATCCTCTCTTATAATCCTTGAATTTAAATCTTTTTTATCCTGTTACCTTATACTCAATTCTTTCTGTATCTGGTGGATTTTCGGGAAAAATCAAAGTGTTCGGATTTGGATTCTGACGATCTTTATATACACTTATATACCACATAGAGTACTAATAATATCCCAGAAGATCAATAAAAGAACCCCTTAGTGTGGCATGAAAAGTTTTCTTATTCAGCATAATCAGTAAAACACTATTCATAAGGGTTTCAAAAATTCCAAAAATTGGGGTTATTACAGTATGAGGCCGAGGTTTTCTACTCCCGAGCCTGAAGCGGAGTATACGAAGCTTCTCTCGAAGCCTATCATCAAGGAGAGAGATTTTCTGCCATCGGGGAAGGATGGTAAGCTGTTAGAGATGATTCTGGAGATGGGCTGGGTTCCTTTTTGTGAGGCACTCGTTGTTGTGCCCATGAGTGTTGCTCGCGAGTTCTATGCGAATGCGAAGGCTGAGAAGAATGGCTTCATGGTGGTGTGAGGGATGACTGTGGAGTATAGTGCTGATGCTATTAGGAAAGTGATTGAGCAGCCCATGAGGAAGCCCGGGCTGGGCACTTGGAATGATAAGACTCCAAGGACTTTAATCTGGATCTTATTGTTGCTATACTATGCATGCCTGATACACATTGGAAGATCAAGAGGGGCACTATTGAGTACTCTACGTTCCCGGCTTCCAGCATGAATAGGTTTGCCCGTGTATGGAACGCGTTTATTTGTGCTAACATCATGCCATCTTCGCATGTGCATGAGATTACTGTGGAGCATGCACAGCTGTTGTGGGGCATTCTTTAGGGCGATTATGTGGATCTTGGGATGGTAATTTATCAGGGTATTCTGAAGTTCTTGAGGGGGAGTACCACGGGGACTATACTGTATGCGTTCGTTGTGACGAAATTGTGCATGGCAGTTGGTATTCATTGGCCAGCACATGAGCAGTTGCAGATCCCGAGTGCTCCTATTGACAGCACTACTTTGGCTATGATGTAAGAGTGGGATAAAGGCAAGCCCAATCTGAAGGGACTTGGTTATAATTTTGACCATCTACCTGGTGGGAGGTCAGCTACTGGGGCCACCAAGAAGAGCAGGATTGCTTGGAGATCTCAGTTAGGAGATGAGGCGGGGCCATCACAGCAGGCGCATGAGGAGGAGGAAGGAGCTGATGTTGGAGCTGGCATGAGCATGACGCAGTATAGGCGTCTGGCTAGGAGGATGGATATGATGCATGACATCCACAACAGGTTTGCACGTGATCTCACCCAGGAATTGTGGACAGCTTTCAGAGCCAACGGTGTTGACATCCAGTGGCCAGTATTTGGTGAGGACTTCGTTTATCCACCTCCAGACATGCCTGACACTCCACCCATTGAGGGTGAGGATCCTGATTCAGATTAGGTTTGCCTGATTCCTTACTATTACCTTCACTGAGGACAGTGAATATTTTAAGTTTGGGGGTAGTAGTTGAAGGAATATGTTTGTATGAGTCACATATAGTTTGCATATTCATGATAGTTTAGTTTATATAGTTGCATATTTTTCCATGTAGTTTTTTTTATTATTGGTAGTTTTTATAGTAGTTTGTTCATATAGTTCATGCATTTGCATAATAACATGATCCCGTAGATAATTTTTTCCGATTGACTTGTGATATTGATGCTAGTGTAGTGATGTCGTATTTAGTGATATTAAGTCTTATCGAATTGATTTGCATGCTAGAGACAACTGTATTTCACTAAGTCTTATAGGTTGCTAAAGTACTAGATCATGGTTATGGTTTGTTTGTTTTTTGAGGTTTAATCACTTGTTTATATTTAGAATTTAGGATATTCTCTTAATAATAATATAACATGTATTTTTAGAAATTGGAGAAAAATGGGATTTCATTGCTAGTTGTGTTGGCTAGGTGTCAAATGGCTAGTAGACGGCTCATATTTATATGAGTAGTCTAGGGTTGAACGAGATGGAGCGAAACACACTCGTTTAGAAATTATGAAAAAAAAAGAAAAAAAAAAGAGAAAAAAAAAAGAAAAAGAAAAAAAATGAATGTTATGTATAATTGATCACGAGTGGGCTCTTTAGTACTCGAGTTACTAAGTTCTTAGGGGACTTTGTGCCTAGTGACCTAAGGCTTTTATAGTCTGGGATCCGCTAACCTAACGCTCGCTACATGGGTACTATTGTATAAGTCTTTTGTGGACCTCACTCATTGCACGATCAAATAAGCATAAGTGTGTTGTTTTGTTTGAATAAGAGCATGAATCCATATAAAACTCCAATATAAGAATTAAGTGCTATAAGTTATTTTGAGTCTAGATTTTATTCTGTTTATAACCTTGTGATTGATTTGATGAATAGTGAGTCATGATTATTGATCTAGTGGCGATAGTGTATCTGTAAGCAGTTATACAAATGCATGTCTCTGGTTTGTAGATTGATTTGTGAGGTTTGATTGATCTTATGCGAATAACTGCATTTGTTGAGATGTTGCTTGTTGATTGGTTTAGTTATTCTATTGGGGTTCGTTGCATTCATTTAGTACATGCATTTTTATTTCTTGTTCTTTGAGTCTGTTTATGCTTAAGTACAAGCATCGATTCAAGTTTCGGGGTATGTTGAGTAGCATTTATGACACTTTATTTCACTCCATAAAGCTTTGAATTGGTGTAAATGTACTCAAGTTGTTGGTGTTTTAATGTGTTTTCTAGTATTTTTGCATTTCAGGCATTATTCTAAGAATCAAGTGAATTGGCATTGTGTTGGTGCTAATATGGTGTTAGGATGATGTCTAAAGAATAAAGCTTCGGAAGCCAACTCGATTGCAGCAGGAATTAAAGAAATTCAGAAGTTTTTCCAGAAGCACGGCGCACCCGCGCTGGTCTAGCGCGCGGCCGCGCCCATTTGTCAAAAAGCCAGGGCGCCCGCGCTGATGAAGCACGCGGCCGCGCCGGGTCGGGATCCCAGAATCCTGATTCTAGTTGATTTACAATTGAAGGATTTCTATCTTGCATGGGATGCTATATATACTTAAATAAAGGACGTTTTCTAGAGAGACGGATACATCAGAGCATAAGGAGAGCCGTAAGAAGACCGTGTTAGCACGATTCAACGAAGACGAAGAAGATCTTGTTTTTACTTGTGAACCTTTGTTCTAAGTTATAACTTGGATGTTAGTTTTCTTATTCGTGAACCTTACTCTTGTTTCGTACTTGGTTTTATTATTTATTCAGTATAAAGACTATGTTTATTATACCATGCTTTCATCGGAACCCACATTGATGATGAGTCTGATTATGGGCTAATCATTATCGTGGGGTTCTAGCGGATTTATTTATGGATTTCTTTAGTTAATTTGTTTCGATACCTTAGTGTGTGGTGATTATATGATAACCTAGTATTGGTTGTGCTTATTGGTCTTATGAGTGTCGCGAACTTATAAGATAGTATGTTAATTCTTAATGAAGTGAAAGTGAATTTAAGGATTTAGAACTTGCCATGCTAGCATAGGTTCATGTGTTATTCTTATGCATGATTCATAGGTAATTTTAACCATCTTACTTGCCCTATGTAATCCCGATAGATAACATATGTATTAAACCGTTATATTGTCAAATTCTATAGACATATAGGGTCTCAATATAATTGGTGTCTATTCAGCTTCTATCTCTTTTGTGGATGTCGGGTAGTATGGTATTCATGCAATGAAAGTTGGCGTTTATCAGTTTCATGTTATCTGATTAGTGTCATCACCATTACATGCTAAGGTTAAGAACAATAAAGCTATTGAATGAAGTATTTAATGAAGTTAGAATCCCATGTTTGTCATATATATTAATTCAACCATTCTTATTCTCTTAGTTATAATTGTTAGTTTAGTTCTTAGTTATAATAAAAAAAACCCCAAATTGTTATAGTCTTAGCATTGGATAATAACCATATCATCGGTGCATAAGTGCATAAATTAATTAGTTAACAAAAGTCAGTCTCTGTGGGAACACACTAGAAATAATTATATATTACTTACGAACGCGTATACTTGTGTGTATTATTAGCGAGTGTTTAGTGACTTACATTCACTTACTACAAAGAACAAGGTAAATGTAAGTCTGAAACTCACTCCAAGCATATTGGAAAGATTTAGGACTTACCCTTACCCAATGCCTGACATGAGATCAAATGTACAATCTAGCACAACTATGATTCCTGAACCTGTGGAAGTACAAACACAGTAACACCCAAAGGGATCTTCCCAAGCTAAAACCATTTCTTCAAAATCCTTAGTATCTAGGAAACTAACCACCTCATCTTCTTAAAAGGATGAGGTGAGTAAACGGAAGAGAAAGGAAGTAACCTTAACAGTTATAACTGAGAGTGGTTAGGATCAAACTGAAACTGAGTCACCCTTGGTCAAGAGATCAAAGAAGAGTAAGCATTCTGAGCTGACCACTCAAGCCACATATGTATCCTCCCAACAGGATGCAGTTATAAATATGGGGACTAAACAGACTCTAGATACATCCTCTCAACAGGGTGTGTCTATTGAAAAGAGCATTCACCCCAATGCACCTTGTACAGAGTCTGCACAGCCTGCACCTGAAGCAATTCAAGTGTATGATAGGAGGAATAAGGATGGCACACACAGTGAGCGCACATCTTTTGAAGCTCCCTCATCCATTCAGGGGGAGCTGCCAACACTCACATCTGAGCAAAAATCTCTCATATCTCAAATTCTTCTCTACCAACAGTACTTGAATCCAATTTTCAAGTGCAAGCTAAATTAAGTGACTTGGTTCAAGAAACCTTGCTCACCACCCAGACACTTTAATTAGTTGGTGAGAGGCTACTAGCTGGGGTAGACCTTGATGACACCATCAAAACCATGGGGGATTCATCAGTTTTTACTGAAGACCCCATGGAGATACTAAATGCACCTTCATGTGCAAATCAGTCTTCACAGACTGTAAGTTTTGAGGGTAGTACTCCTGAGGGGGAACTATCTAAATCCTCTCTAATTCATTTGGTAGTTCCTCATGTAGGAACAACTCCCCTCAAAACCCTAGCAGAAATTGTGCAATTTCTGCTAGGAGTACAATTGTCGATGATCCTGCTATGGGGGAGGAAAGTTTATCACATTCAGGTGACAGTGCTTTGCAAGAAGCATAAGGGTTTGAGACTGGTGCACATGATAGTAACCCAGTCAAATCCCCTCTAATTCAATTGGAGGTTCCCACTTTATGTGAGGAACAACAACTTGTCAAAACCACATAGCAATCTGTGAGTAAAACTGTGACTTCAGTCACAGGTGGTTCTGATTCACAACCCTCTACCTCTCAATCACACCTCATCTCCCAACAGCTCCAAGACACTGAAAATCCACCAACTACTATTGAAGATCTTAGAGTTGATCAACTTGGAGGCCTGACTAAAATCTCACAACAGCTACTCACATCCAATATGTCCAATCAAGACTACCAAGCTATCATACTCTCCTACCAGGCTGATATGGAAGATAATCAAGCAAAGATTGTTGATGAAGCTAGTCTAGATGCTAACTGTGATGCTTGGTTGGACAAGGAGTTCATAATTGAGATGGATGTTGTGTTGGCAAAATTCAGGGAGGAGTATATTATAATTTTGGGAAGCAATGCCAGATCCCTCACTCCACAAGAGGTATATGATGCCATCAATGAGGTCTACAAAGCTCAAATCAAGGCTTTCCACAACTTTAGAAAAGCTCTACAAATAACATTGAATGGGCATTAAGACAAAGTAATAAAGATGGTAAGAGAAAAGATGGACCTAATCATCCCTTCACAAACTGAGATCAAAAACCAATTTAAGATCTTCTCAGAACAAATGTCTAGGTATGATATCAGTGGGATTGATAAAAGTGTAAATCAATTCAAGGAATCATTTGTAGCCTTGCACAAAGTTGTTCAAGATCATATCAGTAAAACCAATGACACAAGGTTGAAGCTGGATCAAATGCACACTACAAGATACACTCATTCACCTTTGGTCATGGATGAAATTCAGAAATTTGTGCAAGCTACTTTTGGTCAATCTACTGCAATCTCTACTACAAGCTCTTCTTCTCAAGATATTCAAGAACTGAAAACTCAAGTAGCTTGTTTGGAAATCTCCAATGCTTCTCTTAACACTCAAGTTCAGGCTTTGACTTCTCTAGTCAAAAGCCAACAGATAGATATAAAGACCCTGGTGGACTCTCATAAGCA
The DNA here is from genome assembly GCF_009905375.1 of Apium graveolens. Classification (NCBI taxonomy): domain Eukaryota; kingdom Viridiplantae; phylum Streptophyta; class Magnoliopsida; order Apiales; family Apiaceae; genus Apium; species Apium graveolens. Next base: position 120,038,336 of record NC_133653.1, read on the forward strand.
CCTTCAAATGCAATACTCTTTTGCCTTGGGAGCCATCATGGGAAAGCTCAACATCCCTCTACCATCACTCCCAGAACATATTAGGCCTAAAATTCCTACTCCCCATTCTCATGCCTGCCAACAATACTAAGGGGGAGATAAAGGCAAGGCTAGCAAAATGAAGATCATCTACTCAACATCGACAATCAATATTAAGGGTGATTTTAGGACAATCAATTCATTAAGGGTGATTTTGGTAACTAAAGAAAACTTTTTAGGAGAAGAGGATAGTGGTCAATATAAATTATTCTGGGGTAGATAGGTATATGCAGGTGTCCCTCAATTATCTTATCTCAAGGAGGGCATATGAGTTGGATATTCTGATAAAAAACATCAGAGTTGTAATCCATGAAGACACCCAACTGCTAGCTGAATTGAAAAGTGCTCAAATGGATGCTTTTACAGAAGCATACCTTAGCCAAGCAAGGGAATAACATACATCTGTCTTACCACCAAGCACTTTAAACACTTCCAAATCCCTAAACAGTGTGTCACGGCCAACAAGAAGTTAATCATGACTCTGGAAACTGCCTTAAAGGTTAAGAAGAATAAGACTTTTAAGGATGTAGAGATAATAAAGCTGTTGGGAAGATACTTGGGTGATGCTGAAGGCAACTTGCCTAAAATTCAAATCAACAAGGATAATTTGGATGATGATGAGCAGAAGAAAGAAGATCAAAATCCTTCTGGCTCAAATCCAAGTCAATCCACTAAACCATCTAGAAGCAAGGGTGGAGAGAAGAAGAAGGAGGATGATAAGAAAAATGAAGAGAAAAAGAGAGCAAGTGAGAGAAGGAGTAAGAGAAGACATGATGGCTCAGAACCACAACAAAACCTAAAAATCCAAACAGCTCTAGCCCAATCTCTAGCCAAAACTTCTGTTCCAACAACCTCAATCAACAAACCACTTTTAACCTCTAAGCCAAAATTTCTTTACAAACAAACATCTAACTCTTTCCTAAAAATTCCAATCACCACAAGCCAAACAACTCTCAAGAAAATCACAATCTTACTTTTAATCAAGCCTTCACTAAAAGTCAATCTCAAATCTGTTGGAAGGAAGCCTAAGAAAGTCAAGCCTACAGAAAAAGTAAAAGTTACTGAAAGGGCCGTCTGGAATTATTTCAAGCAGAATGATTTTCTACCCTTAAACTGGTGCAGTTCAGATGACGACTATTTTCAACAACTGGATGAGGAAATAATTAGAGTCTGGATTGTTACTCTAAAGGAAGTAAGAATCTATTTTGAGGATGGATCCTTCACTTTTCTAGGCAGCAATTTGATGGACACTCTCTCTCCAACAGAAATCAAGAGACTGATAAGTTTGTTAAAGGACAAGGATACTGCTACAAGAGGATGGAGATTTGTTCTAGCTGAGTGGTTGATAGAAAGGGAAGAGATAAGAAGAAGAAATGAGGCTAGTATGAGGAAAGAAAAAGAAAGTATGATGATGAGATTGAAATGTATATCAAGAGATCAGAAGAACTAAAAGCAAAAGGAATAAGCAGAATCTCTAAAGATGGAAGGTTTCTTAACATCAAAGGTGGCCAATTCTCAAGATTTACAATTGATTTACTAGACAGTGGTTATCCAAAGGAAGCCAGGATCAAACTAGTAAAAGATCTAAGTGGGACACCTATTATAGAAGAACTTGAAATTCTTGTTCAGTTAAAGGATATCCTTAGAGAAGAAATAGAAGCAAAAACAGTTTTTACCTGATGCTTGTAACCACTTAGACTCTGTAAATCTTCTAATGTATAAAAATTGTAATTTTGTCAATTTGTACGTTTTAATCTTAACTTCCATCAAAACTTGGGGTTAGTCTTGTTAACAGGCATGAATTTGTGTGAAGCAATCTTCTCACAAATTGGGGGAGATTGTTGTGCAAGACATGGTTGTACTTTAACAAGACTAAGTCAAATTGACAACCCTAAGTAATTTATATTGTAATCTTAGTTTGCATTTTATATTTGTAACATTAAATTCTGTAAAAACATCAAAGAGCAGACTGAAGTCTTTTTCCTTTAAACAATATCTAGCCTAAGAATTCTATCTGGAAGAAGATCAAGAAGATCATGCCTCAGAAGAATTATGAAGAAGCTTAGAGTTAAATATATCTATTTTGGTAAAAATGTTCTAAGTCAAGATCTCTACAAGTCACATATTTAGTGTTATAGAGAAGTCACTCCATATGGAACGAAAAGGGAATCCGATTTTGCGAGAACTCCAAATGAATTATCGAGAAGTCAGGAAAGCTATTAAAAAACTCAGATATATCGACAAGCCCAATTGAAGACATGGAGATTGAAGATATCGACAAGTCATTTCTTCACTAGAGAACTCAGAGTTATCGACAATTCAACATTCATTAGAGAACTTTGAGTTATCGATAAGCTAAATTCCACTAGAGAACTCAGAGATATCGATAAGCCAAAATTCACTAGAGAACTCTGAGTTATCGACAAGTCAAATTTGACTAGAGAACTCTGAGTTATTGATAAGTCAATAAGCCGCTAGAGAACTCAGAGATATCGATAAGTCAAAGTGAAGATATGAAGACTAGAGATCTCGACAAGCCAAATTCTCTTATAGAGAACTCAGAGACTTCTACAAGTTAAATTTACAATGGAGTATTAGAGATCTCGATAAGCCAATATACTTATCGAGATGTCCATTTCTCTATAGACCAAAATGGAGATCTTGAGGTAAAATCTCAAAGCATAATTTGCAGACCAGTTAAATACCCAAGATTTACAATCAACAAACAATTCAACTAACTGGATTGACAAGTCTACAAAAAGCAGCTTGAAGAGTGTGCAAGATCAAGGGTGAAGATTAACTGATAAAGGAAGATCAAAGTTAACACAGTATACAAAGATATGCTAAGCCAGAAATGGAAGATATACTTTTCCTTAAATGGAAATGACAAGTGACAGTTTACTAAAGCTAATAGCATGTCTTATTATACACTGCGTAAACCAGCAGTTAACTAAATTATAAAGTTAACACTAGTCCTTTATTAGTAGTAACAATTTAGATAAGGAACTCTTGTATTCTCTCAAGACAGAAGCTAAGCTCTTTATCAACAAAAAGCCTAAAAATTTTGTAGCAAAACATTCTTAATTTTAATATAAAATTAAGTGAATTTTGAAAGATCTGTGTTCTTTATTATTGCATGTTTAATTTCTGCATTAACACATCTCACTACAACAATTGATTTGCTTTGTTTATAACCAAAATAGTTCAAGAAAGCATAAAAACACAAAAACACATTCACCCCCCTCTGTGTGTAATTCATTACCTAACAATATGTGCTCTAGATTTTGAAGGAAGTTAGGACGAACATTTGCCATTAGTTGAATTCTCCTACAACAACAGTTATCATGCCAGTATTGGAATGTTGCCTTACGAAGCTTTGTACGGGAGAAGATGCATATCTCCAATCTGTTGGGATGAAGTTGATGAGAGAAAATTTTTGGGCCCGGAATTGATCCAGCAGACGAAAGAGAAAGTAGAACTAATTCGAAAATGATTAGTGGCAGCTCAAGATCGTCAACGCAAGTATGCGGATCCTGTCAGTAAGGATATGGAATTTCAAGTTGGAGAAACAATGCTATTAAAGATTTCACCTTGGAAAGGTTTATCCAGATTTGGGAAGAAAAGAAAGCCGAGTCTTTTTTATGTTGGCCCTTTTGAGATTTTGAGGCGTGTGGGAAATGTCGCTTACAAGCTAGATTTATCACCACACATGCACCATATCCACAATGTGTTCCATGTGTCAATATTGAAGCGTTATTTGCCTGATTCGAATCATGTGATAGAATATGAGCCAATCGAGATTCAGCCAGATCTGTCTTTTGTAGAGAAACCGGTGCAGATTTTAGATTTTATCTTGTAACTGTGTACTATATAAACACAGACTTAGGGTTTACACTATATGTGTTATCATTATCGAGAAGATTATACATTGTAACCTAGCAGCTCTTAGTGATATTGTTCATCAATAAGAGAGAACAACTGTTCTATTGTAACAGAGTTTATTGAATATACTTTATTACAGTTACATACTTGTGTTCGAAATCGATTTGATTATATAAACACCATATTCAACCCCCTTCTATAGTGTTGTGTGACCTAACAAGTGGTATCAGAGCCTTTCTGTTAACACACATACAGTAAGATCCAAACAAACAATCATGTTTGAAGAAATACAAACTCCAACTAAGCCCACCAAACTCAAGATACTCAAAACACTCAAACCCACAGTTGATATGAGACTATTAGAGTTCCCATAATGAGACCATCTGAGTATCCCATATGAAAAGTGAAGATGGTTATGTTTCTGGAAGCTACAGATCCATAATACCTTGATAGAATTAATGAAGGGCCATATAAGCCTACCAAGCTTTCTGTTGCAGTTGTTGATCAACCAGCAAAGACCATACCAAAGGAGAAAGGTGAATACTGTTAGGGCGAATACACGCGCTAATAATACACGCAAGTATACGCGTTCGCAAGTAATATAGAATACTTTCTAGTTCGTTCCCACAGAGACTCAGACTAATTATGTTCAATTAACACTCACTCACCAATGTATAATTACTTCTCAATGTCAAGACAATAACACTTAGATTTGATTAACTAATTATTAACTACAATTAACTACGAGAATTGAGCACTTAATTGACACTTGAATTAACAATATTAAAACACACATGAGATCACAACTTCATTACTACTTCCTTCAATAGTCATTGTCATTACCCTTAGCATGTAACAGTGATGATATTAATCGAATAACACGAAACTGATAAAAGCCAACTTTTATTGTACTAATACCATTCTACCAAGAATCCACAATTAAGATAGAAGTTGAATAGGCATCAATTATGTTGAGACCCTATATGTCTACAGAATTTGACAACATAACGATTTAAGCACAAGTTATTCCTTATGATTACACAGGGCAAGTAAAATGGTTAGAGTTACCCACTAATCATACATACACATACATGAACTTATGCTAGCATGGCAAGTTCTAAACCTCAAGATCCATCGTTGCTTCACAAGAGATTAACACCCTATCTTATATGTTCGCGAAGCAAATAAGACGAATAAGCACAACCAATACTAGATATCATAAAATCATCACACACTAAGGTATTAAACACTAACTAAAGAATTCCATAGTAAATCCGTTACGACTCCATGATCACGATTAGCCCATGATAGAACTCATCGTCATCATGGGTTCATATGAAAATATGATAATAATACACGAGAATAATAACTAAAACTACTTATATTAAACCAGAGTACGTCACAAGAGTAAATAGGGTCAAAGCAAAGAAAACTAGCATCCAACGTTAAAATGAAATAAAGAATCACAAGAAAATATGCTTTCTCTTCATTGCGGTGTGCTAAAACGGTCTTCTTCCTTATCTCCTCGCTCCTCGATTAATACTACGATCCAACACTATGTGAAATGTCTCTGAAAACTACTTATATAGGAGTCCCATAAAACCCAGCTAACTCAGAAGTTGGAAGCTTAACAGAATCAGGAGTCTAAAATAATTATTTTAAAATTCCGTCCCTGAGCAGCCGCTCAGCAATCCTGAGCGGGCGCTCAGCTTCCTGAGCGGTCGCTCAGCAGAGCTGAGCGGGCTCTCAGACCCCTTCTGGAAAATGCTCTGCTTTTGCTCCCGTTTCTTGCTGCATTCTGCCCCTATCTTCCCACTTGCAATGCCAAACACATGCCAAGGCTTATTCTTGATGAAATCTCTCCATAAATGCAATTAATACCCTGAAATGCACAAACACTAGAAAAACGCATCAAATACACAAAATACTTGATTTCAAGACACCAATTTAAGCTATTATAAGACATTCTAAGTGGTATAAAATGCCACTTATCACACCCCCAAACTTAAATCGATGCTTGTCCTCAAGCGTCACAGACTCAAAAACAAAACAAAAACATGCATGAATGCAATCTATATGAAATGCAGCGATCCCCCTTACTACGACCAAACCAACCAACTTACGACATCTCAACAAATGCAATTAAGCGAATAAAGATCAATCAAATCATGCAAACTAACATACAGCCAGAAACGTGGTGTGTGCGGATGCTGAACAGATATGCTTCGAAACTATATCAATTATCATAACTCGACTATCCTCAAGGTAATCACATGATTATACGAAGAATAAAATTCTAGGCACAAAATGACTTATAACACTTCTAGATTACTGGAGCTTATTTCGGAATCATGCTTTTTATTTAACACAACACACAAATGCTTATTTGACCGTGCAATGAGTGAGGTGCACAAAAGACTTATACAATGGCATCCATGTAGCGAGCGTTAGGTTAGCGGATCCCAGACTATAAAAGCCTTAGGTCACTAGGCACAAAGTCCCCTAAGAACTTAATAACTCGAATACCAAAGAGCCCACTCGTGATCAATTATGCATTAACTCTCTATTTTTTTCTTTTCTTTTCTTCTCTCTTTTTTTTCTATATTTTTTTCAATATTTTTTTCAAAATTTCTGAGCAATTGCGTTTCGCTCCATCTTGCTCAACCCTAGACTACTCGTATAAAAATACGAGCCGGCTACTAGTCATTTGATGCCTAGCCACAATTAGCAATGAATTCCACTTTTTACTCCAATTTTTCTTTTCATGCCTTTTATCACTAAGAACCTATTATAAATTCTAAGCATAATCAATAGATTAACCTTGAAAACCATCAAACCATAACAACAATCTAGTCCTTAAGCATTCTCTAAGACTTAGTAAAATTACAAGTGTTTCTAGCATGCACGTCAACCTACAAGACTCAACATCACGTTAACGCTATCACTACACTCGCATCAACATCACAAATCAATTGGTAAAGAAACGCAAAAGGGATCATGTTATATGCATGATACATGACATGATAAATAAAGCTATAAAATAAAAAAAAACTATATGGCAAAAGTGCGTTTATATGAACTAAACTATCATGAATATGCAACTATATGACACACACACAAAACATTCCTTAACTACCACCCCCAAACTTAAAATCTTCATTGTCCCCAGTGAAGGTAGTAGAAAGGAACACAGGGTATACCTACTCGGAGAGATCATCATCATCACCCTCAAAGGGTGGAGTATCAGGAGGCGGATATGCAGAGTCCTCACCAGAAACTGGCCACTGGATGTCAGCTCTAAGGCCTCTAAATGCAGTCCCAAGCGCAAGGGCGAGCTCCTGAGCAAACCTACTCTGCGTCTCGTACATAGAATCCATCCTCCTCGACAGCCTCCTATACTGGGCATCAGCCATCCTAGCACCCTCCTGAGCTCTTGAAGAGCCTGCCTCGTCATGCCCTGGCCTTGCCATGGTAGCACCACATGCTGGACGCCCTCCTAGAAGACGATAACCCAGCCCATGCTCCTCGGGCTCTCCCCCAGTCCACTCCTGCATCATATTCAGAGTCCCGGAATTAATAGGAGCGGCCGGCAGCTGCAACTGCTCGTGAGACGGCCACTGAACTCCCACTGCTCGGTAAAGCTTTGTAACAGTGGATGCATAAGGGATGTTCATGTGCTTAGCTCCCCTCAAAAACTTCAGAATTCCTTGGTAGATGTACTCACCAAGGTCCACATAGTACTCCTCATTCAAAATACCCCATAACAACTGTGCTCGCTCAACTGTAACCTCATGTGCATGTGAAGTAGGCAAAATATTAGTACAAATAAAGGCATTCCATGCACGAGCATACTTATTCATCGCAATCGCCGGAAAATGGCGATACTCGTTAGTCCCAGTCTTGAAAGTCCAAACTGTGCCAGGCCTACAGAGAGTAGCACAAATCAAATCCAAGTCAAAATCTTCAGCAGTCTTCTCATTCCAATTCTCCTCCGTGGGCTTCCTCTGTCGCTGCCCAATCACACGGCGAATCGCCTCAGGGTGATAATCCACCGTCTTTCCCGCACAACAAAAAACCCATTCTTTTCAGCCTTCGCGTTCGCATAGAACTCGCGAACAACGCTCATCGGAACTACCTCTGGTGACTCACAAAAAGCAATCCAACCCTTCTCAGCAATCATTGGCAACAACTCACCATCCCTCCCCGATGGTAAGAATCCCCTCTCCTTCAAAATCGGCTTACCCAGAAGCCTAGTATACTCCTCCTCAGCAGCCCTATCAAACAAACGAGGCCTCGTAGCAATACCCCTCGAAGAATCAGCAATAGGAACAATGTTGCTGCTATCAATAGTCCTATATCTCTTGGGGTGCCATTGAAACTGAGAAAAAGTGTTTAAGATTTGTGTTTTTGAATATGGGAGAAAGTTTAAGGTTTAAAAGTGTATGGGGAGTATATGGAATAGTTGTATGTATATATAGCATAGAGATTAGGGTAAAATTTGATTAGGAGTGGGTTTGAGGGTTAAAAACGTGGGTAATGGGAAGATAATTCGTGGGTAGTGGGGTTGTGTTTTGATTTTTTATTTTTCAGATTTTTTTTGGATTTTTATAAGGCTTAAAAAAAATTGTGCCAGTCGGGCCCTGAGCGGGCGCTCAGCAGAGCTGGGCGGGCGCTCAGCAGAGCTGAGCGGGCTCTCAGGGGTCTTCTGGAAAAAAAAATTATTGCCCTGTTTTTCTGATTTTTTTTGTGGTTTTGGATAGGTTACTAACTTCTAAGGGTTCCTGTAACAACAAATCATGGGTTGCCTCCCAAGAAGCGCTTCTTTTTCGTCATTAGCTTGACGTAGCGTACCTTAATCAAGTTTACAATAAAACGACACTAACCACTTCCCGGTTTTCCGTATCCCCATAGTAATGCTTCAAACGCTGACCATTAACCTTGAATGCTTGGTCCGGATCATTCTCAAAAATCTCCACCGCTCCATGTGGAAACACAGTTTTGACAATAAAAGGTCCAGACCACCTTGATTTCAACTTTCCAGGAAAAAGTCGGAGACGAGAATTGAATAAAAGAACTTGCTGCCCTGACACAAATGACTTAGGATATAGCTTTCTGTCGTGCCACCTTTTCACTTTTTTCTTGTACATTTTGTTGTTCTCGTACGCTTGGAGCTGAAATTCATCAAGTTTATTTAACTGAAGCATTCATTTTTTACCAGCTGCATCTAGGTCAAGGTTCAACTTCTTCAATGCCCAATAGGCTTTATGCTCAAGCTCCGCAGGTAAATGACATCCCTTACCATACACAACTTGAAACGGGGACATCCCAAGTGGAGTCTTGTATGCTGTTATGTAAGCCCAAACAGCTTCATCGAGCTTTAAAGACCAATCCTTCCTTGACGGACAAACAACCTTCTCTAAAATGCGCTTGATCTCTCTATTAGACACTTCCGCTTGACCATTCGTTTGCGGATGATAGGCAGTAGCAACACGATGATTCACATTGTAGCGCTGCATCATAGAAGTGAACTTACGGTTGCAGAAATGCGACCCCTCATCACTTATGATTACTCGTGGTGTTCCAAACCTTGTGAAAATCTGCTTATGAAGAAAATTCAACACTACCTTTGCATCATTCGTCGCAGAGCTTTGACTTCTACCCATTTTGAGACATAATCGACTGCCAGCAAGATGTACTGATTATTGCAGGACGAGACAAATGGCCCCATGAAATCGATTCCCCAAGCATCAAAGACCTCGACTTCAAGCATCACATTTAACGGCATCTCATCCTTCCTCATAAGATTTCCCACTCTTTGGCAACGATCACACCTTAAAATGAACTGATGAGCATCCTTAAACAAAGTAGGCCAGAAAAAACCTGCTTGCAGAATACGAGCTGTCATCTTCTCACCATCATAATGTCCACCATAAGCTGTGGAGTGGCAGTCTCGTAATATCCCCTCCGTCTCACAGAATGGGATACATCTCCTGATGATCTGGTCAGCTCCATATCTAAATAAATACGGTTCATCCCACATATACCACTTCACCTCATGCAGAAACTTCTTCTTTTGAGCTGTATTCATATTAGGAGGCATTATATTGCTGATAAGATAATTCACAATATCTGCGAACCATGGCTCTTCCTCCTGAACTGCGAACAACTGCTCATCCGGAAAAGATTCGTTGATCAATGTCTTATCATGTGGAGTAGACTCGGGATTCTCCAATCTAGAGAGATGGTCAGCTACTTGATTCTCAGTACCTTTTCGATCCTTGATCTCTAACTCAAATTCCTGTAGCAAGAGCACCCAATGAATGATTCTAGGCTTCGAATCCTTCTTGGAGACCAAATAGCGGATGGCCGCATGATCAGTGAACACTGTCACCTTTGTCCCAAACAAATAAGATCGAAATTTTTCGAAACCAAAGACTATAGCCAAGAGCTCCTTCTCAGTAGTGGTGTAATTCATTTGAGCACCATTTAAAGTCTTGCTAGCATAGTAGACCACATGAAAGAGATTATTCTTGCGCTGCCCAAGCAATGCGCCCACCGCATAATCACTCGCATCACACATCATCTCAAAAGGCTCTGTTCAATTAGGTGCCGTAATAACTGGTGTAGTTATCAAACTCTTCTTGAGCGTCTCGAATGTCGTCAAGCATTCATCATCAAATTTGAAAAGCACATCCTTCTCGAGCAAGTTGCACAACGGCTTAGATATCTTCAAAAAGTCCTTGATGACACGCCGATAAAAACCCGCATGACCAAGAAAACTACGGATTTCTTTTACAAAAATAGGGGTGGAAGATTTTCAATGACTCCCACCTTGGCTTTGTCCACCTCAAGACCCTTGCTAGAGACCTTATGCCCAAGAATAATGCATTCACGCACCATAAAGTGACATTTTCCCAATTGAGCACCAAATTAGTTTCCACACACCTTTTGAGCACCGCACGAAGATTATTCAAACATTCATCATACGAATGTCCAAAGACGGAGAAGTCGTCCATGAACACCTCGACATTATTCCCAATCATATCAGAGAATATAGCCATCATACATCTCTGAAAAGTGGCCGGTGTGCCACACAAGCCAAATAAAACTCTGCAAAAAGCAAACGTGCCAAATGGACAAGTGAAGGTAGTCTTTTCTTCATCCTCTAGTGCAATACATATCTGATTATACCCCGAATAACCATCCAGAATATAATAATACTCATGACCGACCAACCTGTCAAGCATCTGATCAATAAATGGAAGAGGGAAGTGATCCTTCCTTGTGGCCTTGTTCAACTTTTTGTAGTCCATGCATACCCTCTATCCTATGACTGTTCGAGTGGGGATGATCGTTCTTCTCATTTGCTACCACAGTAATACCTCATTTCTTAGGTACACATTGCACGGGGCTTACCCAAGAACTGTCAAAAATAGGATAAATGATTCATGCATCCAGCCACTTCAGAATTTCTTTCTTCACCACTTCTTTCATGATAGGATTAAGTCTTCGCTATTGCTCAACAGTCGGCTTACTACCTTCCTCTAGCAGAATTTTATGCATGCAGTATGAAGGGCTGATCCCCTTGATGTCTGCTATAGTCCATCCGATAGCCGATTTGAATTCTTTCAAGATCCTCAAGAGCTTGTCCTCTTCACTACCTGAAAGGTCAAATGCAATAATAACAGGTAAGGTAGATGCATCACCTAAAAAAGCATACCTCAAGTGTTCAGGCAATGGTTTAAGCTCCAAGGTAGGTGCTTCCTCAATAGATGGTTTGAGCTTTCCTTCAGCATTTTTGAGGTCAGAAGTACCAAGAGATTCAAATGGCAAGTCCAGCTTTCGCCTCCAAGGAGAAGCATTTAGATATTGTAGTTGCTCATTGCCATCCTCATCATCACTGTCAAAGTCCCCCACTAAGACTTTCTCTAATGCATCAGACATTAGCATATGATCAAGTTCTGAAGTAACCGCAGAATCAATCAAATCTACTTTTAAGCACTCCTCATCTTCTGTAGGGGATTTCATCGCTTTGAATACATTGAATGTCATATCCTGATCCTGCACCCACATAGTAAGTTCACCATTCTATACATCTATCAAGGTACGACCTGTAGACAAGAAAGGTCTCCCCAAGATTATGGGAATCTTCTTATCTTTCTTGAAATCCAGAATAACAAAGTCTGCAGGAAAGAAGAGCTTATCCACTTTTACTAGCACATCCTCCACTATGCCTCGTGGGTATGTAATAGAACGATCAGCCAATTGTAGAGACATGTAGGTGGGCTTTGGATCAGGTAAATTCAACTTTTTGAAGATCGACAACGGCATCAGATTGATGCTTGCTCCCAAATCACACAGGCACTTGTCAAAAGACAACTTGTCAATGGTGCAAGGAATGGTGAAGCTACCTAGATCTTTAAGCTTTGGAGGTAACTTTTGTTGTAGCACAGCACTGCATTCTTCCGTTAGAGCAACGGTCTCAAGGTCATCCAGTTTCACCTTCCTTGAAAGAATACTCTTCATAAATTTCAAATAACTAGGCATTTGCTCCAGAGCCTCAGCGAAAGGTATATTGATGTGAAGTTTCTTGAACACCTCCAGAAACTTACCAAACTGCTTATCCAGCTTTTGTTGTTGCAATCTCTTAGGGAAAGGTGGTGGAGGATAGAGTTGTTTATCCCCTGTATTACCCTCAGGCAGAGTGTGTTCAACAGTAGTCTTCCTTGGTTCCTCCGCTTTCTCCCGTTGCTTAGCTTCTTCATCACCAACTTCAGCTTCTCGGTCTTTTGCTTTTTCAGCATCAGCAACTTTTCCAGACCTTAAGGTAATAGCCTTGACTTGCTCTTTAGCTTCCTTCCTGCCTGGCACTTCAGTATCGCTGGGAAGTGTGCCAGGTTGACGATTGAGCACTGCATTGGCTATTTGACCGATTTGATTTTCCAAGGTCTTGATAGAAACCGCCTGACTTTTACACAACAGCTTTAGTTCCTCAAAATCAGCACTAGAGGGTGGAACATCACCTCCTTGTTGAGGATATGATTGCCTTTGAGCATACTGCTGTGGTTGCTGGAATTCAGGTGGATTAAACTGTTTACTTATGCCTTGCTGATATGGTTGCTGAATAGCATTCTGATTATTACTCCAGCTGAAATTTGGATGATTTCTGTTATTAGGATGATAAGTAGCTGGCACGGGCTGTTGCGGTCGCTGATAATTATTCATAAACTGAACAGATTCATTAACAAGAGAACATTGATCCGTAGCATGAGAACCTGCACAAAGCTCACAGACCATAGCTATCTGATTGACTCCATAGGTGGCTAAAGAATCGATCTTCATAGATAGCGCTTGGAGCTGCACTGCAATAGCTGTAGCTGCATCAACTTCAAGAATACCTGCTACCTTCCCAGGCATCATCCTTTGAGTTGGGTTTTGATGCTCATTTGCAGCCATCATCTCAATCAGATTATAAGCCTCACAGTATAGCTTTTGGCCCACAAGGCGCCTCCAGCTGCTGCATCGAGCATGGGCCGAGATTGGGCCCCCAAACCATTATAGAAACCAGTGATCACCATCCAATCAGGCATACCATGATGTGGACACTTTCTCAACATCTCCTTGTAGCACTCCCAAGCTTCGCACATAGATTCTGTAGGTTGCTGCGCAAACTGAGTAAGAGCACTCCTCATAGCCGCAGTCTTCGCCATTGGATAGAACTTTACCAGAAACTTTTGTGCAAGATCTTGCCAAGTAGTGATGGACCCAGCTGGTTCAAAATGTAACCGGTCCTTAGCTTTATCCCTCAGTGAGAATGGGAAAAGCCTCAGCTTGATAGCCTCATCAGTCACACCATTATATTTGAAAGTACTACAGATCTCGACAAAATTCTTGATGTGCATGTTGGGATCTTCAGTAGCAGCACCTCCAAAAGAAACAGAATTCTGCACCATCTGAATAGTGCCCGGCTTGATTTCAAAAGTGTTAGCCTGAATAGCCGGGTGAAGGATGCTTGACTGAATGTCATCAATTTTAGGCCGAGAAAAGTCCATAAGAGATGGATCTGCCAAAACTATACGATCACCCATGATTACAGGTTCTTTCTGCTCACTTTCTGTATCCGAATCTTCAAAATTTATCTTCTCCAGAATACCAAGAACTTCGTCTGTCTCCTCAGCTGTATCTAAAGTCCTCTTCCGAGTGCGAGAACGTGTTTGCATAAACGCTCGCTAAAGTACCTGAAACACAACCGGAAACAATAAGTAACACGTCTTAATCAATGAGTCCTAATGACCACTGATGGTAAGTACATAAACTAAACAAATACGCCGAGTCCCCGGCAGCGGCACCAAATGAGCGGCTGCTCAGCTTCCTGAGCGGTCGCTCAGCAGAGCTGATCGGGCACTCAGACCCCTTCCGGAAAATGCTCTGTTTTTACTCTCGTTTCTTGCTGCATTCTGCTCCTATCTTCCCACTTGCAATGCCAAACACATGCCAAGGCTTATTCTTGATGAAATCTCTCCAGAAATGATGACATTAGAAAAACACTAGAAAAACGCATCAAATACACAAAATACTTGATTCCAAGACGCCAATTTAAGCTATTATAAGCCGTTTTAAGTGGTATAAAATGCCACTTATCAAATACACACCTGAAGATATCTCATCTATTGCCAATGATGCAAGGGTAAGGCATTTGCTGCATAGTGCAATTGATAATGTCATGTCAAATATGGTAATTGGATGCAGGACTTCAAAGGAGATATGGGATGTTTTGGAGACAAGATGTCAGGGAACTGATGCAATCAAAAAGAACAGGAGGACTATATTCACTCAAGAGTATGAGCACTTTGACTCAAAAGCCGATGAGTCATTAACTGATTTATATGACAGGTTTGCCAAACTCTTGAATGATCTGTCACTGGTGGACAAGGAATATGATCTTGAAGATTCAAATCTAAAATTCCTTTTAGCTCTTCCTGAAAATTGGGATTTGAAGTCTACTACCATAAGAGACAACTATGACCTTACTGAAACTACTCTTGATGAAATTTATGATATGCTCAAGACTAATAAACTTGAGATGGATCAAAGGAGCAAGAGGCATGGAAGAAAGTCAAGGACAGTTTCTCTTAAAGATGAGGAGGAATCTCCTAAAGTTGTTGTCTCAAAGAGGGGCAAAAGAAAGGCTCTCATCATAAAGTCTGATTGAGAAACATCAGATTCTGATGATGATGATTCAGAAACTGAAAGTTTACCTGAAGTGGATGTTGATGTAGAGATGATGCAATTGTGTGCTCTTATGGTGAAGGGTATCACAAAGATAGCCTACAGGAAATTCAGAAAGAGCAAGAAGTTTTCCAGGAAAGGTGGAAGTTCTGATAAGAAAGGGTTCAGAAAGTCTGAAGGCAAAGGAGGAAAGTCTGACAGAGGAGACAACTCAAATGTTAAATGCTACAATTGTGGTAAAAGAGGCCATATATCTCCTGACTGCAAGAAAGGAAAAAGTGATAAAGGCAAGGCACTTGTCACAAAGAAGAAAAGTTGGACAGACACTTCAGATTCTGAAAATGAGACGAACTATGCCTTGATGGCAAATGCTGATAGTAGTACTGACAGTGCTGAATTGAAGGTACCTCAAACAACTTTTGCTTTTCATACTGATGATATTACTGAGTTGAGATTATATCTTAAAACCATGTTCACTAGTTTTAGAGATCATACTTTAATAAATGAAAGATCAACATCTGAAAGTCTTGCTCTTAGAAACATAAATGACTACTTAGAATAAGAGTTAGTTATGTTCCATCAAACTCAGAAGAAAAGAGATGATACTTTGTATGTTAGAGATGAAGTGCTAAAACTGAATAAATCTCTTAAATCTGAATTAGAAAAGGAAAGAGAAATCATCAAAACTTGGACTAACTCTGGCAAAACAACTCAGAATATACTAAGTAGTGGAAACTGGAAAGAGGACTTAGGTTATGAAGATGATAAAGAAGAAAAGGAAACTGTGTCATCTAAACCAAACTTTACCAAGAAAGCTGAAAAGCCTAAAGTTAATCCTGTTAAGTTTGTAGCAAAAACTGTAATGTCTGATTCTGAAAGGATGATAGATTCTAGGACAGAAGTCAAAGAAAAGTCAACTTCTGACAAATTAAAACAGGACAAACCAGCTTCAGTAAATATAGGTTTAATGACTAAGAAGCAGCTTAAGCATAAGCTGAAAGAGATTAGAAATGTGAACAAGGTAAAGGAAGCTAGGAAAAATAAGAATGGAAATGAAGGTGTGAATAAAAGCAATAATTATATTCCTGTTCCTAATGCTCCTAGAAAGAAATTCTATAATTGTGGAAACTCTAACCATCTTACTTCTTTTTGCAGGAAAAATAAAGATATAAACTCTTTACCTTCTAGATCAGGAGTTAAGAGTCAGTCTGTTAGGTTTAAACCACAAAATCCTTGTTTTCATTGTGGTAGTTTATGGCATTCCATTTATACTTGTAAGGAATATTATAGTTTGTATTATGATTATTATCAAATAAAACCTTCTTTAAAGAAAGTTAGTGTAATTCCTTCTAGTGTAAAGTCTGATGCAAAGTCTGATATAAAGTCTGATAAACAGCATGTTAGCATAAACTCTGAAACTAAATCCGTTGCAAATGCTAAAAAACTTAAAAAGGCCAAAGGATTCAAGAAAGTCTGGGTCCTTAAAACTAACCAATAGTGGTCTTTGTGATTGCAGGGCAACATGAAAAACATCCTAGTTCTGGACAGTGGATGTTCAGGACATATGACTGGAAATAAAGCCCTGTTATCAGCCTTTGTGGAGAAAGCTGGCCCAGGAGTTTCTTATGGAGATGGCAACATGGGAAAGACTCTGGGATATGGCAATATCAATCTTGGGAATGTCATCATTGAATCTGTAGCTCTTGTCTCAGGACTTAAACACAATCTGCTAAGTGTGAGTCAAATCTGTGACAGAGGTTATCATGTGGATTTCTATGAAGAATACTGTGAAATTGTAAGCAATTCTACAGGCAAAGTGGTTCTGAAAGGTTACAGACATGGTAATATTTATGAAGCCAGACTTTCAACAAACTCTGATGGTTCTGCAATCTGTCTGTTAAGTAGAGCATCAATTGAAGAAAGCTGGAATTGGCACAAGAGACTCTCTCATTTAAATTTCAACAACATAAATAAGCTAGTAAACAAAGATCTTGTGAGAGGTCTGCCAAAATCAGTATTTGCTCCTGATGGCCTTTGTGATTCATGTCAAAAGGCAAAACAAAGAAAATCTTCATTCAAGAGCAAAACTTAATCCTCAATTCTTGAGCCTTATCACTTACTGCATGTTGATCTATTTGGTCCAGTCAATGTAATGTCAATTGCAAAGAAGAAATATGTTATGGTTATAGTGGATGAGTTCACAAGATACACTTGGGTGTATTTCTTGCACAAGAAGAATGAAACTACATCTACTATAACTGATCATGTCAGACAACTGGATAAGTTGGTTAAAGATTCTGTTAAAATCATAAGAAGTGATAATGGCACTGAGTTCAAGAATTCAATCATGGAAGAGTCTGCAAAGAGCATGGAATAAAGCAGGAATTTTCTGCACCTGGAACTCCATAGCAAAATGGAGTTGTAGAAAGAAAGAACAGGACTCTCATTGAAGCTGCACGAACTATGCTTGATGAAGCAAAGCTACCAACCTACTTTTGAGTTGAAGCTATGCAGACTGCTTGTTTTACACAGAATGCTACACTCATAAACAAGCATGGAAAACCACCATATGAGATGGTGAAGAAAAAGAAGCCAAATCTGAAATATTTTCATGTATTTGGATGTAAGTGTTTTGTTCTTAAGACTCATCCTGAACAGCTGTCAAAATTTGATCTAAAAGTTGATGAAGGAATTTTTGTTGGATATCCACTTTCCACAAAAGCCTTCAAAGTCTACAATTTAAGAACAAGGGTTGTCATGGAATCTATCAATGTATCTTTTAATGATATAAAGATTACTGGACTTGAAGATTTCAATGATCATGATCAGCTGAGATTTGAAAATGAAGATTTAAATTCTGATTCTATAAATTCTGATGACCTAAATCCTGATCCTGTAAGTTCGGACGGGTTAAATTCTGATGTTTTTGAAACTATGGTAACTACTCCAAGGGGAAATGCACCTATTCAGGGGGAGCAAGCTAATGATCCTACCAGATCTCAAGACTCTCAAGAAACATCAGAACCTATCATTGGCTATTCAAGTTCTGATTTATCAAGTTCTAATGAGCCAAATTCTGATAATTCTGAAAACTCTGATTCTTCAATTCCTGAAGGATCCAACTCAAATTCTGAAATTTCAGAAAGCATAACTTCAGGGGGAGCATCAGAAAATGTTGATGGAGACAGCATGGATCATGGGGGAGGATCCAGTTCTAGAGAACAACTTCCATCTGCAAGGAAGTGGACTAAAGCACATACACTTGACTTAATAATTAGAGATCCTGAAGCAGGTGTCAAAACTAGAACAGAAACAACAAATGAATGTCTCTATCATTCCTTTCTATTTTAGACTGAACCAAAAAAGTGGAAGAACCTCTTCAAGATGCTGATTGGGTGCAAGCAATGCAGGAAGAGTTAAATGAATTTGAAAGAAATAAAGTCTGGACCCTAGTGCCAAGACCAAAGAACAGATCCATTGTTGGCACAAAATGGGTGCTCAGAAACAAAATTGACAGTGATGACATAATTACAAGAAACAA
Organism: Apium graveolens; assembly: GCF_009905375.1. Classification (NCBI taxonomy): domain Eukaryota; kingdom Viridiplantae; phylum Streptophyta; class Magnoliopsida; order Apiales; family Apiaceae; genus Apium; species Apium graveolens. The sequence goes on from NC_133653.1 coordinate 120,057,066, forward strand.
AGTAAGGCTGGTTGCTAAAGGTTACTCTCAACATGAGGGTATTGACTATGATGAAACATTTGCTCCAGTTGCTAGATTGGAAGCCATAAGAATCTTTTTGGCTTATGCTGCTCACAAGAAGTTTAAAGTCTTTCAAATGGATGTGAAAAGTGCTTTTCTCAATGGAGAATTGGAAGAAGAGGTATATGTTGAACAACCTCCAGGATTTGTAGATCCAAAATTTCCTAATCATGTCTACAGACTTGATAAAGCACTTTATGGCCTTAAGCAAGCTCCAAGAGCATGGTATGAGACTTTAGCTCAATTCCTTCTGGAAAGTGGATTTAACAGAGGCACAATTGATAAAACACTGTTCTACCTCAACCATGGAAAATACTTACTTTTGGTATAGATATATGTCGATGATATCATCTTTGGTTCTATAAATGCCAAACTCTGTGAAAGGTTTGCAAATCTAATACAGTCAAGATATCAAATGAGTATGATGCGAGAACTTAGCTATTTTCTGGGACTTCAAGTCAAGCAAAATGAAGAAGGTACTTCCATAAATCAATCCAAGTACACCAGAAATTTACTCAAGAAATTTGGAATGCAAGACTGTTCAACTGCATCCACTCCCATGGCCACTGCAACCAAGTTAGATAAAGATACTGGAGCACCAGTAGATATTACTAACTACAGAGGTATGATTGGCTCTTTACTCTATTTAACTATAAGTAGACCTGATATCATGTATGCTACCTGTCTTTGTGCAAGATTTCAGGCAGATCCAAGAGAACCTCATCTAATAGCTGTGAAAAGAATTTTCAAGTACCTTAAGGGTACAGCTAATCTAGGATTGTGGTATCCTAGAGAATTAGATTTTAAGCTAATAGGTTACTCAGATGCAAATTTTGCAGGATGCAAAATAGACAGGAAAAACACTAGTGGAAGCTACCAATTTCTTGGAGGCAGATTGGTTTCTTGGTTTAGCAAGAAACAGAAATCAATTTCCACATCAACTGCAGAAGCATAATATATTACTGCAGGAAGCTGTTGTGCACGGATTCTTTGGATGAAGAATCAGTTACTGGACTATGGGTTAGAATTTTCTAAAATACCCATTTACTGTGATAATCAAAGTGCTATTGCTATGACAGGTAATTCAGTTCAACACTCAATGACAAAGCACATCAACATTAGGTACCATTTCATAAGGGAACATGTGATGGAAGGTACAGTGGAATTGCATTTTGTTCCAACAGATCAACAACTAGCAGATATCTTCACAAAACCACTATGTAAAGCTACTTTTACAAGACTGGTAAATAAACTTGGAATGGTTTCAGGTTCTTTCTCAAAATCTGCTTAGTTTTTGTTCTCATGCATCAGAGTTTATGATCAGTGTTTACAGATTGTCTTATCTCAATGAAATCTGTGCTTAAACCGTAATATATTAAATACTGATTGTTATCTGATGTGATTCTATATACTCTGATAGTGTTTTGAATGTTCTGTGACTATTCACTCCAATGAGGATTAATTGTTAGATGCTGACTTAGTAGTCTTTAACAAACTGTTATCCCATATTTGAATTAGTTGTTTATGTGGAAATTCATTAACACAAGCAAATTCTGATTTTGAGCTTAGTCAAATTTACTTTGTGTATCTTATTACTAAGTCACAAACTAGATTCTTGCTTCTTATCAATCAAATTCTGATGTCAGTAAATCTTAAGGATGAACTACATGTTTGATAAGCCTCACTTATCTGAAGAAAAGAAAAGAAAAGAAAATTGAAGTCAGGTACTCCTTTGAGATCTAGAGTAAATATGTGAAAGGGAAGACCCAAGTGCATTGCTGGTATTAAGTTATATGTGTTAGAAAAGCAAAATAAATTTTTCTTGGTGACTTTTCACATTCTCTGATTACTGGAGAAATACTCTGATAATAGCATAAATTCTGATAGCAGTTGTGACTTACTTACACTGAGAAACCACTATAAAAAGAATGTTAAAAGATGCATAAAATGAGCACAAACAGTTGAGGTGGACTCTTGCATAAATTTGTTCTATAGTAGACTTCAAAATTAAAGACAGATTTTAAGCACTTTTCTTAGTTATGCCTTATTTCTAAGATATACTGAAGTTTATCAAACTTTAATCTTTATCTGATCATTTGCAAATGCACACACTCTCACTCCATATGAATGATGAAAATTACTATGGTGATTAATTTGTTTTTGACAAACAGTATTATTTGCATAAAATTTGAGGACAAGTTCTGATGAAATTTCTGATGATTAAACTCTGAAGAAACCAGTCAGTATTTGTATGAAGAATCACAGATACAAACATTTACTTTTTGAGTACAGAAGCCATGTTCCGATGACCGTTAAATTCTGATAATAGTCAAGTTCTGATGCAAATCCTGATGGAAACTCTGGTGTTTACGTGGCATTATTTATTTACTTGACTTATTTGTGGTATTTAATGTAACGGTCATATTTATCAGAAAGTAATTAGGTGAGATAAAACAGTGATAATTATTTAGTTAGTGGGAAACGTGTTTGCCTTGACAACTACATGTGCACAATTATTATTGCTTATTTCTCATGCCCACTAACTATTGTTTTGACTATTTACTGTGTGACAGGTGTCTAATGTCGGTTCTTCTTCAATTATAATCGTTGTCAAATAGAGAGTATATATATGGGAGTTAAAAGATTTTACAATCTTTTACCTACTTTTCTAATTCTCTAATCTCTCTTATTTTTTCTCTCTCTAATATTCTCTGAAGCTATTTTCTAACAGGCATTTTATCAAACACCTTCTATACACACATTTTCTCACTTGATTGACATCATTTTTAATGGAGCCAAGTTCGTCCCCAACAACTATCTGGCCATACTTAGCAAGGACGAAGCTCCACCAGATCTTCACTTCATACAAGACTTTCTCTCTCAAAGTGAGATTGGGTATGCTTTGACCCAACCAGAAGCACTCTTAGGAACTCAAGTACTGGAGTTTTGGAGGAGTGGTGTTTATGATGATGGTGGAAAAGATGGTTTCTCAAGCATCATATTTACAACAGGGGAAGATGAACACTTGGTTACATTGTCAACTGTTCGACAAGCTTTACATCTTCCAGAAAACTGTGTTTACAGTTCACAAGTTGGGGAACCAGCTCTTCAACAGATGATGGCAAACCTTGGTTATGAAAAATCTTTGTCCAAGACAGGACAATTGAAGAGGCCCCACATCAGGAGGGAGTGGAGTTTCTTTTTCGACTGCATCACCAAGGCCTTTGCCAGCAAGTGCTCCAACTTTGATGCTATACCAATCTTGAGTCAGCAAATTGGGTATGCTCTAATTCATCAAACTCATTTTGATTTTGCTAGTGTTGTGCTAGATTTCATAGGTGATAGGATGACAGAAGATAGAAACACAGTTTATTTTGCTAGATTCTGTCAGCTTATATACAGTTTCTGTTTTCTGATGCACCTCAGAATTTTAGTGAGACAATTGAACCCTTTAAACTTGCTAAAAGGGCTTTCACTGACTTATTATCTACTGATAATAAGAAGAATGTACTAAGACCCCTCCAAATTCCTCAATCAGTCAAACAAGTCTTAGTAAACTCTGATCCTAACACCTATACTGCCATATATCCTGATGTACAACCATCCCAACCTCCATCAACACCTACACAACCTACCACTTCTCAACCTCAACCACAGCCTACCATCAGAACATATTTCCAACTAACACAATCCTCACAACCACAACCATCAGCATCTACAATCATAACCTCATCTTCTAGGCCTAAAATGACTATTTCTGTGCCTAAATCTCCACCAAGAAGAAGGAGGAGGATCATTCTAAGGGATGAATCTGATGAAGATGGACAGTTACAGGTTCCCACATCAAAACCTATAGGGGTTGAAGCTGAAAATGTGATTTTTCAGAATGAAATAGAAGCCGAAAGGTCTGAAATTCAGAAAAGGAAAAGATCTGCAAACTCTGATGCAGATCATGTTTCTCCACCATCTAGGCTATCTAAGAAACAGAGAGCAGGAAGGAATATGGCACAACCTCCATCTGAGGATACTCAAGAAGCTGAGGAAGGGGATCAGGAATCTCTGATCTCATCTGAACCAATTGTCATTGAAGCCCTTCCTCAAGCTAAAGACACTGTTCCAGACACAGTGATCTCACCTCCTGTCTCTCTTATTAAAGAAACAACAGTTGAAGATTCAGGATTAAGTCCTGAAATTGACATCCACAGGCTGAACATTCCAACTGTTCTCTATCTGGAAGCTCCAACTGTAGCTCAACCATCTACTGTTACTTCTCCAATCTTAGAGGCTGAGCTACCATCTACACCAATTCTGGATCTGGAACCTGAAGATCAGAATTTAGATGAAGCTGCTACAGAATCTCCTTCAGTCACACAAACTCTGGTGTTACAAGAAGATGAGGAGCTGTTAGCAAGTTCTGGAGACAGTGCTCCAGTAAATGCTCCCAGTCTTGGAAATGAGGCATTGATTCAAAAGTTTGTTGAAAAAGATGCTCCTGTTCCTTGGGAAGAAACTCACAGAGGAGTTGAGTGGACCAAGAAGTGGAATGAATCTGATTTCATTCCAAGCTCTAAAGTTCTGACAGAGCATATTGTAAAAGCTGATGAACTATTGACAAATTCTGATTTCAAGCACCAACTCAAAGTCACAGCTCCAAGTACTAAAAATCTTCAAGGTCTGCACTCCACAACTCATTCCAAGGTTGATAAACTTCTGGAATCAGCTGAAAAGCTAGATATGACTCTCAAATTAGACAAGTCAAGAATTATCAGACCTATTCATGAGAAAGTTGAAGCTATTGAGAAGGTTCGAGAAAAGAAACATGCCCAAATTACTGAGGTCCTGCAGAATCAAGCCTCTCAACAAGCTCAACTAAATGGAATTCAATCTTCAGTGGAACTTCTTCTCTCTCTCCTACTACCTGATGATACCAAAAAGGGGGAGAAGGTAGTTAAGTCCAAATGCTCAACTAGTCAAATACTGAAGAAGAAGGATGATAAAGATGATGACCAGGGAAACTATGATAAGAGTAGAGGTCAGAGTCAAGGTCAAGGAAAAGGTCAAGGAAAATCTTCACAGAAAGTAATTTCTGATGTTAGCAAATCTTCTACACAGAAGAAGTCATGTTCTGATGTTGTGCATGCTAAAAGTCTGATGTCAAGTTCTGATATCCTGATTCAGTCAGGATCTAAAGACTCTCAGAAGTTTTTACAAACTCTGAAGCTAAAGGGAAAGCAGACTACTGTCTACTACAAAGATCCTAAAATTCAGACACTTGATGAAGAAATTGCTGGAAGACTATTTCTCAAGCATAATCCTGGAATGGATTTAGAGAATCTTATGGAGGAAGAAGCTATATTTGTAGCTGAGAAGACAAATCTTAAGTCTAAAGCTTCTGATGCTAAGAAACCTCCAAGGCCTAAGGTAAAAGGCATTGTGATCAAGGAAAGGTCAAATTCTGAGGCTTCAAAGCCCAAGACAAGATCACAAGTTAATCCCAAGGATAAAGGGAAAGGAAAGATTGATGAACCAACAAAGCCACAGGAGATGAAGATTCCTCAAATCCTGATGAAACCTGTATGCAAACTGGTTCAAGTATTTGATGATGCTGCTGCAGTAGATGAAACTGTTCAAACTCTGAAAAGAAGGAAGATAACTGAAGAATCTAAGACAACCTCTAACACAGCTCAAGTTGTTCAGAATGAAGAACAGCAAGCTATAGAAGAAACAGCAAATTATGATCAAGCCATCAAGACATCAACCTCTGACAGTGCTCAAGTTAATTTGAACAAATTGACAGTTGCTGATAAGAGAAAACTCCTATGGAAGAATGTTAATCCATCAGATCCTAAGAAAAGTCAGCTGCTATCTGATTTCATGACTCTTGGATTGAAAGCCAGAGAAGCAAGAGACAGATCCGGATTAGGTTCTAAAGAAGCCAATATCAAGACAGGAGTTGAAGTACTTATAAGAGATCCATTTTTATTGACTGATAAACCTCTTGAAGAAGTTACACAGAAACACCTTGATAAGGTTATATCTGTTCAAGTGGTACTGGATGCTCATGATAAGCATAATGTCAAAGAAAATCTGATTCTATTTCTTGAAGATGGAAGAACATATCAAATATGAGAATCAGATGTGCTGAACAAATCTCTGAAAGAACTTCAATTCTTTCATTATCTTTTAGAGATAAAGTCTGAGATCACTAGGAGATGGTCAAATTTCATAATGAAGACAATAAGGGATAAATCAAGAATTTCTGGATTAAGGGTTACATAATTCATTCCAAATATTGTTGAAGATGATGGAAGTGAAATTCCAATGAAGAAGGATTCTGCTAAACTTGAAGTCATTCTGAAAGAGAAATGTCTGTGCTATAATGAAGATTCAACTCATCCAAGAGTAATCAGACTTGATGATGGTTTAGAAAGAAATCATATCTCAGCACTTAGGACTGCAATCTACCAGATTGGAAGTCAGGGTAAAGAATTGAAGCAAAGTCAAAGCTACACTAGCTCAAGTCCTGAGGAATGCAGAAGAAAAGCTGATATCAAACTTTGTCAAGAATCACTTTGGATTTAGATTGACTCAGTAAGTTTGGTAAAAACTACAAGGACTGTAAGTTGTAGTTAGTTATCTAAATAAACTCTTATTGCATTTGTACTTAAATATTTTTGACATCATCAAATCTATTAACTTGTATATTTTGCATAATTTACAAGTTGGGGGAGATTATTAGATATATTTAAGATGTCATGTCTAATCTGTTGTATTTAGTTTTCAGAACTTAATATTAGGAATTACTGGAAATCAGAACTTACTGAAGTCAGAACTTATATCAGAACTTAAGGCCGTCAGGATGTATATCAGGACTTAAGCGCATATACTTCAGATAAGGAAAGCAGCTGATTTACAGGAAAGGATCGTTATTAAAACAATTGAAGATATGCATGAAGAGTTAGAATACTAGAAGACTTGTAGAAGATAATATCTGATTGATATATTTTAGGAGACAGAATTATATTCCATATCAATTAGAAGATATCTTGTAACTGTGCACTATATAAACACATCTTAGGGTTTACACTATATATGTTATCATTCACGAGAAAGATTATACATTGTAACCTAGCAGCTCTTAGTGATATTGTTCATCACTAAGAGAGAACAATTGTTCTATTGTACCAGAGTTCATTGAATATACTTTATTACAGTTACATACTTGTGTTCGAAATCGATTTGATTGTATAAACACTATATTCAACCCCCTTCTATAGTGTTGTGTGACCTAACATTCTAAATTCAGAATAGTTTATTATTTTATGTATTCAAAATATTAGAACTGTTTCTAAATATTCTTGTGGTACAGTAGATACCAACAGTCATTTGATTATTTGAATCCTTTTATTCTTGTAATCATTCTTCTAGAACAAATCCTTTGATTTGATGTGGTGAATAACTATGCTATCCAGATATACTCTGTACAGTGAAACTTTGTGATGAGGTTAGAGAATAACTAATTGTTCTAGTTACTTCGCCATCAGTTGTTGAGATGACTCCGGACCATGTGAAATGGGGAGTTAAATGGATAAGGATGTCATTGGTAGGACTCCTTTAATCAAAATTGTTTTGTGAATTGGTTATTGGGTAGCGTAAGAGGCCGAGACACCGGTCCAGCGTGAGCTATTATACGAAAGTGTAATATCTTGTAAGGCGAGTATATGCCTTTTTATGGATATCCAATAGGTATGGTATGACTGCGGGATACCGATACCTATATTTACTGTAACACCCCCAAATCCGGGGTCGGGGATCCGGGTTGTCACGAGTTCCATTTTCCTTAATAACACTTAATATTAATAAACAACCAACTATTACACACTGTGACCCCACAATATACACACACTCCACAAGTTATAGTCACAGAGATGAATACCAAAAATAACACAAGTCATTTTATTCCACAATTATAAACCATTACACCTTAAATGGGTTTCTGAATAAATTTACATATTCTTTGCCATTAGTACAATTCTTAAATATACATAAGTCTGGCACAATAAAAGTTGAAAGCCTAGCCTACTGGTAGTTCCTACCTCAGCTACAACGGCATCAGTGCCAACAGGAAACTGCGGAACGTTTCCTTACCGCTCACGAATTGGGAGCTTGGTCCTGTTCATCTTGTCTATCTGTTGTTGTGTGATGAAAGAAGAAGCAAGGGTGAGCAACAAGCCCACCGAAATAATATGTATAATAATTAACAATATATGAGCATTCTCATAGTACTCATGAAAGTCTTGGTCAAGTAAAAATGAACCAAGTTTGATATCTTAACGCGACCAAGTCGCAAAATATTCAGTATATATGTATATGTACTTTTCAAAATCTTGGAAGTCCTCTTCCATGCATAATATACACAGTGTTCCAGTTTATAACTGTATAAAAATATCGTTGCAAGGTGATCTCATATATCTAACCTTGTCTCAACGTTTTTGTGAAAATCTTTGTCATGCATAAGATAATCATTAACCAGATATAAGTTGAAAAGATGAAGTTACAAGATACTCCAATATACTTATATCTTTTCCGAATACTACTTGAACTACCACCGTTCAAGGTATAATCAGTTTCAAAAGTTCATCACATAGATGAGACTACAAGAAAAGACTTGGATAGATTCAATCTTTGAAATATCATTATAAATAATGAAGTTACGAGATACTTCATTAAGTCCCGATATATATATACACCTATATATATATTTCATACACTCCTTGAAAACCTCTGTTATGAAAATTATAAATAGAGTTGCAATATCCAATGAATTTGGAAAGGAGAAAACCTTGGCATAAACCTGATATCTGGCTGATCAGGTAAAGATACCAATAAGTAACCTTTTCTACTAGTAGATGGACGAATTTCCCAGTACTGGTCATCACCCTGGCCACATTAGGACCTATGTTGGACTGCCACTCAGCCACTTACGCATTGATGGACTCCCACTGAGCCACTTACACTTTCATGGACGCCCACTGAGCCCATGTTGCTTATGCCGACTCAAATAGATGGACTTACTTCCCGAACGTTGGGCAAGTAATCAAAATGTTTTCTTAAAACAGCAACCTCGTTGCGAATATAGAATACACCACAGAGCCGGATCCCTCAGATTTTTAAGCGAGTATTTAAATCCATTTCGAAAGGAAGATCTTAAATTTGAAAACGAGTTTTGGGATCCGCTCTAACTTTTAAAATCATTTTGAAGACTCGAAAACATTTTTAAGAATATTTGGAGTAATGCTGATTTAATAAAATAAATCAGTCCCGATATGTTGGAGAAAATATCTGAATATTATTACTTAAATAATATTCCCATAAAGGATAATCCTTATAAAAATAATTGAAGTAGAAGGTTTACAACTCATACTTGAAATGAATAATAAATAACCAAAGATATACTTATACGAAAGCACGATCTTTATTTGAATAATTGACAATAAGTTTGATTATCGAAATATTATTCTTTAATAAAATAAAGAATATTATTTAATAAAATAAGCAGAATCATAAGTCCTCGAATGAATATTCAAAATAATATTCATTAAATAAAGTAAATTATCGAATAAACCTTATTCGATTAATAGTTTTGAAAACTATATCAATATATATATATATAAATATATATATATATATATATATATATATATATATATATATTATACTCAGGAACATCGACTCCCGGTTTAGAAAATGTTCACCCTTGGGTCCCTTATACTAAGGGTATACGCAACCACTGCTTATCTCTATCATAGGTATTATGCAACTTATAAGCATTTGAATCAACAATTAGATATCAAGATTACGAAACAGATATGCATATATACCATATCAGCATGCTCCAATATATCGCAAAATTTGCTAATAACAATCATGCACTTATCACAAGATAATGCATATACATATATTTATATCACAACAATAGTATAACGGGTAGAAAACTTGCCTAAGTGTTCCCGGATAGACTTAAGCTTAGAGTGGGTCCGATAACCTATGAACAACAACATAAGTCGAAATTAAACCCCGGTCGCTTAAGAAACTAGACTTTAACCAATTGAACCCTAATGTTCGCTTATGGTCACTTCTATGCTTAACGAATCACATAAGTCGTTCGAGTACCCTCGGCTCCACCATTTTTAATAAATTAATCATTAAGAATTTTAAGGCAATTCTTTCGCGAGTACCCTACCAATTGCCTAATCCACTTTACATAATTGTTTCATACTCCAATTAGTCATTTAAGGGCCTTAACCAAGGTTTCAAAGTAAGGCGAGGGGAAATGGTTCGTCCGCGAAATGCCGTTACTTAAAACGGTCGTTTCTCCTAAACCGTACATCGGATTCAAGCGAACCACATATCAAAACGAAGCTCGTAACATGAACTATCTAAAAAATGGCAATGGTCAGAATCTAAGAGTGAGTTCACGGGTCCTGAAGTTAAGAAAAAAAACAGTCTAAGGTAAATCGGGCATTACGACGGCCATGTTTATGCGATTACCAAAGTTTATGCAACTCCAAATCAATCACAAACCAACTTACAACCAACATTACAACCAAAATCCATCCAAACCTTACCACATCAGTCCATTACTTCATGTTTTATCCAACTTATTCAATCACAAACAAAAGCTACTAACCATACTAAGGTTCATTAACTAATAACCAAGATTCAACCATCAAAATCACTACAAACTCAACCAAACTTTAAGCAAACAAGCATCATGCTTCTCATATACTATATCAATCAAAACCATTCCAAAATACTCAAAAGTAAATCTAGGGTTTGGAGTTTATACCTTCTTGAAGCTTCTTAACACAACAAAAGAGCTTTGAATGCCTAAAAGAACCTTGATCCTTGCTTATATAACCTTAAACTTTCATAAAAATTCAAGAAAACTAAAGTTATTTTTTGAAAGTTACTATTCACCATCTTCTTCCTTGAATTATTGGAAGAGATTCATGAAGAATTAGAAGCTTAAACTCCTAGGATATGCTTATCTAATCATCAAGAAGCTAAGTAAATTACCTTGGATTTGTTTATGGAATGAAGCTTGAATTTTTGCAATTTTTCTTCTTGAAAAAGAGAAAGGGCCGAGAGCTTGCTTCTTGGAAATGGAAAGTCAATTTCTAATTTTGTGTTATGAATTATCCTTGGCTTGGTTGATATCTTTTGTTGGTTAATTAATTGTTACCATGGTAAAAAATGTGTGGCTCACAATCAACCAACCAATCCTTCCCACTTGTCATGCTTAGGTCATCAAGCTTAGGTCATCTTGTTACACTTGTCTTCTTCTTGTTGGTGTGATGACATCATCATCCACTAACTTCTTTGATTAACCCTTAATTACTTGGCTAATGACCGCTGATCTGTTATACGGTTCGCTTAACTCTCATTTTCGTTATCCGTTTGTGGGATCATATCCGGGATCTTATTACTTGGGTTCCCCTACCCTTTCTAAATATTTTATATTCCTTTTATGATCCCCTCTTATAATCCTTGAATTTAAATCCTTTTAATCATGTTACCTTATACTCAATTATTTCGGTATCTGGTGGATTTTCGGGAAAATCAAAGTGTTCGAATTTGGATTCTGACGATCTTTACATACATTTATTTAGTTTATGGAATACTAATAGGATCTTAGAATTTCCATAACAACACTCCTATATAGTGTAGTCTGATAATTTTCCTTAATCAGCATCATCAGCAAAAGTTACTATTCATCAGGGTTTCAAAAAGTCCAAATTTTTTGGGGTTATTACATTTACGGTATGGCTGCGGGATACTGGTACTGTTTCTTGTCTGATCATCAGGAACAACATAGTGCATAATTGTGTTTTCTTAAAATGTCGCTTAAACTTTAAAGTTTATATCAGCTTCTGGTTTTACTCAAATATTGTTATTGTTGTTCACTTATAGACTACATACCGCTTGCTGAGCATTTCTATGCTTATACATGTTTGTTAATCTGATCTTTCAGCTAAGTCAGAGTAGACTTGAGTTCCAGGTTTGACCAGGAGTTGACTGCTTGTAAATAGTTTGGTGTGACTTCCAGGTAGACTATTTTGGGACGCTTGACTAGTCAAGAGGTTTGTAATAAAATTTGAATAAATATAAAACTAATTAGACTTATGGGTTATAATAACATTTCGTGTTTTAGTGCCTGTTACATACTATAACCTGTGATCGATCATGTTGCATGCAAGGGGTCATATTTATTATTTTATTCCGCTGTGTATATTATATTGTGATTTATCGGTTAGTGACTACCAAATCTAGACCCTGGATTTGGAGACCGTCACAATACATCCGATTTTTACTCCGATTAATTCTTTCGATTAATTCTCGTTTTTCAATTAATCCTGAATCGATAGGTCAACGGATCTTCCCCGATTTTTAGGACCCTGATTTTTTCGGCCTTTAATATAATGTAATTAATGTTTAATAATTTGAAAATTTGCTTAAAATATAAACAATCGTCAATCTAATCAGAAAATATATTTTGTTCGTGTATAACGATCCAGCAGCGCCGGCGATTTGATCTGAAATTGAAATTGGAGGGGGGTGGAATGGAAGCAATTAGAAAACAAGCCTCTAAGCTCCGTGAACAAGTCGCTCGCCAACAACAGGCAAGGATTGTGTTTTCACATTCTATCACTCGCTAATTCTTTCCTATTTTTATATCCCAACTATCTTGTTTAATTGCCCTTTTACTGCTTTGTTTGTTATCTCATTATTTTTAGTTGCAATTTCGAATTTCGAGTTTCTTGTCATCGGAAAAGCTGGTTTGAGCGTGTAGGTTAAAGGATACCCTATAGCAAGCAGTATAGGCCGTATCTATTTATTATTGTTTTGCTAACATTTGGCGGTGGCGTACAACTATTACAACATATGACAGACTTAAAGTTTTTAAATTAAGCTCACATGGACTTTGTAACAAAATTTTGGTGGTCTGTCATATATCAAGTGTAAACCTTTTCTATCGGTTCTTATGTTACGTAGAAGAAATGGTACATTTTAAAAGTTTGAAAAAATGGGAACCATATTGGAAAGGTTAGCAGTTAATTTCCAGAAAAAGAAAGAATCCGCTTTTTAAGTATGAGTATCAACCTTTTTATTTACATCGGCTGTTTTGCGATTATCCAATCTATCAGATCCATACTCCTCTCCACAAATTGGTCACCTTACAAAGTTGTATCATTTCCTTTGAATTGACTTTCAATTCACCCATATTACTTCTTTATTATTGTTATTATTCTAATTCTAGAAACTATGGTTACATAGTAATGATATTAAAAAACCTAGTTTGTTAAATGAAAATGAGACTAGATAATCGATATGATTGATACAAGAGACATATTTCATAATGCTGTTTGGTGGAACGTGTGAGTGTTATCTAGATTTAAGTTGCAAATCCAAAAGTTAATTTAAGAACGGGGTTGTTCAATAAATAAGGAGTCTTATCTAGATTTAAGTTGCAATTCCAAAAGTTAATTTAAGAACGGGGTTGTTCAATAAAAAAGGTAGCAAAACGAAAATCTGATGGGGGCTTAATTTGTACTTTTAGTAGCAGTTATCCACTACATTGGCAGAGCCATGCCATGGCAAGTGGGGTCGGAAGACCCTACTCGGTTAGTTACTTTGTACCTCTTATATATACTAGCACGGGTTTCTTATAATATCTTATAAATTTTTTTTTTAATTTTTAATCGCTATTTTTTTTTAATTTAATATTATTTTAATCATGCTAATTAGCTTCCATGATAAAATTCGTTTAAATAATTTATGTTGATTGAAGTTGTAAATTAATGAGATCATGATATTACTAATATATTATTAGTGATAATATTTATTTTCATAATTAATAACATGTATTATTCAGTACTAATAATATTAAATCTCAAAAATCTGTTATTGAAGGGATTCAAATTTTGGGACTTTAGTAGAATTATTTAAATATAGAATATTTCTTGGTAGCAGATTTAATAGTTCTCATCTTTTTACTAAAATCTAACAGTCAGTATTATTTCTATGGTTGAACTAAACTACAAACATTCTACTCATGTTTGCTTATTACAGTTTAGTATAGATTACTTACACATCTACACTGGAGGGAGATAACCTCGGAAAGGATTACATATATGAAACATATTTGCATGATGTATATTGAGTCTTGAGACATTAAAGTGAAAGTCAGTAGGTCAATAATTTTTGTCTTAATATCCTTTTCAAATGCTTATATTTTGTTTATACTTTATCCTTGAAATTTATTGGGGTTCATTATTATTATGCACAATATTTTTCATTAACCAATTCTGTTATGCAAATAAGAATGAAGTATTAGAGAAATATTTTAGATTATGAAATATCTTACCAATATTGTATTTGTTTATTACTTTTTAAAACATAATATGTAACGTTAAATATATAGACACGAAAAAGAAAACGTTACATTAAAATGGTAACGTAAATAAATAACTTATAAATTATTAGTATAATTTAATCATGGTTGAAATTTTTCACTCACTTGAGGTTGAGGATGGCTCTGCCACGATTAGTAACTATAGTATTTGTTAAATTTTTGAAACCTACTAAAATCGGAGGCCGGCTCCAATACTGTTTGAGGGCCCATCAAATATGGTAATGGGGGCCAAAATTACTGTCTATTTTTTTTATATAATTTAAGGACTGTTATATTACTATGTTATATAGAGTAAATTTCTATGGAGTCCACCTTTAATTGGAGTCCTCGGAGTCCATATATGTTCTGCAAGTAAAATATAGCTTAAAATATTGCAAAACATATTATTTTTCGACAAACATCACTATTCTATCAAAAATCTTGTAGATTGCATACATTTTACAAGCAGAACATTGCAAAAATATATATTTTACAAAACATGTTTAGTTTGCAGAACATAAATGTTCATGTTGCAGAACATATTGCAGAACATACATATTGTACCGTAAATATATGAGATTTGCATGATTTTGTTGAAGTTATGCTATTTGTGTAACATGTTTTGCAAAATAATACGTTTTACAATATATTTTATTTGCAGAACGTAGATGGACTCCGAGGACTCCGATAAAAAGGTGGACTCCATAGAACTCAGCCCTACTATGTTATCCCCTCTTTCCCACCAAACAAATAAAAACAACTAAAAGAAAAGTTTCATGATGTCTTTTTAAGTAGGCCCCATTATCAAAACAAGAAGTTATTCAATTTCAAATTAAATAAAGTTTTAATAGCAAATCCTTAAAATCTAAAAATATACACAGTTCGAGAAAAAAGATCAAATACATTTGTGCGCATAATTTAATCAAAAAAAATAAATTCTATTTTAAGTGGTAAAAGAAGGAAATGAAGTGGAAATCTGTGTCAATGTCTTCAATAACGATTGTGATTTGAAGACGGAGCATATACCTGAACTATCTAATACAGCGATAGCCGAAGATCAAACATATATGGTATGGACTGTTTCTTTACTAAAACCTAGTTTTTTTAAGGGTGGGCTCGGACCTACTCTGGCCCATGAGTAGGTCTGCCTCTGATCCTCTCGGTCCTAGATAATTAGATTATGAGTGTTTTTAACATATTATGTTTGATTTAATTTGTTGAGGAATATTTAACAAAAAATCATGGGCAAATGGCAAATTACTATCTAGATTATTATGTGTTGAGTTTTGAATTCTCCGGCATATATTACTTGTTGCGGAACATATTGGAAGTGTAAATAAACGGGATAGGAGTACTTTACATCTCTATTTAATTTAGTAGTTAGGATTCAAATGATCTCTTGCAAGATATGAATGGCGGATTCTGAAATTTTCGTCCTAAACCCCTGATATTGAGTTTTTGTAAGACCAAACATAAAGCTATATAAGAATTTATTTAGGAATGGTTCTAAAGTATGAACTCATTTTTACGCTTGCCACTAAGCTTCGTGTATGACGTAAGGATTCCCCATGAGGTCGTCATCAGCTAGATAATACAATGGTATTATGCCCTTGAAATAAGTTCCGATGTTACATATTAATATGTATGCTATATGCAGTCGTGTTCTTGCAATGCCATATACATTTCTGATTTGGTTTTTATAATCCAAGAATAAATATTCTTACCGTAAGTGAATTTTATTTCAGGCTGTCTTCAAGCAGTTTGGAGCTGGTGGTTATGGAGGTTCTGATTTTGCTACTGATGGGGCAGAATTTCAGCAGCACCAGAAACTTGAAAAACTATACATATCCACACGTGCTGCTAAGGTTTCTTTCTCCTCAAGTTCAATTTCTGTTTATGTACTCAAAATTTCTATATAAAGATGGAAAAGCTTCTGAGAACATTGTTTCCTAATCATCCGTTTTTAGTAAGTTAACTGTATCCAGTTGCACTAGCCGTCCCAATGAAATCTACTCTATGTGCATCTCCAACTTTGCAAATTGGCAGAGACGTTGCTATTTTTGCAGTATGCACGTCTTTACAGTGAAATATATGGGTACGGGTTGTAGGATTTAGAATCGATGTCTTCTGAGTTTATAATTTATGGACTCTAGTCTTTTATAGCCATTATTTGCGTAGATCTTTATCTCCATTCTCCCATATCCGTGCAGAGGTGATGACCAATCATGCTTTGAATATTTCCATTGCTTATTAATGCATTTGCTCTTGCAGCATTTTCAAAGGGATATTGTGCGTGGTGTAGAAGGCTATATTGTTACTGGCTCCAAGCAAGTGGAAATAGGTGAAATTGCTAGGCTTACTTCAATGTTAGTTTCTTAGTTAGACTTCTTGTAATAGGCACATATGCTCATTCTGATCATCACCAGGAACGAAGCTATCAGAAGATAGCAGAAAATATGGTGTTGAGAATACATGTACCAGTGGCAGCACATTATCAAAAGCTGCAGTAAGTTTTGGACGTGCTCGTGCTCAGATGGAGAAGGAGCGTGGAAATATGTTGAAAGCCTTTGGTACACAGGTTGGATAATTTTCTATCATTTCTGTTTGATGACATGTAAATAAGGAAATTGAAACATGCCAAATCCTGTTTGAACTCATTATGTTATAGTTATACACAAGTATTGGAGCATATAAAATACTGGAAAGGTGTGCATTGGTGTGATACCATCCAAAGGCATTCTAATGAAACTGATTAGATTTTAAATTGTTCATATCTCTGTTCTTAATTATGCTCAACTTTAGTTTTCATCTTTATGCACATTTTCTTGAAGCTGTAATGAAGGGTCATCATTATTTTCTGAATTAATGCTTTGGTCCATAGATTTAATGTAGTTTGGTTTGGGTAAATAAATTTAATGTGTATCTAAACTAAATGTGGTTTTAGTGTTGGGTTCTTAAACAAACACACTTTAATAAATAAGTCCAATTGTTATGGTCCCTGGATATGGATCTCGTCACTGGTATATGGCCAGGATTAATTCCTAAGTTCTTAGAAGAACCTTCATAACAGTAGGAGTTTTTTAATTATGATAATGCTTCAAGTCAACTTGCAATTTTTTATTTAAATAGATTAATAATTAAAGTTCCTTCAATCATCTCTCCATAAATAGAAAAAGAACAAACAAGTTTGCTTCCCACTATCATTGGAGCTACCTAAATAGATTATTACAGCCCTTAAAAATCACATCCTTTAAGATATTTTAAAAATTTAAATGCAATCATATCACTGAACTGACTACCAGTTTGCTTTTCGGATTTTCCTTTAGTTTCTCGCTGTACTTTTTAGTTTATACCAATGAATGCATCCACAAGTCGATTGCTGTTTGAGGTGAAACTTGAAAGGAAACCCTCCTGGAGGTAAGAGATTAGGCATGACTTATAAGGGAATAAGGTGAGATAGACGCCTTATCATGGTTGTCACGTCGATGAGTCGAGGCGAGTCGACGGACCTCCCGCTAGTCGACTAGTCGTGGACTAGTCGTAGACTAGACTAGTCGACAAAAAATAATATATTATTATAAATTAAAAATATAATATACATATATATCCACACACACAAATGTATATATATTATGTATTTTAGATTTCTAAGTTCTAGGTTCAAAGTTCCAACTCCTTCCACAATGTTTTATTTAAGATTCTAAGGAATTAAGAATCCAACACTTGGAGAGAATGATGAAAAAACTAGAAGAGTTAAGAAATGACATCAAAGAAAAGTACTTGCAATCATCTAACAATTTAGTACAACAAAGAAAAGTATTTGCAATCATGTGAAATATGTAACAATTAATCAATACCAATTGTCTGAACAAAGAAAAGTATTCGCAATCATGTCAAATATGCAAAAAAAAATATGCAGAATTTTTTTTTTACACTGAGCAGCTCGACTAGTCCACCGCTTAGTCGACTAGTTGACCGATTAGTCGACCAGGCGACCGAAATATCGACATTCAGCTAGTCGACATGTTGAGTCGACATCCAATCACCGCTTAGTCGACTAGTCGCGACTAGTCGACCGACATGACAACCATGCGCCTTATTGAAGCCAAGAGTTATATAAATTTTTATATATAAGTTCAGTTGATAAATTTAAGCTCAAACTTTAAATTTAAAATATGCAAAAAATATAAGAAGGGAAGTATCCAAATGGTTCATTAAACAACGACTTTTTGTTGAATTGTATCCCTATATACCTAATTTTTTATAGACTCTTATCATTTTTATCCTTTAACTGTGCTGTTCTTCTGATTTGTTTTTAATTTCTGCTACTCTATCTATTCTTCATGGAGGTGACTCGCTGTCCCTTCAATTGCCTTTCCATCAGTGAAACCTCCTCGGAACTCCCTCTCAAGCATAAATAGTGTTTCCTCTTCCCACAGTGAGATAATTGTAACCCCCCTTCTCCTGCAACATACCTCCACCGTTCATGAGCCCCTTCTCTCTCACATATTGTATGAGGTGTTTGACAAATACATGGATAACTTTCACTTAAAATATCAGAATTCAGAAAGAGGACTGAAAATTTGTATATTTTGTAACCAACACTTTGAAAGTATCTGATACCAGCATATTGCACTGGGTCTAAAATCTAATTACACATATCTGTCATGCATAACTGCAGTCGCGCAATACACTACTGGCTGTACATTTCATATTTGCGTGACTACAATTTTTTTTTGACGACCTTTTTATATAGAACCGAAAGTGCACATATTGCATTTGGTATTTTGAGACCTCCTCCTTAATTGTGTTAGTTTAAATTTATCGTCTTCACCTGGTTTGTGGTATGTACATGTATTATGTATATAACTTAAAATATTATGTAAATATATATTCGAAGGCTGCGCGTTTGTGAAGATAGGTGCGCTCTCACTACACTCACCTAATAATAATATTTTTAAATATTCCATATAACACAACAAAATTAGTTGAAATTAATATTTTGTTTTTCAGATTTTTCTAGTGTTTTTAATCTATGAACAGGGGCCAAACTTTTGGGCTAGTGTTATTAATATATGCATTGTATTTTCACTCTAAAGAAATACTTTTCACTATAAGCTTTATTTGTACTAGCTTACAGCATGTGCGATGCACGCATTGTTTAATTTTTTTTTCATTTCTTAGATCTTTTTTAACTCAAGAAAATGCTCACGGACATATGAATAGCTTCTTTCATTATTTCTTAACCAAATGTGTTTTACTTATATTTTTTCTTTAGTTCAAATAATTTTTTAATAATCGTACACAAAATTATTAGGTGCATACAATAGTAATGTAGGACAACCAAGTACTAATAAATATGATTAAAATCTTACAACCATCTACTAATAAATATAATTAAAGTCCTCTTGCCAAAATATTCAAGCTACACAATGAAAATTAAAATGGTGTTATGTTACCTTTCCATCATTAAAATCAAATTTGATATTCAACAACCTATTTTGAGTAAAGTTTCTCAAGGAATTCAAATAGGGGATTACTTTTTAGATAACATCAACCTGATTGGGATTCACGACCTGAATGAAAAATAAGATTTTAAGGAAAATATTAGGGCCAAGAACTTGAGATTGTAGTTAACTCCATAGAAAGGCTTGAAAATGCAGAAGGAAGAAGCGACGAAATCTTATTATCAAGGCGACAACATGGCTTCCTGTAATGCTTAAAACTAGAAAATTGATTATTATCGGGGTCCTTGTATGGGCTTTTATTGTTGGTGTCATGGGAGATAACATTCCACGTGCCTGTACTTGTACTGCATTCTGGAATCGACTCAAGTTCTGTGTAACACTGGACAAGCTGTTATGATAGGCAAGAATTTCAAAAAGCATTAAACTAATGATATGTTAAGCACAGAAAGGAAAGAGAAAAAATAATGGAATTTCCATTTTTTTGTTCACCTATGATGTCTTAAATCTTTTTAGAAAAAGGTTTTCGACGATTCCATATGTTTGAATAAACCAGGTCGGAGCGATGCTGCACATAATTAAAATAATTTATAGTAGCTTTTGAATGTTATGTTAGATATAAAAAAACATGATATTTGTGCCAAGTCCATTTGAAATTATGAACAGGCCTTTAAGAGTCAAAAATCTGTTTCTTAGTCAACTGTTCTAATCGTTTAAAGTAAGCCTGTGCAAGATTATGGAAATCTTCATTTGGTTTATTGAGAGTAATAAATATGTTCATTAGTCACTCTAGTTTATTTAAAAGACTACCAGGTTTCGTGAATCTCGTGGAAGGTGGTTTGCTGACACTGACAGTAGCAATTCCTCATTGATAAACTGGTCATGAGGTAGAAAGGGTAAAATATTATCCGATTAAGTGCTAGTGGCTGTCGAACATCTAAGTTCAATGATTGCTTTTGCATGTTCCACTACAGCTCTTGTTTCTGCTAGTTGAATTTAAGGATTCTGGTATCTTTCTTGTAACAATACTAGACCTTCTAGCTGTTTTTTAGTGGTTTCGTCTTTTGGGAATTTTAGGTTGCAGAACCATTAAGAGCAATGGTAATGGGAGCTCCTCTTGAAGATGCCAGACATCTTGCTCAACGTTATGATAGAATGAGACAAGAGGCCGAAGCTCAGGTACTGTTCATAAACGTTTTACTAATAGCAATGACTTGGGTTATGTTTTTACGTTCTTTGAAGTACTGTGTTAGTAAATGTGAAAATTAGTGGATACAATATCTAGAAATATCAGACTAAGTTCCTTGAACGGCTAGGTTTCTCCAAGCGTGTAATACCATTTTCTTTCAAACCTAGATAGGCCATTGAAGTGTCAAGACGACAAGCTAAATTGCGAGAAGGGGCAGGAAACCCAGACATTGTTTTGAAAGTTGAAGCAGCAGAGTCAAAGCTTCATGATCTGAAATCAAACATGGGAATACTGGGAAAGGAAGCAACTGCAGCAATGGCTGCTGTTGAAGCTCAGCAACAAAGGTTGACACTCCAGCGACTTATTTCCATGGTAAAGGAACTGCTGGCCAAATCTAATAATTAGATGTTATATCAGCAATAAAGTTAATAGTTTTTCATCTCTATTTGTTAAAGGTTGAGTCAGAGCGTGCTTATCATCAGAGAGTACTCCAGATACTTGATCAGCTTGAAAGCGAGGCAAGTAATTTTTTAGCCTGATGTTTCTTAGAAAAGGGCTTGCTATACTTAAAAGGCTCCTACTTCTGTCCTGCTACATAAACCATGGATTTGGTAGAATTCTTTTTCACTACATCAACATTAATTTGGTTTAAGCTTATAATAAGAACTACAGAATTTTGGCATGTATTTGCAGATGATCGAGCAATTACTTATGTCGAAATAACATGGTTGTTTATTTGCATTAGAGAATTTAATTTTAGACTGAATTGATGCTTGGTCTTCATTTCCCTGAGAGATTAGCACTATTTTCATTTAGTCATGGTCTTCTTTCAGAACATTTGTCTAATTTGACGGAATGACAAAGGCTGACCTTATATCTTCGAAAATTTAAGTAGTTAATTAAGTCATTATTTAAAGCTTATGGGCACAAACTAATTAGTCGATAAAGTAGGGATGTCGTCTTATAATATTATGCAATTTTCTAGCTGCTTAGAGTTTGGAGAGGTTTGTCCGAATAAATATATTAAATCTAAGTTTTTTTTTCTTATCAATGACTTTTTCTTTATCGTGTTGGCCATTCATCTCTTTTTCATGGAATTTGCCAGATGTTGTCAGAACGACAGCGAATTGAAGCAGCCCCTCCTACCCCGAACGTGGACAGTAATCCTCCACCACCTCCATATGAAGAAGTGAATAATGTTTTTGCTGCCATGCATAATGGATCCTCTGATGACATGGATTATTTTCTGGGAGAAGTAAGTGACTTGTGGTGAATAATAGTTTAATTGAGCAAGAGCCTTATCGGCACTCTTTATGATCACTGCTTATGATTCTAATTTATACTATATATAACTATAGTTGAACTTTGTTATCCTCATTTCTCTAATGATTATACCTTGACACCGATTTTCTGTAGGCTCTATACTCGTATCAAGCAGAATCTGACGTGGAGCTTAATTTGTCAATTGGTGACTACATTGTTGTTCGCAAGGTCTGTAACTGGCTTATAGTTAACTTGGTGCTTGAGTTTCAATAATTTACTTGAATAGCCTATACTTGTGTGCTAGAAATTTACACCTCCATTGAATTGATGCTTCTAGCAGAAATAATTTTGTCTTTAGGTGTTAAATTTGTGCTTAACATATATCTAATTATATCACATGCCTCCTGGTTCGCTAGTCCAGAATATCATTTTTCTTTTCTAAAGTAGTCTATTACTAGTGTTCATACTTGAGCACTCACATAGGCCCTGCTTTGTTACTCACATAGGCCATGCACAGGAGCATCTAAGATGAAGTGATAAAGACAGATCTTATGGACTGCGCTTCATCATTTTTTCAGTACATTTGAGATTGTCAATTTACTTCACAGTCTACACTCCATGTGAGATGTTCTAAAATGGTTGTAACATTTTTCATACAATACAATTTTGGATTAGTGCCTTTCAGTGTCCCAGGCATTACACTTGAAACATAAAACATGGCCTATTGGTTTATTGCAGGTGCTGAAATTTGGAATATTTACCTGATTACCTCTACATACTTCATTTAATGTATACAATGGAATAATATATAATTAGGGCTGCTTACAAAAATGCATATGGTTACAGTGTTCCTTAATTCTGAATTCCACTTGGCTATGACTTGCTAATTAAAGTTTGTTAATACATGTTTTAGGTGTCTAACAATGGTTGGGCGGAAGGTGAATGTAACGGGAGAGCAGGCTGGTTTCCATTCGGATACATTGAAAGACGGGAACGAGTTCTTGCGAGCAAAATTGCTGACCTATCTTAGCATAATCGGGCTAATATTATAGTGTAATGTATAATTTGAAGCGAACATATGAGCATGAAGTTGTAGTCACCAATACAGAATATTAGGAAAAAAGTACAGCATTTGCTAGTTTTTTTTTTAATTATTGTTACTAATTTTGATTTGTGAAATGTATCCCTGAGTTTTGTAACCTTTGTTTCATTAAATTTACCTTTGTAAGCATGCTTTCTGAATTTGAACATGTGATTTCTTCTTACTTTTTATTCCTTGCAGAATATAGCTAGAGCTGGTCTTAGGTAAACAAGGTTTCATTCCTTGCTATTAATTGGGTTAGTCTTACTTGTACATCTTCTATTTGATCAACGAAATTGAAGTGTTTTGAGCTGTGTTTTATTCAGTGTTAGGTGCCGGCTGATGAAGTTACTCGGTCATCGTTTATTTGGTGCTTGTTAATCTTTTGACATTTATTTCCATTTTACTTGAATGACTGTTCAACTAGTGTTGGTCTTGGCGTTGGAGAGGGTACGATGGGAGATGTGGGAGAGGGAGAGAGGAGATGCGTGGAAGGAGAATGTGTAGGAGAGAGGGAGAATGAGGAGAGTGCAGTAAGATGTGGTGATCGTGCGGTTACTAGAGTAGATGAGAATAACAATGTTGTTAGTGTAAGAATCCTCATTGTCATGGTAGTAGTTGATGTCAAAGCCATTGTGTGTGCAAAACAGGACTAGTTCTCCTACGTTGATAATGCACCAATTAGTTATCAGACTACAACAGTCCTTGCAGCATGTTGGGTTTTATTTTATCAATTAAGGAGAGAAAATATAGAATAAAAGACGCTAAAATTAACGACAAAAAATCGACTAAGGATTGCAGCCATTGCAAAATCAACAGACAACAGACCATTGTTTACGTACATTCTCTTCAACAAAAGTTCAGTAGAAGTGGCATATGATGGCCCATTTGGAAACTGAACTTCATTTGAAATTCTTGATTTAAATAAGCTGTTTGGTAATTTGGATTTGAATTTCATTTGAAATCCAGAACATTCAAATATTAGTATAAACATCAGAATTTGAAATGACAACTCAAATCCGAACATTCAAATATTAGTATAAACATGAGAATTTGAAATGACAACTCAAATCCTGTCATTTAAAATCCATTATTTGAAATGAAATATAAGTTTCCAAACGCCCTCTGAAGCAATTTGATAGGAAGCAGAAGTACAAATATCTGCACTGCAATCTATAATTCTAGTCTACTATTACAGTACAGTAAAAAAAACTCTATATAATAATATCGTTTGTACCGAAAAAATATTATCATAGAAAGGTTATTCTTTAGTAGAGTTTAACATATAAAATTTGAATTTTAAAAATTATTTATCATATATCTTTAATGCATGAAATTAAAAAATTATTTTAGACCCAATGAATTCTTACCATTTGAAATAGAATGTTCGACACGAATTTTAGGGCTCTTATCTACCCGGTTACAAGAAAATCTTAAAAATAAGTTGTAGAATTATAGTAGATAAGAGTCTTAAAATACGTGTTGAACTCTTCATTTCAAATGTTAAGAAAGAATCTACTAGGACGACGGAGTATTTCATAAGTTCTTAAAACAAATTACTTAACACAATATCAAATGCATGAATTTGAAACAAGTTCACAAATCATGCGGTGTTAATCAAAACGATCTAACTTTGAAAAAATATTTTAAGTCATATTTAATGTTTATGTAAGAATACTATATATTGTTGGATATATATTTATCTCATACACATACATATATGTATATATGTGTGTGTATATATAAAATAAATTTTTAAACATTTTTATTCTTATATAGAAAAAATTTAATAAATGATGGATTTAAAAAAATATAATATATTAGAATATAAAGTTTATTCTTAATTATAAGAGGCCATAATTTTTTATTATGAGTATTATTATATGGAGGTGCTTGTGTAAAAACTACATCTCTTCTATATATAATAGCCCAATATTTGCCCGAATATCTCTTTTATATATATAATAGCCAAAACATTTGCCCGTATTTTTCGATATTTTTAAAAATTGTTGTTAATGAGGATCAAACCTGAACTACTAATTCACCAATAAATCTATCTATCATTACACCAAGTTTTCACTTATGTTTTTAATTACACATATAATATGTGAGTGTCGTTTAATAGTGAGATATTTTATTTAATTTTAAACATTATTATTAGATTATTGGTGTCATGTGCTAAGAAAGTACTATTCAAACTGAAGGAAAAATTCTGCAAAATAATCATTATACCTGAGATGTTATATGATATGAGTATTCAGCGATATGAAAGAAAAATGAGCAAAAATTGGCATTGGCAAAATTGTGGATATTGCCACGTACAAAAGAATGCATAATGTCGGACACAATTTCATATGATGCATTTCATAATTAATTAATGATATTTTTTATTTTGAATAAAGTAAGAAAATATTAAGTAAGATTGTTTGGACACATTCAATAACAATCATTAGTGTCGAGGAGGAGTGGTAAGAAAGAAAGGATTGAAAATACTATAATAGAACCTGAAGGAGAGGCCGACCATGAAGAACATATATTATTAATCTTAGAAATGGAAACTGACAACAAGTTATGTCATAGTTACGTAATTAGCTTGACTTCTCAAGACACAAATTTTTTATCTCAAGAACAACATAACAATAGAACAACATAATAAGGGTACTTGTCCAAATTGTACCGAGTAAAGAATATTGAATACATTACGAAGTAACATAATGAATTTAGACTATTATAGAAAGTAAACTCTCATTATCTCAACTATCTCACGTTTATTATTAATAATTATCAAATTACAGTTCAATCATTTTTATTTCAGAAATATGTGCTCTAAGTTAAATGCTACTTTTTTTCAAACATTTTGACTAGATATAAGTATGTACATCTCATTTTCATCACTACGTATAACCATAGTTAATCAACTTACATAAGTTATACCCCGAAAAAAAACTTATATGAGTTATACTTGTGATTATTATAAATTTTTGATAATAAACAGATAATCGATATTTTTTTATGTCGTTTGTCCAAATAAATCTAGAAAATTACTCATATCTCGCACGTATGTTTATACTAGTATCTTCTAATGGAGCAACTTATAATTCATCGATATCTGATAAATATTTTAACAAGCAATATAAAGTATCCCGAACTTCCGTTTTTTTGTTTAGTCTTTCCACATCATATGTTCCAATATTTGAAGACATATTCTTACTCGATAAAGCTTGGTACGTACTTTTGCTGCGTAAACTGAAAAATTGAAACAACTTAATAAAATTAACATAATGAAAATTAGCAGCTGCATTACTGAGTGTTCGGGGGGGGGGGGGTCATAAGAATAAGACAAGATAATCATGTTAAAGGGATCAAACCATCAAATGATGCCTCCGCTTTACAACATGAAAATAAGAAGTAGATGAACATAAAACTTGATTGTTTTGACATATGATTTGAATTAATCAGGAAAGGGGATGAAAGATAGATGGAATTTTAGCATCATGGTTTACCACTAATTGCAATTAAGAAGCAGATAGTAGACTTGGTGCAATATTGTGAGAGGAAATATTATTAGAAATGTTTATGTTTAATTTCGATTGGATTTTACTGTTAGGAGCAATTGATGATATCAAGCAGAAACTATCATAAGTTCACATCAAAACTTATATCGACGGATGATGATGACATCGACGGATGATGATATCGACGGATAATGATATCAACGGATGATGATGTCAACGGATGATCCAATCAGTATTTGTCACATCAGTTGATCTTCAATAAAGAAAAAGAAATAGGAACTCAAGGCGGGGAAGGAATTTATCTCCGAAGCATTGTATAGGTTTCCTTGTTGTTAATATAATAGGATTCCTTATACATTGTGTAGTTGTTCTCTATATAAAGCACATATTAGGTTCATGCTATATGCATTGCGACATTGTTATATTTTTCGCATAACCTAGCAGCTCTCAAGGATATTTGTTCATTCTTTCGAGAGAGTACGTTTGTAATAAGTTTTTATCAGTTAATATAAAAACGTTAATTCTATTGAAGCTTTGTCAAATTGATTGTATTAACTGTATTCACCCCCCCTCTACAGTTAATTAAGGGCCTAAAAATTGGTATCAGAGCTTGCTGTTAAGGTATAAACAGTTTCAGATATGAAAATCAATCAATAATGCCAGAAAAAGAAGAAGAAACACCCAAAGCCACCACCCCAGCCACATCACAGATAAGCAGCAAATGAGTAGGTATGAAGCAATCAAGGTGCCTATCCTGAAGATACATGAATATCCAATCTGGAAAGTTAGGATGACCATGTGTCTGGAAGCCACGAATTCTGAATATCTAAACAGGATCTATGATGGTCGTTATAGACCAATGAAGGTAGATGTTTCGCTTGCAGGAGAACCAAAGAAGATGATAGACAAAGACCGGAAGGACTACTCTCCTGAAGATATATCATCTATCATGAAGGATGCTAAGGTCAGACACATCTTGCACATCAGTCTTGATAGTGTTATGTCCAATACAGTCATTGGATGTATGACAACAAATGAGATATGGGATGTTTTAGAAGTAAAGTGTCAAGGTACAACCTCTATCAAGAAGAACAAGAGGACAGTACTTACGCAAGAATATGAGCACTTTGACTCAAGGGAAAATGAGTCCTTAACTGAAATCTATGACAGATTTCCGAAGTTGCTAAATGACTTATCCTTTGTCAACAAAGAATATGATTTGAAGGGCTCAAACTTGAAATTCCTACTTGCTCTCCCTGAAAAGTGGGACTTTAAAGTCACATCAATAAGGGATAACTATTAACTTGATAACACACTTCTAGATGAGATCTATGGAGTTCTGAAAACTCATGAACTAGAGATGGAGAAAAGAAGCAAGATGAAGTGATCTAAATCTAGACCAGTTGCACTCAAGGTTGAAGAGAAGCCAAAGGAGAAAGCGAGGAGGAAAAGCTACTCCAAAGGGAAAGCCATGATTGCAAATTCAGATACTGAATCATCAAATTCTGATGATGACTCAAATACTGATACTGAATCGATAACTGACAGTGATCATAACAGCAATGAAGACATGGATCAAATGGCTACCCTACTAGTTAAAAGCTTCAAGAAGATGGTCTACAAGAACTTCAAGAAAGGGAGAAGATTTTATAGAAGAGGTTCCAGTTCCTCAAACTCTGATAAGAGGAACAACAGAAGAAATACTGATGGAAAGGAATCTAGATCTGGAAAACTTGACAAGTCAAAAGAGAGATGTTACAACTGTGATGGAATTGGACACTTTGCAGCTGACTGCAGAAAACCCAGAGTTGAGAAGAAACAAGCCTTGATCTCAAGGAAGAGTTACTGTGATGATTCATCAGATTCAGATGATGGAGTCAATTATGCTCTCATGGAAAAAGCTGATGCTGAGGCTGAAAATACTGAATTAAAGGTACCTCAGACTACTCTTACTTTTGATACTGATGATATCTATGAGTTAAGATTATTTTTTAAGTCTCTACATGTTGGTTTTAGGGATCAAACCTTAGAGAATAACGGAATCAAGAGTGAAAACTATGTGCTAAAGAAAATGAATGATCACCTAGAAAATGAGTTGCTTCCCATGCTAGAAATTCAAAAAGAAAGAGATAATACTGTTTATGTAAAAGAAAAATTGTTGGAAAAACATGCTTATCTAGAAAATGAGCTAACAAAAGAAAGAGAAGTCATTAAACTTTGGACTAACTCAGGAAAGTCAACTCAGGAGATTTTAGAGAATGGCTGTTGGGAATCAGGATTAGGATATTCAGCTAGATCTAATTCTGATAAGAAAAGTGAAAAAGAAACCGAGAAAACAAAACCAATAAAAACTGATAGCAAGGTCAAACTGAACAAGGTTCAAATAAAGACCATTAAGTTTAATCCTAGTGCTAATACTGTTAAGTCAATCCATGAGAAAGGTACAACCTCATCACCTAGATCAAACTTAATTACTGATAAGAGAGAACAAGTTCACAACATCAGTAAATATTGGTTCAATGACTCAGAAACAGCTTAAGCAAAAGCTGAATGATCTTCACATGAAAGACAAGAGAAAAAGGTCTAGGAAAAATATGAATGGCAAGGTAGGAGTTAATATTTCCCAGTAATAATACAATTGTTTAAGGGGGGTTGGATACAATTTTCCCTCTCAAGAAATACTGATGTTCTTGAAAGCTTCTAGGTCGTACAATGCTCAAGTTAATAACTATGTGATGACCTAAATTGTGTTTATATACTATAAATCAGTCTAGGATATGCATTATCAATTACTAACAGAAAATGATACATATCTTTAACTGACTATAGAAAGTCCTATCACTCAGAATGCAATAGATATCCATCCCTCAAAATAAGGAACATAACTAATCTTCACAACAGACTGCCTTCAGATGCTGATGTTCTGCAGATACTGATAATGCATCAAATCCCGATGACACATTAAATACTGATGACATCCGGAACAGTAAGATCCTGAGCTCCTCCTGATCATTGAGAATCAGCACGTAACAATCTCCCCCAATTTATTATTAATGTAATGAAGCACAAATTCCATTCTTAATGATGCCAAAACCAATTACAAAATGTACAAGGGATAAGGCTTACTTCAGTATCCTAAGATAACTAAAAGTTGTTTCCAGAAATTTGTTTAACCTTTCTTCCTCCTTGTCTTGAAGGACTTTGACAAGCTTTTTCTTGAACTCTTTCTTCTCTTCAGTATCTTCTCCAAGCTGATAAAATGGATGATCTTAATTTAGAGATTGAACTTTTAGTTATTTCAAGATCACCAATCAACATAAAGCTTAAGCTGACATCTTTATGATCAGGACTAAAAGATAACTGAGGATTGTTGAGAAAAACTTTCAGAACTGCAGCTCCCTTTTCCATCTTCATTTCTTGACGAGTATAAGTTCTGTACATAGGAACATAATCACCATTGTATTTGTCTTCTCTGTTCATGACTCTTCTTCTGATACTCTCAAGTATCATAGAAGTCCATTTTCTGGTGACATTGTCCTCAACTCTAAGAAGATACTGAATATATTTCAATTCTGTCACAGTCTTCATCAAGAGTTGCTACAACGTAAAGCTTTTCACTTTACCATCTCTCAAGAAGTACATAATCTCTTCTCTGACATCACCAAGATTTATCTTCCAATATACAATCTTTATAACTTCAACCTTCTTAAGATATGAAGGAGTAATTCTTTCACCAAGATTGTCAGTCAGAATATCTGTGTCCAGTAAATCAGACCTCAGAGTTTCCATTCCAGCATGACCAATACCTCCTATAGTACGAGTTTTGATAAATTTTAGCTTTTCATTATGTTCCACCCAAGAAGGTTTCTTGATGGATTTATCAATATTCCCCTGTTCTGAAATAGAATCCCTCCTACTAACACAAATTCAATATGCTTGAATTCTTTAGGATAACTAAATAAATAAACATCTTTCCATCTTTTATCCTTCTTGCTGAGAGGAGCATACCCTGTAGATAAATCATAAATCTTCCCCTCTTATTTTCTGCCATAGCTCTCTCCTTAAATTTAGAATTCTTTGCTCATAGTCACTTCATGCTTTATCAGCTCTTCTTCTGTCAATTCTTTCTTGTTTATCAAGAATCGATTCATCCAATACTTTGATCACCTTTTTATCAGTGTCAAAATCAGCTATCAGGTTCACAACATCAGGATCTGCTTTTTTCTCAGAATTTGAGTCTGCTTTAAGAGACACATTTGCATTAGTTATATCAACTTGAGCAATGTCAGCGGTTGATTTCCTATTTCTTTGGACAATCATCTCTTCAGTATCCTCAACTTCTTCTTTTAAATCATGTCCTTGTACAGGAACAAAACCTACTCTGAATAGAACATTCAGAAATGCGGAATCAATTGCAGACACTTGATTTGAATTAGAAATTCTTCCTCTTCCTCTTCTTCCTTTGGCTTTTGTATTTCTTCCACCTCTTTTTCCTCTTCCTTTAGAGGTGTTTGCTCCAGCTTCAATTTGAGCCATTAACTCCTTCTGTTGTATAACTGCTTCTTCAGTTACTAGATCAAGAAATTCTTCAGTTATCAACCCAAGAGCACTCCTGGCATTCTTTTGCTCAAACCTTTTATCTTTGTAGTACATAACAATATCTTCACCAGTTTCCTTGTGTCTGTAAGGAAAGAATAATCCTTTAGCATATGCTAAGTTAGAGATTGTAACATCACCAGTTTCAGGAGCATCAACATTAGTCTTGTGCTTAACTTTATGAGCACCAGTAGACTTTCCTTGTCCTGAAGAACCGGATCTTTTAAAAGGTTGAGGTTGTTGAGCAATAGGAGCAATTTGAACATTTGCAACTGGATTCTTATCACCATCATCATCAGTATCTTTATCTTTCAACGGAATAGAGTTAGGTGTACATTTTATGACAACTATCTTCTCCCCCTTTTTGGTATCAGTATTTGAAAGAAGAGAAAATATAGCATCCAGTTTATCAGCCATTGAAGACACTTTATCTTCCAAGGAAGAAAATCGAGTATCCATGCTTTGTTGAGATTGAACCACGGCTTTGAAAGCCTTTCTCACACTTATGAGGTCAGCCAAAGTAAGTGGATTGATCATAAATGAATCAATCTTGTTCTGTAAATTGGTATGAGATTTCTTCATATCAACAAGTTCAGAGAGAATTCCTTTCACATAGATGGTAGAGGCCTTAAGATGAAATTTAAGATCAGGGTTTTGAAGTCCATCATAGGCCCTGTGAACATGTTGCATACCAACAGCTGAGGAGATAGAAGTATGTGCATTTATCCATGGAAAATCCCATTCAGTCTTTCGAAAATGCTCAGCATCAGCATTGTAATAAGAAGGATCAACATTGAAATGTAAAGAACCAGCATTGGACTTCTTAGATGCATCAATAGCAATCTTAAGCTGAGCTGTGTCAGAATCATCAGGATCACTTTCTGTATCAGAATCAGAGCTAGACAGACCCTCAGAAAAATTTGCAGAGATAGGCAGAATTGATTTGCCTTTAAGAGGATCCTTAGCAATAAGTATCTGTTCCTAATGAGATCCTAAAATATAAAACAAAGTAACACCTAAATCTCTCTTTTATTTTCAAGTGATCTCATCACTTCTTACACAATATATTACTTTTAAGAGTAATATGTTTGTCATATAAGAAAGTTTATAAGCAAGGAAAAAACTTATAAAATTCTTTTCTCAAAACTACCTCTCCTTTTGCTAGTACAGGATACTGCCACTCAAAATTTAATTTTCTCACATAGTATTTTCACACAGTCTCACAGAAAAGCACAATCACATATTTTGCAAAGAAATAAGAGATGGCTGCGAGGAGTAGTATGCTTGTCATATAAATAGAGGTAACCTCAAACAATAGACTATTTATAATCATACAAACATGAGGAACAACAGAGGAAAATAAGCAATACCTGAAGATGCATCCTCAAGTGGAAGTGATGACAGTGGAGGAACAAACAACGCATCAGGATGATTTAACAAGCTAGTTAGCAGCAAAGAATAATCAGTAGAAGCTGCTTGAATGGATAGTTGATCAACATCAGGATTTGTTGTAGCATCAGGATTTGATTTGTTAGGAGAATGCACTAGGCCAGAATATGAGTTGCTTGAGCAAGAATTGGTGAAGGTTCTTGTGTACTCTCCTCAAACATCAGAATATTAATAACTGAATCCACCTTTGACAATATATCCTGATGAGCCATCTTTTCTTGCAGCAGTTGTTCAGAGTCAGCAAGAAGATCACCTTGAGCAAAATTAACAATTATTTGTTCAGCCTCTTTATCTGCATCTTCCCTTTGAGAAGATGGTTCTTGTGTGACTGGATGTGTCTCAGTTGCTAAATCCCTTTGAGACTTAGGTTCTTGTGGACTGACATCCACAGTAGAGGACTGAGCCTTTTTCTTCTTTCTAATGTACCTAATCACATCATCAGCTTTTCTTTTCAACTTGCTCTTGTCAGTTTTCTCGAGCTCAGCAGTTTCTTTATTCACTAGAAACTTTTTGATCAGAGCACTAGCATCAGTAGTTGGCTCCTTAGTTCCAGTTGTGTCAATAGAGTCATCATGAATTGTAACTGATGATTTTATTATTTTCATCCTTGGCCCGATGGGCATCTGATCATCAGATTTAGAATTATCTTGCATGATCAGCCTTCTTTTCCGGACTGGAAAACATTCTTCTTTCTTCTCACTCTCACTCAGTGAGGCCTGTTGAGCTCTCTATTTAGATTGAACAAATTTCTTAACCAGCCTTTTCTTTAGTACAACTGATGCCTTTTGAGAGACATCAGAGGCGGCTAATTTAGGAGTTGGATTGGAGTTCTGTTTAGTAGAGGGAATGCTTGGGTTAGAAATAAGATGGGTAGTGTCTTGTTCCACAGCATCGGGAAACGTTACAGAGGTGCCAACATCAGGATTTACAGGAACTTGTGAAAGAGTAGGTCTATTTCTCAATAAAAATTGCCTGACCTCCTGAGACAGGAAGGGAGGTCCTGAAAACTTATTCTTTTCATCTCTTTTAATATGATCAGTGATAGACTTCTCAGAGATTTAAAATACAGGAATGAATTCATCATCATCAAATTCAACATTAGGGCATAGAAAATTAAAAATCAGTTGAAGAAATCTAGTATACCCTATTACTCCTGATGCATCTATTCTCCTAGAAATTATGAATTAAAGAATGGTGTTAGCATAGTCAAAATTACCAGAATAGAGAATAGAGTACCCAATTTTCAGAGAAGTAGACGAAAGAGCATCAAAATTTGTTGTCTTATTCAAGAAACATCTGCTGATGCAATCAAAGAAGAAATTCCATTATCTCTTTAATTTTGTCAGTCAATTTCCCAATTGTTGTGATGTCACCTTTGTAGATGAGAATTATGAGCATATCAAACAGCTGCTCAGTTGCATAATTATTAGGAGCACCATCACAAGAAGGCAACCTCAATGCTTGAATCAGAACATCAGCATCAACCTCATACCTGCGTCCCTTATGTTCAAAAGAGAAAGCATTATTTGTTTCATTAACTAGAGATGTATCCCATACCTGCATTACAGCCCTGTATGATACCTTAGTAGGATTTTTGAGAGCATATCCGATTGGACATTGAAGTAAGAAATCCTGTATGTCATGAAAAGGTTGAGGAAACTGCTAATGTGAAAGCGGAGCCAAGTAGTTATTGGTTCCAAAAGTGTTGCCATGAATAATGGTGGTGTGCCTGAAAAGAGGTGAAATCTCAGAAGATGACGTGATGTTTGTAGGTGTTGAGAAACAAATGTTCGTTAGATGTGAATAGTGATGCTGTGTGTATGATGATATGTGTCACCGAGGTTCTTATGCAAATATAAGTTTACAAAGCTTAGTTGTATGTAACACACTCGGAGAAGGAAGCTTAGTGAATTAGACTTCTGATAGAGGATAATTACTAAAGAATTGGAGTGGAAAGTGGAGTAATGTGCGGAATCAGCAACAAAAAATGCAATGCTCTTTTAGTAAATTTGTTGTGTGACTTTGTTCTACAATTTATCCACTTTTAAACAATAATTAAGAAGAAAATCACCTTTTCAGCATTAAACAATTCAGAAATCATTTTTCAATAACATTCTAAATTTAAAACATGCTGACCTGTCATCAGTATGTGGTACCTCTTATCTGTCAGGATTTGACATCGTCAGGATTTGTCGATTCAAATTCATTAGTGTTTATCAAAACAACTCAAGCTTATCAGAAAACCACAATTTTAATCTCAAGAATCATCAGAAGATAGATTTTAATAGTGTGATTTAGAGATTAACAAGCTACAATTAAGAACAAGCACATGCATACACAACTAAAGAACATAGATTAGGTCTTGTAAGCAAAACAAAAAAAAATTCATTAATAATTCAAGAGAGTACATTTCATGAAATTTTTAATTACATGCATAGATGATTACGAGAAAATCCTAGTCTAAGATAGACAAAGCTGATGATTTTTATTAGCTCCTACTCTCCACGAAAAGCACAGCAAGACGGATGATCTGTTCTTGCTGACGAAGAACTTCTCGTCTTTCTTCCTCCAGACGATCGAGATGGCGGCGATAATCCATCTTGAAGAACAGGAGATCTGTCAGAACCTCCCGTGGAACCCAGTTCCACACTTCATTGGGAATGGCAGTGATGTGCCATTCCTGCTGCCAGTCTTCGCTGCTAAACTCCACATTGAAATTTTCATAGTTCATGAACATATTGCAGAGAACCATTTTTGTGATAGAGAAGAAGAAATATGAGAAATGAAAGTGAAGAAAGCATTTTGTGTTTGGAAGAGATGATTGGACTGAATGAAAATGATGGTTTAAATAACCGAGAGAGAAAAGGAATATCAAAGGACTATGAGACTGATTAATTATTAAGTGTAGAGTTAACTTAATGATTTAACCAAAAGATATCTTATTAAAGCGCATCTCCCTAGACTGATTTGCAATGATGACAATGATATATATTCATACATGCATATTTAGAAAATAAATTCACTTAATTTATCATGCATATAATAAAATACATCAAAAATTCTCAGCTTAATATCTTGAACACCATATAGGACATATCAGCATTTGATCAATATACATCAGGATTTGATCAAATATAAATTTAAAAGAATTTATTTGTCCCAACTAACCATACCAAGTTCATTGACTAGCTTTGTAAATGTTGCTTCAGGTAATGGCTTCGTGAAGATATCAGCCAGCTGCTGATCAGTAGGAACAAAATGAAGCTCAATCGTTCCTTCCATGACATGCTCTCTTATAAAATGATATCTGATGTTGATATGTTTAGTAAGAGAATGTTGTACTGGGTTTCCTGTCATAGCAATAGCACTTTAATTATCACAATAAAAAAGAATTTTAGAAAATGATAATCCATAGTGCATGAGCTGGTTTCTCATCCATAATAACTGAGCACAGCGGCTCCCAGCTGCAATATATTTAACCTTAGCAGTTGAAGTAGAAATGGATTTCTGCTTATTACTGGACCATGAGACTAATCTGCCTCCCAAAAACTGACAACTCCCAAATGTACTCTTCCTGTCTATCTTGCAGCCAGCAAAGTCAGCGTCTGAATATCCACATAATTCAAAGTCAGCTTCCCTTGCATACCAGAGACCAAGTGATACAGTACCCTTGAGGTATTTGAAGATTCTCTTTACTGCAATAAGATGTGGCTCCCTTGGACTTGCCTGAAATCTTGCACACAAACAAGTGGCAAACATAATGTCTGGCCTACTAACTGTTAGGTACAAAAGAGAACCAATCATACCTCTGTAGTTTGTGACATTAACTGCTGTACCTTCATGAGGATCAAGCTTTGTAGCAGTTTTCATAGGAGTAGTTGCAGCTGCACTTTCTTGCATATTAAACTTTTTTAACAAATTCTTTGTGTACTTTGACTGATTAATGTATATACCATTATCAGTCTGTTTAATTTGAAAATCCAAGAAGTAATTCATCTCTCCCATCATGCTCATTTGATATCTTGATTGCATCAACTTTGAGAACTTATCACACAGTTTTTGATTAGTTGATCCAAAAATGATATCGTCCACATAAATTTGAATTAAAAGAAGATATTTTCCTTGATTCAGATTAAATAAAGTTTTATCTATTGTACCTCTTTTGAATCCACTTTTCAGCAGAAATTGAGCAATGGTCTCATACCATGCCCTAGGTACTTTCTTTAGTCCATAGAGTACTTTGTCAAGTCTATAAATATAATCAGGATGTTTAGGATCCACAAAACCTTGTGGCTATTCAAAATAGACTTCCTCTTCAAGTTCTTCATTGATAAATGCACTCTTGACATCCATCTGAAAGACTTTAAATTTCTTGTGTGCAACATATGCCAAGAAAATTCTGATTGCTTCTAGCCTAGCAACAAGAGCAAATGCTCCATCATAGTCAATGCCTTCCTGTTGGGAATATCCTTTAGCCACCAATCTTACCTTGTTTCTGACAATTGTTCCATCAGAATCAGTTTTATTTCTGAAGACCCACTTTGTTCCCATAATTGACCTGTTCTTAGGTCTAGGCCCTAGCTTCCATACTTCACTTTTTTCGAACTCATTTAACTCTTCTTACATAGCTATGACCCAATCTGCATCCTTGAGTGCATCTTCTACTTTCTTTGGCTCTTCTTTTAAAAGTAGATTGTGATATAAACACTCATTCTGAGTTGCACTCCTTGTCTTTACACCTTCACCAGGATTTCCAATGATCAGATCAGGAGTATGATCTTTAGTCCAGTTTCTCGCACTAGGAAGTGTCCTTCTAGAGCTAGATGCTCCCCTTAAATTTTATGCCTCATCAAATGCATTTGAGGCCCCCTGAATCTGTGTTGTCATCTCCTGATGAAGTTTTGGGACTTGACTCATGTCTATCTGATATTGAATCAGCATGGGATTCTGAATAACCAGATTGAAAAGAACCTTGAGTTGATTCTTCAGTGTGAGTACTATCAGTTGAACCTTGATATTGCTCCCCCTCAACATGTGCAGGTTCATTGGTACAATGATCATCTTCAGAATCTGAAGGAGTATCATGATTTGGATCATCAGTAATTGACAGTTCATTAGAGTTTGATCCAGATTCCAACAGTGCATTTTCATTTGCAAAGATTTGACTTTCATGAGAGTCTTCTTCAAAACCAGGAATCTTCTTATCATAAAAAAATACATTTATGGAGATAACTACAGTATTTATTTTCAGATTCAAAACCCTGTATGCTCTTGTTGATGAATAACCAACAAAGATTCATTCATCAGCTTTTGATTCAAACTTTCCTAGCTGATCAGTATGAGTTCTCAAAATAAAGCACTTACATCCAAATACATGAAGATGTTTGAGACTGGGCTTCTTTTCTTTCAGCGTCTGATAAGGAGTAACACCATGTATGTTTATCAGTGTGATATTTTAAGTATAACAGGCTGTGTTAACTGCTTCAGCCCAGAAGTAAGTGGGTAGTTTTGCTTCTTCCAGCAGAGTCCTGCCAGTTTCAATCAGTGTTCTGTTCTTTCTCTCAATAATACCATTTTGTTGGGGGTGTGCCAGAAGCTGATAATTGTTATTGTATGCCTTTGTACTTGCAAACTTCATCCATTTTTGCGTTCTTGAACTCAGTGCCATTATCACTTCTCAGTATATTCACTTTGTGGGTGGATCCATTCTCAATTTGCCTTATATAATCCAGAAGAATTTCTGGAGTTTCATCCTTCCTGTGTAGAAAATAAACCCAAGTGTATCTAGTGAAATCATCAACAATTACAAGTGCGTACCTTTTCTTGTTGATAGACAGTATGTTTACTGGTCTAAAGAGATCTAAGTGTACCATATGATATGGCTCAGTAATAGAGAATTTAGTTTTACTTTTGAAAGATACTCTTCTTTGCTTAGACTTTTGACCAGCATCACAAAGACCATCAGATGAGTATAGCATATTTGGTAATCCTCTTACTAGCTCCTTCTTGGCAAGTTCATTGATTGAATTGAAGTTGAGATGTGAGAGCTTCTTGTGCCAATTCCAGCTCTCATCTACTGATGCCTTTGAGATAAGGCAAGTAGCTTCTTGCTCAAGACTTTCATGTAGCCTCGCTTCATACATATTGCCATATCTGTATCCCATCAGGACAATCTTCTTTGACTTGTTATGAACCACTTCACAGTGAGAGTCATAGAACACCATATGATAACCTCTGTCAGTGATTTGACTGATGCTTAGAAGATTATGCTTCAGTCCTTCCACCAGAGCTACATTCTCTATTGCTACCTTTCCAATTATCAAGTTGCCATATCCCAGAGTGTGTCCTACATTTCCATCTCTATAAGATACATCTGGGCCAGCCTTTTTCTCAAACTCTAACAGCAGGGATTTATTTCCAGGCATATGTCCTGAACATCCTCTATCCAAGACAAGAGTGTTTTTCCTGCTACCCTGCAGTCAGAAGAGTAATTAATTAGAAGGATTTTTAAGGACCCACACCTGTTGGGCCCTCTTTTTGGACAACTTAAGCCTTTGTGATTCAAAAATACTCCTCACAGTTTTTCCTTTGTCATGATTTATCTTATCAGAAGTAGATTTAGTAAAACTAGAAGAATTGAGTACATAAACAGTTTTATTGAATTTAGGCAAAGGTTCATAATAGTTGTGATACAACTTATGATAGAAACTACAGGTGTAAATTGAATGCCAACTACTATCACAATGAAAATAAGGATTTTGTGGTTTATAAAATATTGATCTACCCCTAACATCAGACTCAGGCTTAACAGTTTTCATTTTCTTACTCCTCCTGCAATCAATAGCAAGATGATTAGTATTACCACAGTTAAAACAAGTTTTTCTAGAAGCATTGAGAACAAACTTATAATTAGAATCCTTAGAAATACCTTGCTTACCATTCCTGTTTCTTTTAAGACTTTTAACTTGAGGTTTGTGAGTAACTTTAGATAATTTTTTTCAATTGTCTTTTAGATAACAGTCCTATATTCTTTTCTTTCTTAACAGTCTTAATGGTTTCCTTTCTTTGAGATTTATCACTTACTGATTTTTCTTGGGATGCTGATGTTGAACCCTTTTTTAAAGATAGATTTGGGTTCATCAGCTTCTGAAGAGATAAATTTAACAGGAGTCTTAAGGGTAGTTTTATTTTCAGTGTCAACATCCTAAACTCCATCTACATAACCAAGACATTCTTTCCAGTTTTTCTTAGAGATCATCTCATGAACCTTTTTGCGTG
This sequence comes from Apium graveolens, assembly GCF_009905375.1. Lineage (NCBI taxonomy): Eukaryota > Viridiplantae > Streptophyta > Magnoliopsida > Apiales > Apiaceae > Apium > Apium graveolens. Next base: position 120,097,417 of record NC_133653.1, read on the forward strand.
AATCAGTCCAGGCTTGAAGAGTTTTCCTCTCATTTTCTAATTCATTCTCTAACATACTGTACTTAGAATCTAGTATCTTTATTGTATGTTTAGCTTTCTCACATTCTATCTGAATTTCAATCTGATTTACTAAGTCAGACTCCAACTGATGATTCCTAGAACTTAAGATTTCATTTTCAGTTAACAGCCTATTCTTCTCCAGAATCTTATTTTTAAAATTTCCATGAAGAGACTTAAAAATAGATTTCAGTTCAGATATATCTTCAGTATCAAAAGAGAAAAAGGAAGTTGATACCTTAGAATTAGAGGAAGCAGGAGCATCAAAGCTAGCCATCAGTGCATAGCATGTTTCTTCATTTTAAGAATCAGTAGAGTCCATCAAATCCTTACTTGATGTGATAAAGGCTTTGTTCTTCCCTTTTTCATGCTTTGTCTTTTTGCACTCTGTAGCAAAGTGACCAGGTTCATCACAATTGTAGCACTTGATTTTCGACCTGTCAACTTTTCCAGCTTTTGAGTCCTTCTCTTATCTTCTTCCAGATGACTTCCTTTCTCCTCCATTGAACTTTTTCCTGAAGCTTCTAGTCTTTTGAGACTTCCTGAATTGCATCCTCTTGAAGCCCTTAATTTGCAATGCAGCCATTTGCATAACATCAGAATTTGTCACATTCGCATCAGTTTCAGAATCAGTATCATCATCAGGATTTGATGATGAATCATCAGTATCTGATTCTGGCAGATTGTTCTTTTTCCTTGCAGCTTTAACAGACCTTTCTTTTGAAGCTTTAACATTTACTTTTAAGGAAACCAATTTTCCCTTGTTGCTTTTCCTCTCTTTCCTTTGCTGAACTTCCAGATAATGAGTTCTCAGCATGCCATAGACTTCATCCAGGTTGATTATTTCCAAATCAAAGTGATGTCATATGATTGAAGTCTGAGTCTCCCATTCTTCATTCAAGGCTCTCAGAAACTTAGTGTTTGAATCCGCCCGATCATACACCTTTCCCACCAAGGACAGATTGTTGAGAAGGGAGAGAAACCTGTCATAGATGTCAGTGAGACTTTCATCAGGTTTGGCCTCAAAATGTTCATATTCTTGAATTATAATAGCCCTTCTGTTCTTCTTGATGGCCATGGTTCCTTGACATTGAGTTTCAAGAGCATCCCAGATCTCCTTGGCAGTCTTGTAGGCTATAACCCTGTTTGACATCACAAAATCAAGACTGTTATGCAAAATGTTTCTTACCTTTGCATCTTTCAGCACAACAACTTTCTCTTATGGTGTCCACTCACTCTTCTCCTTCAACTGATAGTGTTCAGCAACAGTAAGAGTTGCAGGCACCAGTTTTGTTGGCATGTAGGGTCCATTCAATTCCAAGAACTTAATCTCCATCTGGTTCTTCACATAGCGAGGAAAATGTTTTTCTAAAAATAGATCTTTAATCCTATCCCAGGTCACAATATCTTCACCCTCTAAAGCTTTTCTAGATTCCCACCAATAATTCATTTCCCCTTTCACGAAGTAACCAATAAAATCAGTCTTTTGGTCCTCACCTACTTTCACAAGCACAAATGATTTCTTCATTTCTTTCAACCAAGTCCTAGCCTTAATAGGATCTGTTGTACCCACAAACTTTAGAGGATTAACTGACTGAAACTGCATAAAAGTAATAACAGGCACAACTGGTGGTAACTGAGGTTCAGAACGAGGTGGTTGTTGTAACATCTGTTGCTGAATCTGTTGCTGCATCTGTTGCTGCATCATTACCATCTGTTGTTGCATTAGATGGAACATTTGGTTCATAGTGTCATTAGTCTGTCCCTCAGAGTTGCTGTCAGAGGTTTCAGTTCTGGTCTTTCTTTTTGGTGCCATTTTCTGATAATAAAACAAGTGATTCTCTTTAATAATTTATTAAACAGTTGACAATAGATAAAGACACAAGTTATCTGTTACTAAACAAAATTTTAATAATGAGTTATAAAAGGAAAAAAAATTACTTATTATTAAAACATGAAATTTAAACAATTAGTTGAAATGATTTTGTATCTTGTAATAAAAATGATGGTACACTGTTTTTGAATTTAAACAGAATTTAGAATATGGAAAAACTGTAAAAGAATGTAATAAATGTAAATGATGTAAAGACTGAAATTTAAATAAAAGAAAAGTTAAAAAAAGTTCATTTTATATATATGACACCAACCTCATGTGTAAGTGCTTGATACAAAAAGTGTCGGTCAGATCTGTCATGGTTACTGCTACTACAGGTCACAGTAAATACTACACACATACATAGCTAACCACTATACTAGGCTGCATCTATCTACATATGTCATATATAATACACCACTAGTCTCCTGCTGTCAACTCTCAGAACCCTGGCGGAATGCGCCTCAATTCATCCTGGAGTACCTGAATAACTGACTAGGCTAAACGGGTAGCTCTGTGAAACTCCGCATAGGAATGCGACCCATCATGCATCAAAGCATCTAACTCAAAAGTAGCACTCATCACTGTCGACTGAAGCCTCTGCCTCATCATGTAATCTGGATGAAGTGCAGCTAACGGTCCTCGGTCTCTCTGATAAAACAAACGCATGATCTCCCTACACTGAGACCTCCAATACTCAACATCCTCTCTCATAATACTGTACTCATGATATGGAACCATATGTGGCTCTGCAACATGTCTTATAGACTCCTGTGATGGAACACTCGGTATCCCTGCAACACCCTGCTGTGGTAATCCTAACTGTAAACCCACATCATGCTCGCCCATACCCTCAATCGGGGCCGTCTGAAACACCTCTGGCTCTGGGGCATGCACCTGTATAGGAGGTAACACTGGTGGTGGAAACTCCGGCTCAACCTCTGGAATGAACTGATACTCTGCCGGAAGTGGAGGTGGAAGCATCGGCTCAAAGAACTCTAATGAATCAAACATCTCCACCGGATCAGGGATCTGCTCTGGCACTGGTGGGGCTGGCTTCTGGGGTAATGGTGGTGGTGGTGGTGGTGGAAGAGGTGGAAATACATGCGCAGATACTGGTGGAACAACTGGTGCAACCAGTCCTGTAACGGTCCTCTCGGAGGATCCCAATGATGTCATCTGATAATATAACAAGGAAAGAAGAAAGGTCACTTAGAACTTATATCTTCCTAATCTAGACTTGTCTAAATCCTAACACTACTCTTCCTATTGACTATTCCTATCCTACGTCATCTTCTTATCCTATCTTAATCCTAATGTTCTTATTTTCAGGGACCTAACCTACAACTTTGATGCCAAAACTGTAATGCCCACCAGACCCGGGGTATAAGTCTGGGGGTTACTAGCTAATCACTAAACCTGTACAACCTGTATAACAATTAAGCAGATATATATATCTAAACCCCTTTCACACTAACCAGGATCTTTTTAGGTTGAAGTATGAAAACAAGAACCACTAACTATCTTTATTACAAACCAAGTTTAAAATCTTACAACCTCGCTTTAGTACAAATCATTTTCTAACCAGTTTTAAACTAAGTTCACCTTATTCAAACACACACATTAACTATCTACACACCACCTGCTCAGATAACTCAAAGCTTTCTTCCTAAATTGGGATCAACACCTTGGGTATGAGAAGATCCCGCGACATGGCTCGCTTCTTTACCACTCACGTCCTGATATGTTTCATTTTCCTTCTTAACTGAAAACAATAAGGTGAATAACAACAAAAAAGGGATGAGCCAAAAGTTGCTAAATAAGTCCGCAATATATAAGTAGTGCTAGAGTAAGTTAAATAAACCGGTAATCGGGTTACATTTGCAAAGATATAATTTCGCGAGAAAAGAATGAAGGCCATTATCGGTGAATACAAATGAACTAAACTGGACACAAGTTCACACCTATACCCTTCTGATCAGCCAGGATACAGTGCAGATCTATATCTCACTATATAGATCCAGTTGAGTACCCAGGCTCTACGGTCCATCTCAAGGATCCGGTTAAATCCCGGTCCTTAGGATCAAGTGTAAACTTAATCCCAAACGTCACTATCCAGTCCATAGAGGAGCAATCGGAACAATCGGTATGCTTTGATATATTCCAACACCAGAATATACCAATATGTATGTGTAACTAATGGAATATGAATAGAGAATTCAATGAAAAAAGGAGAAATGAGGAATCGAAATGAAATGTGATCGAAAGAATAACAATAGTGTATCAGTGTTTATGAATCTGAATCAAAAGAGTGCAAGTGTGATAAGAATCTGAAGAAATGTCACTATTCTGAAATTAGAATAGGGGAAAAACTTGCCTTTCATGCGATTCACTCCAAGTACTTCACCGTTGTCTATCACCGGCTCGACTCACCTTATTGGCTTTGCTTATATCAAAGAAATAGACTTATTTAGTCATCTCGTATCTTCAGCATGTCTCAAACCGACTCCACATAGCTCCTATCGTCTACCCATATGTGTATTATTGACTCGTATACTAATTATTAACAAGCAAGACTCGATTAACCACATAATAAACATAAGCACATAAGCCACATAGTCATTTTAGTTTAAAATAATTTTTAGAATCAAAATTGACTCGCTGTTCGCTTAACTGATCATTATCTGATTCGTTTTCTATTTTTCAGAATTTATCGGACTCGTCTCTACACGTGATAAGGCTTATAATCAAATAAATTTTAAAATTCAACTAGTTTCTAAGATAAATTAGGATTTTATATTATTTTTAATGAAAATAGATCATTTTTCTGAGACAAAGGGCTTTCGTTTCTCCCGAATCAGATAAATGGTTCAATTAATATCAAATAATTACAGATAAATCAATTTATTATTCAATATAAATAGTTATTACTAATTATTAAAACCTAAAAATATTTTTAAATCATTATTTGGGAAAATCAGAATTAAAAATGATTTTTCTATAATTTTTGGAATTTAAATAAATTTATTATAATTTATTAAAAATTATTTGATTAATTATCAAAATAATTAATCATTTTAAAATAATTAATAAATTGTAAATAAATAATAAATAATTAAATAAATAACTAAATCTGATTTTTAGAAAATATTTCAGAATTTTTTATAATATAAATCAATTAAATAAATAATTAATTAATCAATTTATAAAATAAATAAAAACTGATTTTATAATTTATAAAAATAAAAATTAATTTCCGGAAACAATTGTCAGATCAAAACCTCTGACAAAACAGATCAAAACCGGGTCAACAAACGGATCAACCGGGTCGATTTCCGGGTCATGAAGAACATGACCGGAAATTTTCAAGAATCCATCCACCGACCAGGATTCCGGCCAGTCCAAATTAGGCCAAAATCAGTACCGTTTGTACTGGTTTTTGCAGGGTTTCAGTCCACAACAACATCACGAACATATTCCAATCGTTAATCAACCGTAATAATCCCTGGAAATCATTCTCCGATCAAACCGACCTAAAATCCGGCCAAAAACCGATCTGCTTCATTTGTACATGAAACTCTACGTTCTATAGTGCAAATCAAAGCTTAGAACACATATAATCAAAGCCCTATCCTCTACATAACCTCAGCTTCCTCTAAAATCAAACACGATCAAACAAAAATTTACATAAACCCTATAAATCGAATCAATAGTTCAAGCAATCGTTTGTTAAATTAATTAACATGAATCGATTGTAAATAACATCAGGAAGCTATCTCTATCATCAAAACATCCTAATAACCCTAGAACCAGAAACACCCAATTCGAACATAAACCCTAGAAATCAAAAATCAAAAACAACGAATTAATACTTGAAATTGATGATAGAAATAGAAAGAACAAATCAAAACCTTCAATTTGGGTACTTGAATCACACGATTTGATACAGAGAATCGATCAAAATCACTGGATAATCTTCAACCCGATTCTGACAAAACCGACCCGAATTTCAAAGAATTTTAATTATTTTTCTGATTTTCTGTAATTAATTAATAATAAATAAAATAAAATTAGGCTATTTATAGTAGGTAAGATAATACTCCTAATTGAAATTATGGCCCTATTATACATCTATTAAAATTAATTGGCCCCTAATTTTATAATTTTTGAGTATTAAAATTTAATTTTTAAATATTTTATATATACAATATATATGCCAAAAATTCCCAAAAATTGTGAATAATTCAAAAATACAAAGAAATGGTATAAATGAAAGTCCTATAATTTTATAAAAATATAAATGTGATTTTTGTGGGGTTTTTAATACCCAATGGGGCCCGGAAAAGTCATTTTCCGCGGAACGAGAAAATTTATAAAATATCTAGATGTTCAGAATAACACGATGGTACAAGCCGTTTGATGAAAAATAAAGCCCATTATTTTATTTGAAATATCAGCTATAAAATCATAGTTCAGGTCTTATAGCTTTGGATACGAAAGCTGTAAGTTCAAAATAAAATATTTGAAAAATACACTGAAGATACCTGGACGATACAAAATACACATAGCACGTAACCGTTAGGGTTTTATAGCTAATTATACCTAAATGACATATTAAAACACATAATTTATTATAAATATGATATAATACAAGCGTAATTTCCCAGGCGTTACACATGATAGGAGAATTAAGTTACTTTCTTGGACTTAAGTCAACCAAGGAAGTGATGGAGTCTTCATCAACCAAACCATGTATGTTAAAGACTTATTAAAGAAATTGGGAATGGTTGATTGTTCACCTAAATCAACACCTATGTCTACAGCTACAAAGTTGGATGAAGATAAAAAAAATAAAGGGTGAGACATTTCAGGTTATAGAGGAATGATTGGATCTTTAATGTATTTGATTGCTAGTAGACTAGACATCATGTTTGCAACATGTCTGTGTGTAAGATTTTAAACCAATCCAAAGGAATCACATTTGATGGTTGTGAAAAGGATTTTCATATACCTAATGGGAACACCAAACTTGGGACTATGGTATCCTAAGGGAACGGGATTTGAAGTTGTTGGATACACAAATGCAGATTTTGCTGGATGCAGGGTTGATAGAAAGAGTACTAGTAGAAACTGTCAAATTCTTGGACAAAGACTTATATCTTGATACAGTAAGAAACAACAATATATGTCAATTTCCACAGCTGAAGCTGAATACATAGCTGTTGTAAGTTGTTGTGCTCGAGTGCTTTGGATTAGAAATCAACTAATGGACTATGGTCTAGTGTGACACAAAATTCCAATTATGCGTGATAATACTAGTGCCATATCTATTGTTGCTAATCCAGTTAATCATGCTAGAACTAAGCACATTAATATAAGGTACCATTTTATTAGAGAACATGCTGCAAATGGTACCATATAGCTCATTTTTGTTCCCACTAGAAAAAAAATTAGCTGACATTTTCACTAAACATTTGGATGAAGCAACTTTCACTAGACTTGTTGGTGAAATTGATATGTTAAATTCTTCATCCTAAAGGCAAGAACTCAGATAATATGTTGCAGCATATTAATTTCTAATAAATCAAAATTAATTTGATTTAATTAGAAATTAATTGGAATATGATTTATAAATATTTCAAATTCTCTGTATATTTGTTTTTCAAAATTTAAAATTCAACTTGGAATTTTTCAAATTCTGAGAAAAATGGTCTAAATATTAATTTACATTCTCAATATATGAAATTAATATATGGTAGAACTGATAAGAACAAAATTATATAGAGAACTGAGTTCTCGATAAGTCTAAGTGACTTCTCGACAAGTCATTTTGAGACTTCTCGATAGAGTTCTCGATAAGTCTTTTTCCTGACTTCGTGAAAGACTTCTCGACAAGCCTCGTTATGACTTCTTGATAAGTCCTGTAGAGATCTCGATATATATTGATTCATAGAGTTCTCTACAAGTATACATTTTAGACTTCTCGATAACTTAGAGCTGAAATAATTTAATTTAATAAATTATTTTAGTAAAATACTTTTGACATAAAATCGTTCCAATTTTTATTTGAATTTTAGTAAAATGCTTTTGATATAAAATCATTCTAATTTTATTTTGATTTATTCAAATAAAAATTGGAAAATTCAGTCCATTATGGACAAACTGGGTATTTATTTGACATCTCGATAAGTCACTGTATAGTTCTCAATAAGAGTCAGGAAAGTGACATATCGATATGTATCTATTCTTTCACGTGACTTCTTGATAAGCAAATACTAAACATCTATTTCTACTTCTCGACAAGTCACTTAATTTTTTCTATAAATACCCAGACATCTCGACATAACCCTCTTTACGCTTTCAATTGACCTAGTTTTTGCAAACCTTAACCGTCCTTGTGACGTCCTCAATCTCGGGGTTAGGAAATGAGGACTCACACACCTCTATTCTAATAATTAAATATGCATAAACCCCGATTAACTACTAACAGGATCAGCAGGATAAAGTATGAGACAAGATTACAACTACCGATCACAGAATATAACTTACAAACCCAAAATATTATTAAATAATCAATATCGGTTCCGGCTGGAAACCGACAGATAACCCATTGTATCTTTATACACCTCTTTCTAGGCGCGAGCTCACTCATAACCTGTACTACCTGCTCTGGCAACTGGAAGCCCTCAACACGGTAGGGACCACCAGGTATGCTCTTATGAGCAGTGCGCCTAAGCCTGGCCATCTTCTTGCTTAACTGCCATGGTTAGATTAAGACAAAACAAGTGAGTAGAAAACTCAGCAAGTAACTATATAGCAGTTCTACAATATCAAATCTCAATATACTTTGAACAAACTAGGGCATTCTACTTTAGTTAATCTAGGTGGCAGATTTCCATATATTTATTTTTGTTTTCTTTGAGATAAGGAAAGGGTATCCGAAGAATAGTTGGGCTTTCAAGAAACAAGGCTCGAAACAGAACAAAAGCCGATATTCTTCACAATTCATTATAGGATCAAAATAGATCTTTCGATAGAGGAAAGCAACATTATTTCAAGATATAGAATCATTCGTATGATCAACAATTTCAGGAATCAGGGTTCTGAGCTTTAAGCTCCACAATAACATAATCAACTCTTTTCAAAACAGTATAAACCATTTTCATTTCCAAAAATCAATTTACTGAATAAAAGTTTCAGTTCTCTTTTTAAATAATCATTTAGAACCCTTGATTGGATCACTTATCTTTCCATTTCATTTGGCATAATTTCAGCCTTAAATTGGACTAGTCCCACTAGCCTCTTACCATGACTGGACTAGTCCCACTAGCCTCTTACGTCTCAATCCAATCCATCAGGAATTCATTTGGAAAACCTTGAGTTGGAAAATAATAGGTTTTCTAAAATTCATTTTATCATTACCAAGCCTTTGAAATCATTCGGACTCTTTCAAGTCGAAACTCATTCTTAATTCAGATTTTAAAGAAACAAAGTTCAGGGAGTGAATCAAAGATACGCAAGGAACAATTCTCAAGAATTCTGTATCAAGGATAATGAGGTACTAAATTTGAAGGATCAGTAATAACTTAGGGATCATTAGGGCGATCAAGAGAAACAGGGTATCATTAACAGAGTTATCCAAGATAATTAAAGGTTCAATATGATTCATGGCATTATAGGAAACTGGAACAGAAAGGCAGATTATCAAAGGGTGAAATTAATAGGATTATCAATAACAGGTTATCAAGAACAAGGGTACTTCAAATCAATATCAGGGTTTCATAAAGCAAGGGTTTTATACTTTGACAGTTCAATACTCTACATGGTATGAACAACATTTCCTTTATAATCATTTACACAAGTAATCAGAGTTACTTGCCTGAAATTGCTTTCCTGAGGGTTGAACTACTGCCACCTAGTATACTTTTCCCTTTCCTAGCCCGAATGCCCTCACGCTCCGAATCTACAATAAAAACCAGAAATCTTAATTAGATTCCCAACTCTCGTTCTCGGAACGATCTCTCTATACGATAACTCGATTATATCTTTGACTCGAACTATACGAGTATAGCTTATACAAACAAGCACACAACACATAGCACAATCCTTTCTCGTAGTTTTTATATCCTTATATACCTAGCAATCAAAGCGTACTCGCTTGACCTAGGCTATTTCTCAAATCACACTAACACGACTCTTTTATGAGTACTTACAACCAAACATTTACGTGCATACTATCACTTATAACAATTGACTTAATTCCCTTTTCTTTTATTCCTTAATTTGAACCAAAACAACAATCCAATCAAGAAAAATCAAAGATTTTCCATATAACACTCAATCATTCTTTCAATTACCAAAATCAAGTTTTGACCTTTATTTCTTATGGCCTATTCGGCCTTATTGCAAATACCCACCATAAAATCAATCAAATACTCACTTTAATTCACATAAACACGTATCTTATTCAACAACCTTTAAAGAACCATTCTCCTTTCTTTTAATCATAAAAATCCGAACCATAATCCTACATATACAATCAAATTTCTCAAAAATCACACCATACAACTTTAGTTCTAGCATGATCCAACATTTAAACTAGCACCATTTTTTTATTAACAAATTTCGAACATAAACACCACTCAATCATGGTCATGCAATCAAGTTCTCATTAGTCACTAAGATTTTTAGCAAAAATCAACTCAATTCTCTTTTTAAGCCTAAGACCCATTCGGGTTTATCAAGAAAACACACATGCAAAGATCAATCTTGACATGCAAAGTCTTATATCACATTTTCAACTTGTTTTAAACCTTAACTTAGTCATTTAACTCATTTTCATCAAGATTTCCGAAGCACAAAGCCAAACATCACCTAATGACTCAACTTTAATCAAATTATTCAATCAACATGCATGCATTCACTTAATCACAAATCAATCTCTTCTAAACCCATTTTCTATTCGGCAAAAATTCAAAATTCACAATCCAAGAACCAAACAAGGACATGCACATCTTGATCCTTTTTAAGACTAACATGCAATCACTTTTAGGCTATTCATACTTAGTGTTTACCAAGATTATCTCACAAAAATCAATTTCCTTTCTTATTAACATAAAAATTCGAACCTAACTTAGCATGCATCAATAATTTCATTCCTTTTCAAGCTAATAACAATCCATTATTACTTTAAACAAGTTTACTCAAATCAAACAACTTTAAAGATTAAGTCCATTCGGCCTTTTTCAAAAACAAAACATGCAACTTGATATTCTTACTCCTTGAATCACAAATCATCCTATTTCTTAACATCAAATCATTAAATCACGCATTTAACCATAATCAACTTGATTTCCTTAAAAATAATAATGGACATTCGGCCTTATCAATCAAAACACCACATGCAAACATAAAGAAGTGATCTTAAGGTTCTAGAGCTCAGTTTTTAACATCATAGCTCACCACCGGTTCACCGGAGTTCATCACCGGTGGCGGTGGCTTCATGGTGGTGCCCTCATTCGAGGGTGTCCAACCATAAAAACCCCGATTTCTTAACAAAGCCAATGCAACAACACCACATGCAATCTGATTTCAGCACGTTAATCACAGAACATGAACTAATCAAGCAAGCCCTCGGTTCTTGGCTCGAAACCGAACCCAACACACATACACACTACGGCATGCAAGCACAAACATACACATGCACACGAATTAAAGATCTTGTATGAATTAAGGATGAAGATTCATGGAGTGTTTCAAGGAATTAGAGAGGGAGAGGCAATATACCGAGAGAAATCAAAGAGAGAGAGAAAGAGAGTTGCCGAGAGAGAGAGAGTGAGAGTGAGAGAAAGAGAGAAAAGAGTGAGTGCACGGCAAGAAGAAGAAAATGGGGGAAGGAAGGAGTGTTTTATACTCCACCAAACAAAGGTAAAATGGTAATCTAATAACCCCCTTTTTAATTTACATTTTGTTTCTCTTTTTACTCAAGTGCAACGAAATCCAAAGTAAAAATATTTTTCTCTCGGGAAGATGAAATTGACTTGAATAAAAATCTTTAACACGTAGGTCTCGAAATTAGCTTTTTATCCATTACTCATAATAAGAATTTGAGCGAACGGTTGATTTTATATAAATTTTGCAAACTTGCTTTAATAAATATATTTTCCTCATAAAATCGATTTAAAAATGCAAGGTCCAACAATTAAATTCACTTATTATTTTTAAAAAGTCTCTAGGACCTCTATGAAGATATCAGAACAAATCCCATGTTTTTATCCATCTCAGATGCTTTTATAAAAATGCACGAAGGTTAATTAAACCTTTACTTAAATCACATAATTCCTTTAAAATTCACAAAATTGACACAGAACATATAGTCATGCAAACAGTCAAGCAATCACACTTATATAGTCACATAACGACTCAGGTCTGATCATAGAATATATCACTCTTAAATCTTTATCCTCTTTTACGCGTACCGGGTCACGTTCAGCCTGACGGCCCGACGCTCAGCGTTTCGATTACGCTTCTCATTATCTTTGCCAATCAACACGTCTCTTAAGACAAAATACTTTATTCATTCACTTCACATATAATTCACATTTTATATTATTAAATTTTCATACTAGGACGGGTTCCGTTCTACCCGACGGCCCGAAACCACAGCTCGACTTCTAAGTTGACTCTTTAAATTGGAACGTTTTTATTCACGCTCCTTAACTCTAGTATACAGATAAGACAAATAATCACCACTTAATCACATAATCTCATCACATAACACATACTTTACTTTCTTAATTACGACGCAAAATTCTCGGTCGTTACAGTCCTCTCTCATTTCAAGCTCTTTCTCTTTCAAATCTTTAACCCACTCAAATTCAAACACATTCAATGGCTTCAAACACTGTTAGAGCTGTTATCCCAAATGATGGTAAAAACTAAATAGCTTTCACATATGCTAACCAAGCTCTTGACAGTTTCAAGAGCTTTGTCAAGTTTTTATCCGGGACATACTTTGCAGGTGCTTTGACTGTTAATCATTTTTTGTTGTGGTTAGGACAGTTGGGCATGAGACTCAAGCTATGTCTTTGGTGGTGAATTGGTCAATTCAAGGCCAATAAGTGGAATTTGATGAAAATAATGTCAACAAGGAACTGGGAATTCCTACTGATAGCATGGTGGAGGTACCAACTCAACATGAGCTAGCTGAATTTATGGATTTCATAAATTACAGTAAAAGAATCAACCATGCCATTCTTGTTTGAATCAATAGTGAGAGCCTTCACCTGCAGGAAAACTGGGTATAATAATATATCCTGTATGGTTCAAAAGCTGGTGTTCTCCATGGCTCACAACAGACACATTAATGTGGGGCTATTGATCCTGGAAGAACTCAACACATGGCTCATAATTCCTTTGGCCACTAGAGGTAAGGAAATTTTCTTTCCTAGGTTTATTTTGTCCACTTTAAATCATAAAGTTGCAGACATACATTTACTTAATGGTATTGATAGAACCAAAATAGACAATTGTAAACAAATGTCCAAAATATTATTTGGTTCACTAATTATAAAGAATAAGGTAAATCTAAGTCTCAGAATCAGTAACTTTATGTTGGAAAGATTCAGGGCTTACCCTTACCCTAAGCCTGGAATGAGGTCTAATGTCACATATAATATAGTTATGACTCATGTGCCTCTGGAAGTACAAACACAGGAACACCAACAGGGGCCTTCCACAACTGAGACCATTTCTTCACTACCACTAGAAGCTAGAAAACCAACCGCTTCATTCTCTCAACAGAGTGGAGTGAGTAAAAAGAAGAGAAAGAATGCACCTTTAAAAGTAATTACTGAGAGTGGTGAGGAACAAACAGAAACTGAGTCTAATCTGGTCAGAAAACCAAAAAAGACTAAGAAAACTGAGCTGACCACTCACAGCTACCTCTATATCCTCCCAAAAGGATGCATTTATAACAAATAGAATTAAATAGACTCTAAAAGTATCCTCTCAACATGGTGTCTCTATTGAACAAAGCACTCTCCCTAGTGCAATTCGTAAAGAGTATGCACCTCAACTTGAGCACTCTCAAGTTAATGAAAGAAGAAATAAGGATGGCATACACATTGAGAGCACATCTATTGAAGCTCCCTCATCCATTCAGGGTGAGCTACCAACACTCAATGCTAATATCGCTAATCTTCTCTCTCAAATTTCTTCTTCATATAATGAAACACTTGAATTCACTTCTCAGGTGTTGTCAAAATCAAGTGACATAATTCATAAAACTGTGATCACCACCCAGGAACCGTGTTTAGATGGTGAGAGGCTACTAGTCGGGGTAGATCTTGATGACACCATCAAAACCATATGGGTTTCATTAGTTTTTACTGAAGACCTTGTGGATGTTACACAAGCACCTTCATGTGCTAATCAATCTTCAATGATTGACAGGTTTGAGGGTAGTACTCCTAAGGGGGAGCTATCTAAATCCTCTCCAATTCAATTTGAGGTTCCTCATATAGGGATAACTCCCCTATAAACTCTGGCTGAAATTGCATTGTCAATAGAATGTGGGAGTAAAATTTCCTATGATCCAAATGTTGGGGAGGCAAGTATAGCACATTCAAGTGCCAGTTCTTTGCAAGAAGAACAAGGGTTTGAGGCCATGGTACATGACAGTAACCTGGACAAATCCCCTACAATTCAAATGGAGGTTCCCCTTCTTGGTGAACAACATACTGTCACGACCACAGTTCCAACTGTGAGTTCAACTGTGACTCCATTCACAAGGTTACCTACTATCTCAATACCCTCCACCTCAAACCAAACATACATCCCATCCACCTCAAACACTACACCATAACCTTCTCACCTACTATCTCAATGGCTGTAGGATGCTCAGGCCTAACATACTATAGTTGATGATCTTTTTGGTTGAGCAACTTGTAGGCCTAACCAATATCTCTCAAAAAATCCTTACTACATATATGTCAAACCAAGACTATCAAGCAATTCTACTCACATACAAGGAGGATGTTGAAGAGAAGCAGGAGAAAATAGCAAATGAAGCAGATGGTAATGTGGATGCATGGCTCTCAAAAAATTTCACAACAACCATGGAGAAGATCTTAGAAAAATTCAGGGAAGAATATATCACAATTTTGAGTAGTAATGCTAATGCTCTCACTCCTCAGGAGGTGTATGATGTTATGACAGAGGTGTATAAAGCTCAATTGAAGGCTTTCATCATATTGGAAGAACGATGGAAAGTACTGTGGTTAAGCATCAAAATGAAGTGAAGAAATTGGTAAATGATAGGATTGATTAGCTGATGCCAACTTTTCAGGAATTCAAGACCAAGTTCAACAAATTCTTAGATAGTCTTCAATCCCTCTCTCTCCTATAGAAGAAAATATATCCAAGCTCAATAAGTCTTTTATAGCTCTACATGAAGTTACCTAGAAGCAAATCACTCAACATAATGACTCAAATTTCAAGCTAGATAAACTTTACCAATCTAGGTTTGATCCTTCAACTTTGGTCATTGAGGAGGTGAAGAATGTTTTGCAGAATTCTGTTAGTCCTTTGGCAGCATCAAGCCAACAACAATCCTTATCTACATCAACACCCTTACAAATCCAAAATTTGCAAGCTCAAATCTCATCCCTCCAATCTTCAAATGCTTCTTTGACAACTCAAGTTTCCCAACTGACAGCCTTGGTGCAGAGTCAACGGAATGACATCAAGTCCGTTGTAGACTCCCACAAACATCTCCAAATGTAAAATTATGTCTCTCTGGGAGCTATTATGGGTTCCTTGAACATTCCTCTACCCGCTTTTCCAGAAGCTATTTGGCTAGAAATTCCTAGTCCTCTACTCCTTCCTGCTACCAAGACTAAGGGGGAGATAAAAGCTAGACTACAAAAATCAAAAAAAGTTTTACTGCAATAATCAACATCACACTCTGGCCAAAGCTTTACTCAACTTAAACTTACTCAAGATATCAGTAAAGAAAGACTCCAAAAAGCTGTAAAAGGACCTTGTCAAGACAAAGAGTTCAATGAGTTATTCACTGTGTTGAGAGTCTCTCTTTATAATAATTATATCATCTACACAAGAGCTTTGGTCAACAATATCAAATTTGAGAGTGGTGCTGGTAAAGCATGGGGACTTCTTAGAGAAAAGAATAGTTTCCAATATCAATGAATGTGGTTTAGATAGGTTTCTATATGCTTGTCTCTCAAATCTTAAATCCAAAAGAACATCTGAGCTGGATGTCATCATTGATAGGGTCAATCTAGTAATTCCATAGGACACTCAATTGCTTGCAGAACTAAAAAAAATGCTCAGATAGCTTCTTTTCTTGAAGCCTATTTTTATCCAAGCAAGGGGTGGCCTACATCTGTTCTCAAACCATAAAATGCAAACACTTCACAACCCCCAAACACTGTGTTAGGGGTAATCTCAGACTGATCATGACATTGGAAACATATCTTAAGACAAAGAAGAAGAATACAGTTGAAGATGAGGATGCAATAAAGATGTTGGGAAGATATCTACAGAATACTGAAACCATGTTGCCAAATACACAATTCAATACCAAAGATGATTTGGATGATGATGAGAAGAAGAAGGATCAACACAAATCTTCTGGCTCAAATCCTAGTCAATCTTCTAAGCAACAAACAACAAGGTTTATGAGAAGAAAAAGGGGAGAGAAGTGAAGAAAGAAGATGAAAAGAAAAGTGGAAGAGGTGGTAAAGGGGAGTCAAAGAAACAAAATGTCCAGGAAGCCAAAATTTTACAAATCCAACCCACTCAACCCTCCAAACCAAACCAAACACAATCTCAACCAACCCTACCTCAAAAACCTAAATTCTTATACAAACAAACTGCCAATACTTTACTCAAAATACCAATCAGATCCATCCAAGTCACACTAAAAAAAATCACAAACCTACCTTCATTCAAGCCTCCAACCATAACTCACTTCAAAACTGTTGGGAAAAAACCAAAGAAAATTCAAGATGATGCTGGTTTCATCTAAAATTGCTTCAATAAAGATGATTTTCTGACTCTAAAGATGAGCATAACAGATGATGACTATTTCCAACAATTTTCTGAAAAAATTTGTCAGAGTTTGGGTTGTCTCTTTGGCAGAGTCAGAATCTACTATTTGGATGGTTCCTTCATTTTGCTTAGCAGGGAGGTAATGGAAACATTCTCAACCACATAATTGAAGAGGGTGATTAGCTTGATGAAGGACAAGGTACAAGTACAAGGATGTGGAAGGTTGTAATGTCTGAGAGGTTGAGAAAAAGAAATGAAAGACATGCAAGAATAGAGTTTAAAAAGAAGGAAATGGATAGGAAATATGCTAGGGAGATACAAATGTTTGAGAAGAGGTTAAATGAACTCAAGGCAAGGGGCTGAGTAGAATTACAAAAGATGGACATTTCCTGAACATTCAAGTTGCCAGATTTTCAAGATTCAGAGTAAATTACCTAAACAACTACAAACTAGATGATTGGCTCAGACTGGTAGAAGCCTTAAGAGGGACAAAAATATTTGAATAACTTCAAATGCTAGTAAATCTTAAGGACTTCATTAGGAAAGAACCAGGCTATGAGAAATTCACTTAGTGTTGTAATGTGTGAACTGATGTAACTACTCAATGTATAAATCTGTATTTATCAGTCTGTCATTTTCTTGTATTTAATTTTGGCCTGGGGTTAGTCTTGTTATCAGACATGAATTTTTGAAAAGCAATCTTCTCACAAATTGGGGGAGATTGTTGCGCAAGACATACTTGTACAATAACAAGACTAAGTCACATTGACAACCCTGAGACTTAGTTGTTTGATAATCTATTTTGTATTTTGTATTATATTACTTTAGTCTGTAAAATGGTTGGAAGATTAGACTGGAGGATTTTTCTGTGAACATATTCAAGCTAAGGAATAAACTCAGGAAGAAGATCAAGTCATGATCATGCCTCAGAGAAAAGTGTAGAAGCTTGGAGTGAATAAAAACTGTTCTATGAAAAATGTTCTAAGTCAACATATCGACAAGTCACAAATTAAGTTATATCGAGAAGTCATTCGAGAATTCCAGAATGACTTATCGAGAAGTCCAAAATGTCTTCTAGAAAAGTCTCACAGATATCGACAAGTCAAATGAAGATGTACAGAACTGGAGATATTGACAAGTCATTTATGCATGTAGAGAACTCAGAGATACCGACAAGTCAGATGAAGATGTGAAGAATTGGAGATATCGACAAGTCAATTTATCATATAGAGATTTCAGAGATATCGATAAGTCAAAATTTGTATGTAGAGATCTCAGAGATATTGACATGTCACTTCTACAAGTAGAGATCTCAGATATATAGACAAGTCATTTTACATGCAAGGATCTAGAGACCTCGACAAGTCAAGTAGACCTACAGAGAATTCAGAGTTCTCGATAAGTCATTATACTTATCGAGATGTTACTCCTCTATAGAACAATCTGGAGATCTCGACATACTTCTCAAATACAGAACGCAGACAAGTTCAAGATTATCATTCAACAAACAATCTATCAACTAGATTGAAAAGTCTACAAAATAGCTGGGAGAATACAAGATCAAGGGCCAAGATTAACTGGACAAAGGATGGTCATAGACCTGCAAAATACTGCATAGATTTGCTAAGCTAGAAATGGAAATAGAAAAAGGTTTCTTTAGAAAGTAGTTTATTACATTTTAGTGCAAGTCTTGTAAACCCGTGCTGCTAGTCTATAAAGCATGCACTGGTCCTTAGTTCATATGTAACAAAATATATCTAAAATTTTATTTTATTCTCTCAAGGAAGAAGCGGAGTTCTTATTCTCTTAAGAACCCATAATTTATAGAAAAACCAAATTATTTTAATATAAATTATGTGAGTTTTGAAAATACTGTGCTTGTTGCTTATTTCTGTTAACACAATATCTCTGCATATTCTAAACTACTTTGTTCACCTAAAATCCAAACAAGTTTAAAAGGCTAAAAATCCAAGAAACACATTCACCCTCCCCCCTCTTTGTTGCACTCAACATGTACCATACTTTATGTCCTTACGAATTTGGTCCGCATATTTCTTTTATCTATCCTGGGATACCACTAGACCGGTCTGAAAAAGGTTTAAGGTTTCTTTGGTCAGTTGACTCAACTCGGATCCGAGTATTCTTCGCTTACCAAATTCTTTCCCAGACTAGGAAGAACATCACTGTCTTCCCTACAAAGCTTTGTAAGTAGGAATTCCATTATTCACATGATAACTATTGTTGTTGGTAAATGCAATTAATATCAACCGGTCACTTCGTCTTTTATCTAAATCTATAGCATAGACTATTGGTTTAAATTATATTATTTGAAGGGTTCATTCACCTTTTAGTTCCCCTTACCCGCTCTTATGCGTGTTAAAGTTAGGAAAAGATAAAGAAATGTCAGGAAAATGTAATGGATCAAGATATAAATCGTTTGGTAGGTGAGGAATTGTGCACGCAGAAGGATGATCAAGGTATTCTGAGGTTTTCTTCAAGAATTTGGATTCCACTGGTGACGGAGCTGAAGAAAGAAATTTTACAGGAAGCACATAATTCAAGATATTCCATCCATCTAGGAAGTACCAAAATGTACAGAGATTTAAAGGAAAGTTATTGGTGGCCAGATATGAAGAGGGAAATTGCGGAATGGGTTAGCAGATGTTATACAGTCAGAGAGTTAAAGCCAAACATCAAAGACCAAGTGGATTGCTACAGCCATTGGAGATTCCAGAGTGGAAGTGAGAATATATTGCCATGGATTTCATAGTTGGATTACCAAGGACAAGGGCTAATCATGATGCCATTTGGGTTATAGTGGATAGATTTACCAAGTCAGCTCATTTTCTGCCTATAAATGAAAGATTTTCGCTCGACAAGTTGGTCCATATGTACCTAAATGAAATTGTAGTTCGTCATGGAGTTCCTGTGTCTATCGTATCTGATCGAGATCCAAGATTTAATTCAAGATTTTGGAAAAGTTTTCAAGAATATTTGGGAACGAGATTGAATATGAGTACGGCTTATCAACCCCAGACGGACGACCAAAGTTAAAGAACGATTCAGACGATTGATGACATGTTAAGTGTTTGTGCTATTGATTTCAAAGGAAGTTGGGACGAGCATTTACCTCTCGTAGAATTTGCTTATAACAACAGTTATCATGCCAGTATTGGGATGCCACCCTATGAAGCCCTTTATGGACGCAAATGCAGATCTCCAGTGCATTGGGATGAAGTAGGAGAACGCAAAATACTGGGACCAGAATTAGTACAACAGACAAAGGAAGTGGTTTAAATTATCCAGAAGAGATTAATAGCCGCACAGGACCGTCAAAGGAAATATGCAGACCAGTCCAGGAAAGACATGAAATTCGAAGAAGGAAACTTGGTATTACTGAAAATATCACTGTGGAAAGGACTAACGAGGTTTGGAAAGAAAGGAAAGTTGAGCCCAAGATATGTCGGACCTTTTGAGATTCTAAAGCGCGTTGACATAGTAGCTTAAGAGTTGGCGTTAACTCCACACATGGAGCACATTCACAATGTTTTTCACGTATCAATGCTTAAGAAGTATAATCCAGACTCCAGGCATGTAATAGAATATGAGCCAATAGAGCTGCAGGCAGATTTGTCATATGTAGAGAGTCCAATAGAGATTCTAGAGGAAAGAGAGAAGGTATTGAGGAATAAAGTGGTAAAGTTTGTAAGAGTGTTATGGAGAAACCCAAAGGTTAAAGAGTCAACCTGGGAGTTGGAAAGTGATTATGAGAGAAAAGTACCCTCATTTGTTTTCTTAGGAGATTCTGAGGACAGAATCCTTTTAAGGGGGAAGGATGTAATATCCGGGATATATCGTGTAATTATTTTTGCTAAATAAATAATTAATATATGTGTTCAGTATCTATTATGTGAATTAATTGTTAAGTGTTAAATGTGTTTGGATGTTTAAAAATATTGTTAATTGAGTATTTTAATTTTTATATGTCCAAAATAAAATATAGATAATTGTCATATCTTCCTAATTCTTTTTATGATGATTTATGGATTTATAAGGATCATATGAAATTTATAAAATCTTTTTCCGGGTATTTAAAATCTATTTTATAAAAACGGGAACCAACCGACGTCATCCGTTGTTACGTTCCTGGAACCCGAAACTCTTCCGAGAACTCCTTCCTAACCTAATTGTAATATTCCGAGCATATTCCATGTTTCGACTTTTTGATCCGGCATACGGTTTGTTCTGCGGGGTCCCGGCGTAACATTTTCGATACAATATTCGTTTCGGTAAATCAATAAAACTCGTATTTTCGATAAATGGGAGATTTTTATTAAACTATCCCAATTATCACCTCGTAGAACGTGTAACCAGGCGCTGAGACGAAGACCGCAATACAAATTGTACTGATTTGGATAATTATCCCGAAAACCGATACCGTTTGGATCAGTTTTTATAAATAAACGTACCGTTTTATATCCGGAATAATCCAACGGGATACTAATTTTCCGTAATTATAAATATCCTTTTACTGTATTTTATTTCATATCAAAATCATTTGCAAACAGATTATTATATAATTTTCCAGAGAAAAACCTTATATTCATATAATCTTTCGAGAATCAAACAAGCTTTTGGAGGTGTTATTGAATTCAGTTTGGAAAGCTCGAGTAACCAATTTGAAGGTTTTGAAGAGCTCTACCAGATTCTGTGATCCATACACCTGCAGAAATCAAGGTTTATTTTCTATATTTTTATTTATTTTCGAATTAATTTAATTAAAAATATGAATTTTTGTTCGGATGATTGTTTGTATAATTTGATGCTTGCATGTTGTAGAGCTTGTTTTCCTGATGATTTTGATATATTATATGACTGATTTGGAGTTCAATAACATGTTCAAAATTGAGTTTGATTTTCGAATTTTGAAATTAGGGTTTATAACCCGTATGAATGTTTTCAATTGAAATTTGGGGGTTTTTGATTTAGGGGTTATTAGCTGTTGATTTATAGTGGATTATGTTCCTTATGAAATTTGCAATCGATTGGTATATAGCTCGTTAACAGAGGATGTCTGAATTGAAGGGATTTGCGTTTTGAAAATTCCCGATATTCGCTAGAAACCGGCGATGTTCTTGGCCATTTTCCGGCCAGAACAGGGATGATTGTTGTGTTTTGATTGCATGAATCAATTCCTGGTTGCCTGAAGATCATATTTGGAGCTTGTGGTGGGGTGAGGATGCCGGGAATGTATTCTCCGGCCATCCCCGAAGTTTTTCCGGCGACCCTTGTAAAATTACAGTTTAGTACCTGAATTATTGGGGAAGAAATAGTTAGGTCCCTGAACTTTCCAGAATTTGCAAAAATAGGATTCCTGTTTTAAAAATATTCAAAAATCATATTTCCTATTTATTTTAATTATAAAAATTCGATTTTAATTTTTGAAAATTCCAAAAATTATTATTTTAATTCCAAAAATTATATTTAATTTAAAAATAAATCTGAATTAGATAGTTAATTAATTTCAGTTAATTTTTAATTGATTAATTAATCAATTAATTTAAAAATTAATTGATTAATTGATTTAATTAATTATTAATTGATTTTAATTAATTATTTAATTAGATTTAATTATTTAAAAATGATTTAAAAATTCCGAAAAATAGTTTCGAGCTTTAAAATATTATTTTAAATTATTTTCAAGGCTCGATAATTATTATGAAATTGTTTTGAAGCCAGAATTGGCCAACCGAACCCTGTTTATTACTCCAAAATTGATCTAACGACCCATTTTAATTCCAAAAAATGTTTTAAAAAGCATTTTAAATATCAGAAAGCTTATTTGTGACCCGAGATTTATTTATAAATAATATATTATTGATTATGTGACGTGCTATATGTTATATGTGACTTGTTGGTTAACTGTTATTCCTAGTGGACTAACAATGAGATTTACATAAGGGGGGTTGAATGTAAATCTCAAAACTTTTTCAAGTTTTGAGCAGTTTTAAAGGCTTTGTGTTCAAGATAAACAAGTGTGTGAATTGCTTTAAGCTAATACAGACAAATATATATTCAAGCACTAATGTAAAGAACACAACAGACCTTAAAAACTTTTCTGGTGGATTGTTGTTCCACCAGAGATGGTATTTCAGAAAATCTGTGATTCTAGATGTTGATCACAGCTGCATCCTAGTACAAACTAGATAATTTTTCTCTCAAGATTTTTCTAAACAGCACTAGAAAAATTCTTATCTAATTACTAGCTGCTACTTAGTTTATATATCACCAAGTGTACAAGTGAAGACAAAGATAAAAATACAATAATAAAATAAGTTCTCCACTTATTTCTTCTCCATATCACTCAAGTACTTTGTTGACTATTGCCTCTTTGTACTAGAGTAGAACGGCTGCTTTTTCTGATGTTCCTGAAATTAGGCTTCCACATTCAGTTATCTCTGTCAACCCATGTGCCTCTGTCTGCTGTTACAACTACCACTTATCAACTGCTATTTAACAGAACATCCGTTGAAGCCTTCATTCGTTGATGGCTTTGTCCGTTGATGTGTTAGCAGTTGAAGCTCTATCCGTTGAAGCTTTAGAGACATCCATTGAAGCTTTGTTTCTCATCCGTTGAAGGTCTTTAAGATATCCGTTGATACCACTTCATTTATACAAAATTACAAGGCATGAAATATTTACAATTGGCCTTCCTATTTGCATATCTTCTAGTAGTCAACATGACTTATATTTTCTCTCAACTTTTAAGAATTATATCTTAAATACAGAGACTGAAATGTGCTATAACACTAGACTTATTTCTAAGTAAAGCTGCACCATCAACGGATAGCCAAATTGGTCTTATCCATTGAGGCTACAAACACTAAACTTCTACTTAAGTGTTTTGTTAAACATATCATCAAACTAATGCACATATATTCCTAACAATCTCCCCCTATTTATGTCTATAAGAATTGTAGACATAAATTCAGGGTTAACTTGATGATAACAAAACACTTAACAAATATATGAATTAAAACTAAGTAGAAATTTAAAAGTGCTGCAAAAGTGTATGTACTAGGAGGTAATTGAAGATTTACAGAATTTCCAAGGGTGCTCCTCTAGTCTGAGCAAATCATCTTTTTCTTCTTTGTTCCCTTGTTTTCTTTCCTAGCCCTTTGTCATTTTCCTCAATTTGGAGTTGGAGTTGTCTGTAGAATTCAGCTTCATCTTCATCACTGATATCCAACTTAGATTGCATTTCCTTGAGAGTTTCATTGCAGGCAATCTTGAGTTGGTCTTCAAGTCTGAAAAATCTTCTGACTCCTTTATCATCTCTAAATTCCATCAACCAATGAGGTGATTTGTGGATTGTAATTCCCTTTTCTTGAATGAGTAAAGTTCTGGGCAAAGCATTGGGCTCCCTCCAAGTTTTCCTTATGTTGGCAATCTTGTTGAGAATTTCAGTCTTGGCAGTTCTGGTAAAGCCAGAATCCTTTTGTATGGCTAAAAAGACTCTGATCAAGGTAGAGTAGCCTTCATTCAGAATCCTGTAGAGAGGCCATGTTCTTTTCCCAGCTCCTTTATATCTGAACACCAATCTCTCTGGTAGCTGTCTGTAGGCAGCTATTCCCCTTACATCCTCCAGCTCATCCAGATAGAGTTCAATGTCTGAAATTTCTTTTATGTCACAGATGTGAACATAATCATCTTTAGAAATGGGTGGCTTAGGCTTAGGTTTTTGTTTTTGAGTGAATTTCTTAGAGGTTAGGGGAGGTGTAGATTTGGATTTTCTTTTCTGTTTCTTTGGTAGTGGAAGAGTGGTTAAAAAGGTAGGCAATTTGATGGTGTCCCAATCAATAGGTTCCTCTTTTGGGATGATTAGTTCACCATGGATGTTTATAGTGGGATCAGCAACACAAGGTTCAGGTATGGAAGGTAGTGGTTTAGATATTGATTTAGTTTCTTCAGTGTTATCTTCACTCCTTCTATGTGCCTTGGCCTTTCTTCTGTTTCCCTTCTGCCATTCCTCTCTTTCCTCCATACTCTCACCAAATATACTCCCAAAAACCTCATCTAGGTTTGCAATCTTGTCTTCACCCCTGACTTTAATTCCTTTCTCTCCTTCAACTTGACTTGACTTTAGCTGTTGTTCAAGCTTTGCTTGTGCTCTTTTGTCAGCCTTGAGTTTTTCAGCTTCTTTCTTCAACCTTTTGGTTTCTTCCCTCTTGGCCTTTGGAAATTTGGGATGTCCTTGCATCACACAGATACTCTTTCCCTCTCTAAAGATAATGGCCATTTTCATTCTTTCAACTATGTCCTTGGTCTCCTTGTGCTTTTTGATGTTAGCACCCAAAACTTTGTCTTCATCAGGCTTTGGAAGAGGAAAGTCCACTTCTTTCATCTGAGCAAAGTCTAGGGGGTTCTTTGTGGAGTCCTTGCTGGATCTAGTCTTGGGCTTGAGAACTATAGGTTTTAGATTCTTGAAAGAAGTCTCTCCAACCTTATTCCTCCTTTCTGGCTTGTGCTCCATAATGATTGGTTCAACCTTTGTGCTATGTTTCACAGATATTGATTTATCTTGTGTTGAGCCAAACACTTGTTGCACCCTTTCATCAATTCTCCTACTTTGCTCTTTCACTTGAATTTCAGCTGCTGCTAGTTGGATTAGGTCAATTCCATCAGGCTTTCCTTTGATTTGCATAATTGGAGAAGTAGTGATGGCAGGAACTAGCACTTTAGATATCTGGATTTTTGTAGATAGCTCTCCTTCCCCTTCCCTTTTTCTCTCCCCCTTTTTGTTATCATCAAGGAGAGGGGTTAAGCCTTGTGCCTTTGCCAGCTGCATAAGTAGACTTGTTTGAGATTGTTGGTTGTGAAGAATGCTGGCCACAGAATTTTCAATAACTTGGACTCTGTCTTCTAACTTAGCCAGCCTCTTTTCAGTATTTGAATCCTTTTTCAATCTCAACAATAAGTCCTTCATTGTACCATAGGGCATGACTGAATCCAATTTTTCAGAATTGTAGGATTTCAAGTCAGCAATATCCTTCCTGAGTTCATCCACACTCAGATTCTGTCTGACTTGCTGCAACTTCATGAGATGCAGTGAGTCCAGGTGAGCTGTAAGGATTGCCTTGGTACCAGCATGTGAAGTTTTCTGAATGGCCTGTTGGATAGTACTGATTTGTTTGACTAAGGAGACATTGAATTGCCCTGATGTAGACTCCTTTGTCAAGGCCCATTCAGGTAAATTTGGAATAGAACTAGGGCTTTCATCTCCCCCTAAGTTCATGCTTCCATCAAAAGAAACAGAGTCATCATCATCAGAATTTACTCCAAATTCCTCAGATGACTCACCAGCTGTAGAAGGCATCTTGTTAATAGCAGCTTTATCCCTTTGAAGAGATTCTGTTGTATGTACTAGATGTAACGGCCTCAACCCCGGGTTAGGAGTTGACGTCACTAACAAAATGAAACTATAATTATAAGACAACTACTTACTTTATTTCAATATAAACAACTCTTCCACAAGACCTTTTCCAGGTTCAAGTATAACTTAGGTTACACACTTATTACAAACCATCTTAT
Organism: Apium graveolens; assembly: GCF_009905375.1. Taxonomy (NCBI): domain Eukaryota; kingdom Viridiplantae; phylum Streptophyta; class Magnoliopsida; order Apiales; family Apiaceae; genus Apium; species Apium graveolens. Next base: position 120,124,010 of record NC_133653.1, read on the forward strand.
TAAAAACAACCTGCCATCTGTGACTATTATTCTATAGCAACTCACAGACCACACTTCCCAGACACTACCTATTCAGAGAAGCTCGACACAGGAGGAGTTGGAAACTGGCCCTTAGCAAAACAGCAACATCCCCTAAGCATCTACAATGCGAAAATATACAAACACATTTGCAAGAGTGAGCGATCAACCGCTCAGCAGTACCACTATATGATTACTAACTAAAACAGTTTATAATAAACAATTGTAGGAACAGAAATTACAACTTGATAGTGGAAAACAAGTAAAACAAGTGTAAATAGATAAAAACTGATAAACTGTTAAAACTGGATCTTTAATAGCTAGCATGCTCTCTAAACATTTTATTAATAGTGCTGTGTAAATAGCAGGATTAAATTTAGCATGCTACTTACATTTCCAAATCATTTGTCCCATCGCAGGACCTATAAAACTAATTGTTCCTTTACGGGAACCATAAAACTTGTCCCTTTCCGGGAACCTCAAAATCGCTTGCTCAGATATACATGCATTGGATGATTCCTGGTGAGACAGCTGATCAGGCTATCATATGAAACTTGTTCCGGAACTCAGAGACTAGCTAGGTCTCTGTCACGCTGGGCTGGTGGTTATAATAGGGTGCGCAACCACTTCGCCTCTTACGCTAACTTCCAGGCCGTTACGGGCCTTCTGCGCACACTCATCCAATTATCTGATCATTTTTATCCAGTTTTCCAATTCACTTACCTATCTCTTGTTAAAACAATTATAACACAACACATTTTCCCAAAACATTTCCATTTTATTCAAAGCTTAGAGATAGGTATTTTCAGAAGTTACTTTTCCCCCAAAACACAAGTTAATAAAATAATTTGAATCCAGGGGATACGTAACTTAAATCGTTCTGTTCCAGTACGTAATTTAAATCAACAATTATTCATATATACTGAACCGTAAAAGATTTGTTCAGGGGTACTTGCCTTGCAGAGCTTTACAAATAATATCGATTGACCTTGAGCCGACATAAACGCTCAGGATTTATCGCGTAACCACTAGATTACCCTGGCTTCGACTTCAACACTCAGGTCCTTCGATTGGAACCTTACTGAGCTCGTCGACTGTCCACTAGGCTATCCAACGTCAACTCTTAGGCTTTCCGACTAGCACCTACAAAGTCGAAACACCCTAACTTAGACCATTGATTATGCTTGACATATCCTCGCTAACAATCTACCCAAACGTTAACAAAACCCAACTCGTAACATACTTCATATAATAATACACGTATCAATTAGGGTTCACGTCTTCGAAAGTAGGTTCCGTGTTCATTTTCAGAAATAGGTATATTTATCCTTTTATGAAATTAGGTTTATCGATTTTTGTAAGGTATTTCATCACAACACATCATCAGATTTCGTATAAGGTACGTACATATAACCGATCGAAGTCCCGATAGTCATTGGGTACGGCCTCGTATTTCCGTAATTTAATTTTCTGGAAATCGGGCAACACCTCCTTTATTTATCGGACTACCCGTCGAACATCCCGACGTCCAAACAAACACAACTACAATCAATCGCAATCCAAACCCAACCACCGATTTCAGTCATCAATATCAGTCCAAAATTCTCAGTTACCAATTAAATACAATTATTAATTATTAGCCGTGTTTTTATGGTTTAATCGTATTTTATTCGCAATTCGCACCTTAAATCGTATTTTGTATTTTAAATTGTAGGACTCAGAAATGATTCATCATCGTCCACCGTCCACTCGTAAAAAGTCATCGCGGACGGTGGCAAAATTTCGCGGGTACCCGAGTAATTTCCCGGGTTTCCAACGCAAACTTCGCCGATTAAAATAAAATTTTCCCACATGAAAATAAATTTTATTTCACATATATAACTCAAAATATTCCTGCAGAAAATTAAATAATATAATTAAAACAATTTCAATTCAGACAGGACACGCACGCGTAACTATAATGCGCCCACCGACACAACATAATCGGAAAACAGGAGCTGGAAAAACACAAGGACAGCGATACAATCGGGGGAAAAAGAAAGCACAGACCACACACATATACATGGAACACACATATATATGTATATATACTTTACAGGATTTAACCGAAGGCATGGACCAACCGGAAAAGAGGAAAACGGCCGAAAAACGCAGGCAGCAGTCAGCGAAAACGAAAGGGAGAGAAACACAGAAGAGAGCTGAGAAGAGAGAGAGTATTACAGAGACAGAGAGGAGTGAGAGATCGAGAGATTGAAGAGAACGAGAGAGAGAGAGAGAGGATTGAGTCGAGAGAGAGATTGAGAGAAATGGAGGGATAAGGAGGAGAGGAAAATGAACTGCAGAAAAATAAACGGGTTGAACCCGACTAAAACCACCCCCTGCCCCCTTTTTTTTTTTATAAACCCCGCAACAAACTATTATCTGACCTGTACTTTGTTTAACGATACAATTCACAATTAATATAAATTTGAAATAAATTCCCAACTGGATTCAAAATTTCCGAACTAAATAAAATTAATCAAATAAAATTTTCGTAATTTTTAGAATAATTTCTAAAATGAAATTTATTCCCGTTTTTATCAATTAAACGGATCGACGCGCAGGTGAAATTAATCCCAAAAATTCCCAAAATACTTTTTAAAATTCTCGGAATATTCCAAACTTAATGAAATATAAATTTCGTAATTTTTAAAGAATCCCAGAATTAAATACGGATTTAACAAATAATTGAAATCAGAAAATCGTATATGGCTAAATAATTGATGAAATATTGATTTCTCAATTTTAAAAACTCCTAAAAATAATTATTAAAATTATGAAGCAATAAAAATGATTTTAGAGTTGATCCAAGTATTTATGGAAATAAATCCTGAATAAAATCACCTTTAAATATAAAGGTGACACAACACAACTTTACAACGAATTACACAATTAATACAAGAACACCAACAATCACACATAATTAATTAAAATATTAACAAAAATAATATCCAGCTGACAGAACCCGCAGACATATTTTGTTTATGTAATTATTTAATAATTACACATTTAAACAATATAAAAATATACGAGTCGTTATAATCTTACCCCTTTAAAAAGATTCTGTCCTCAGAATCTGATTTTTAACCAAACATGTGAGGATATTTGTCAAGCATATCTGACTGCAACTCCTAAGTAGACTCTTCTACTCGAGGATTCATTCAAAGCACACTTACTATGGATATGGACTTATTCCTAAGGACTCGCTTATAACGATCTAGGATCTGAGTCGATCATTCCATGCAGAACAATTTGGACAAGAGCCCATTGGCTCCTACTCAATGATTTGGTTCGAATTAAGAACATATCGCTTTAACAATGATATGCAGATCACACTATAAATTACTGCAATTATAATGAAAATGCTAACCCTTGAGCATTTCATCTATCTTCCTCGATACCTACAACGGTACATATATTTAGGGCTCAACTCGCCTCTTCTAATCAGACCTAACCAATCTCTTTTTCGATGCAAATTCGTCTTCTTTCTTTGTCCATCACAAGCTGCGTCAACTCCTTTTCGAATCAGCACCACTACGCCCTTGGTGCGCTGAAATTACTCAGGATCTAATAACATTTCTACTCCCGCTTTCTCTCAATAGAGGGGAACTCACACTTATACTCACACAGGGCTTCGCAAGGTGGCATTCCCCCACTAGAATGATAACTTGGCCCTTCGTCTACGGATGATAGATGGTACTCATATTCAATTTAATTTCCAAACATTCGAATATTTCTTACTCATTTCCATCCATTAAGACTAGAAAATAATTTCATATCTTCACTTCTTCTCACCTTTAAGTATTTGGACTTTACATTCCACTCTTTCCAATTCTTTTGTTAACTCCTCAGTGATTTTAATCACATTCAACCCTTTCATCTGTGCAGGGCACCTGTTACGACACCGACTTTGCTTAGGTGATCTTTGATGAAACGATCGGTATCCCTTGTTTATCTCAGCTACAATTCATTCTGGAAAATTTAGCGTATAGTTTCTTCCCTTTTAATCTTCATAGGGAAATCTTTGAGCGTTCTACACAGACTTTTATAATCTTTAAATAGCTGAGGATGTTATCAATAAATACAATTCGCTTATCCAAGTACTCCTTATACACCATGTTCCTCAATTCCTTATAGACAACGGATACACTTGCTACTCCATATAATATCACCAGAATTTACAATGCTCATAACTCATTCTAATCTCCATCTTTGATACGTCCTCAGGCTGGATCTTAAGTTAATCTCCAAGAAATAACACACTCCTTGAATTAGGTCACCTAAATAATCAATTATTAATAGGGTTACTTATTCCTATTCGTCATCTTGTTAAACTCCCGATAATCATTACATACTCTCATAATTTCATCCTTCTTTTCAGCAACATTTCTGGTGTAAACCAAGGGACTATATCTGGTATGCTCACTTTCCTTACTAATATCTTTTACAATTATCGAACTAATTATTTCGTCTCACTGGCCTTCCAAGAAACTCCAGGATATTTATATATTACTCAACTTCCTTCAGCTTAAGTATTTTTTTACTTCGTATCTTTACACAAGGTGGATCTACTTTATCTCTTTAGCTTATTAACTCCTTTCTTCACACGATTGGAAGAGCTTCTTATCTTGCTCCTTCTTTTAGCAACTCACCCTACTACTGGCTTCCATACACTTTACTATTCGCTTCTCCTGAATTAATCTTTGCCTTATGAAAGGAAAACCAATTCGTTACTAAAATCATATCAACTCCTCTAGATCAAAGGGTGTCAGGTCAGTTGCACTACGTCCGAATTCTAAACGCTCGTTCTTTTGGTCACTCTGGAAGTTCTGCCTCTAACTGTGCTAGATGTTGACCCTTGGGATGTAGTACCTTGAGTAACCATTTTCCCAACTTCTTGCAATACGCCCAACCTTCCCACATTGGTAACAAGTAACTCTTGAATTTTCTGGATTGCACTCCGACGCATAATGATCCTTATGACCACATATGACATATCGAACGTTCTTTGTTTCCAGGTCTGAAAATCACGTCAGAAATTGACTTACTCTAATTGGAACCGACTTCTATCTAACTGACCATTAATTGGTATAATTAACCAACTCTCTCTTTTAATTGTTCAATTGGAGTATCAACAGAAACCTCAGTAACACACAAAAGTATAAGTTGTATCCATAAAGGTAGAGTATTTTCCAAAAATTTGGGCAGCATTTCCTCTATATTATTGTCTACCAGTCGGACTCAAGCCGACACCAATATTCAACCAACAACCATAACAATCCATCAACATCAACCAAACCACCAACAAGTATACTAACCATCTTTCACCACTCAACTCCACGGTTCACAATACTGTGACACATAACATGTTAATAACCATAGGTATCACTAACCAACATAATAAAATGGGGTTGGCTATTTCAGCCACTACTACAAACAAGTAACCTTGCAAACTAGGTCAACTTAAGGACCTCTGTTAGGCATACTAGTCCAAGTTTCAGCCAATCATTCTTCTAAAACCGATTCCCTATCATTTGCCATAGACTCGATAACCACTGAATTAACTTTTCTAAGATAACAACCTTTCCCAATGGATCACAAATCCTTTCTGCTGCCATCATTCCAAAATAACAACCAGACACAAAACTTTTATTTCTCCTGACGGTCAATTCTTCATTTATTTTCCATAACTAGGACGATCTGACCATAGTGATTACTGAAGAAAATTCATTGCCATAAAATACCAAATAAAATTTCGAAGTCAAGATAATTTATTCTAAAAGTAACATGAAGGAAATGCGGATATAACTGGGAGTAACCATACAAGTACGTAAGACGGCCAATCTTAGTACCATACAGCTTACAACACATATTTCGGTGGCGTCCCACCAGACTCTTTGTCACACAAACAAATAGTCACATCATATGTATTGTTTGCCCCAATCAACCGATAGAACCTCCGAGGAAAGAAATATGAGGGTACAAGGTAGAAACCTCAGTACTCATCAACATTCACCATGAGACTCGGCTGTCATGGCAGCCGCTGACTATTATCCTTCCACCCGAATGTTCATGATCAGATTCGCTTGCTCGAGAAAAGAAACTAGAAACCTCAACTAGACATTTCCAATGATGCCTATATATACGGGAGACTTGCTTAAACCTAGGGCAGTTCCAACCAATCCCCAACAGACATCAGGGTCACGTCTTCGAACCCTTGACTAAACTCACAGACTTGCTCCTCTGGTTGAGTTGCTGACTCATATCTATATAGAATAAACCTTCTTGCACTCTTCTGACTCTATTCCTAACCTAAATCAGGGACTCAAACCTGTAGCTCTGATACCAACCTGTAACGGCCTCAACCCCGGGTTAGGAGTTGACGTCACTAACAAAATGAAACTATAATTATGAGACAACTACTTACTTTATTTCAATATAAACAACTCTTCCACAAGACCTTTTCCAGGTTCAAGTATAACTTAGGTTACACACTTATTACAAACCATCTTATTAAAAACAACCTGCCATCTGTGACTATTATTCTATAGCAACTCACAGACCACACTTCCCAGACACTACCTATTCAGAGAAGCTCGACACAGGAGGAGTTGGAAACTGGCCCTTAGCAAAACAGCAACATCCCCTAAGCATCTGCAATGCGAAAATATACAAACACATTTGCAAGAGTGAGCGATCAACCGCTCAGCAGTACCACTATATGATTACTAACTAAAACAGTTTATAATAAACAATTGTAGGAACAGAAATTACAACTTGATAGTGGAAAACAAGTAAAACAAGTGTAAATAGATAAAAACTGATAAACTGTTAAAACTGGATCTTTAATAGCTAGCATGCTCTCTAAACATTTTATTAATAGTGCTGTGTAAATAGCAGGATTAAATTTAGCATGCTACTTACATTTCCAAATCATTTGTCCCATCGCAGGACCTATAAAACTAATTGTTCCTTTACGGGAACCATAAAACTTGTCCCTTTCCGGGAACCTCAAAATCGCTTGCTCAGATATACATGCATTGGATGATTCCTGGTGAGACAGCTGATCAGGCTATCATATGAAACTTGTTCCGGAACTCAGAGACTAGCTAGGTCTCTGTCACGCTGGGCTGGTGGTTATAATAGGGTGCGCAATCACTTCGCCTCTTACGCTAACTTCCAGGCCGTTACGGGCCTTCTGCGCACACTCATCCAATTATCTGATCATTTTTATCCAGTTTTCCAATTCACTTACCTATCTCTTGTTAAAACAATTATAACACAACACATTTTCCCAAAACATTTCCATTTTATTCAAAGCTTAGAGATAGGTATTTTCAGAAGTTACTTTTCCCCCAAAACACAAGTTAATAAAATAATTTGAATCCAGGGGATACGTAACTTAAATCGTTCTGTTCCAGTACGTAATTTAAATCAACAATTATTCATATATACTGAACCGTAAAAGATTTGTTCAGGGGTACTTGCCTTGCAGAGCTTTACAAATAATATCGATTGACCTTGAGCCGACATAAACGCTCAGGATTTATCGCGTAACCACTAGATTACCCTGGCTTCGACTTCAACACTCAGGTCCTTCGATTGGAACCTTACTGAGCTCGTCGACTGTCCACTAGGCTATCCAACGTCAACTCTTAGGCTTTCCGACTAGCACCTACAAAGTCGAAACACCCTAACTTAGACCATTGATTATGCTTGACATATCCTCGCTAACAATCTACCCAAACGTTAACAAAACCCGACTCGTAACATACTTCATATAATAATACACGTATCAATTAGGGTTCACGTCTTCGAAAGTAGGTTCCGTGTTCATTTTTAGAAATAGGTATATTTATCCTTTTATGAAATTAGGTTTATCGATTTTTGTAAAGTATTTCATAACAACACATCATCAGATTTCGTATAAGGTACGTACATATAACCGATCGAAGTCCCGATATTCATTGGGTACGGCCTCGTATTTCCGTAATTTAATTTTCCGGAAATCGGGCAACACCTCCTTTATTTATCGGACTACCCGTCGAACATCCCGACGTCCAAACAAACACAACTACAATCAATCGCAATCCAAACCCAACCACCGATTTCAGTCATCAATATCAGTCCAAAATTCTCAGTTACCAATTAAATACAATTATTAATTATTAGCCGTGTTTTTATGGTTTAATCGTATTTTATTCGCAATTCGCACCTTAAATCGTATTTTGTATTTTAAATTGTAGGACTCAGAAATGATTCATCATCGTCCACCGTCCACTCGTAAAAAGTCATCGCGGACGGCGGCAAAATTTCGCGGGTACCCGAGTAATTTCCCGGGTTTCCAACGCAAACTTCGCCGATTAAAATAAAATTTTCCCAGACGAAAATAAATTTTATTTCACATATATAACTCAAAATATTCCTGCAGAAAATTAAATAATATAATTAAAACAATTTCAATTCAGACAGGACACGCACGCGTAACTATAATGCGCCCACCGACACAACATAATCGGAAAACAGGAGCTGGAAAAACACAAGGACATCGATACAATCGGGGGAAAAAGAAAGCACAGACCACACACATATACATGGAACACACATATATATGTATATATACTTTACAGGATTTAACCGAAGGCATGGACCAACCGGAAAAGAGGAAAACGGCCGAAAAACGCAGGCAGCAGTCGGCGAAAACGAAAGGGAGAGAAACACAGAAGAGAGCTGAGAAGAGAGAGAGTATTACAGAGACAGAGAGGAGTGAGAGATCGAGAGATTGAAGAGAACGAGAGAGAGAGAGAGGATTGAGTCGAGAGAGAGATTGAGAGAAATGGAGGGATAAGGAGTAGAGGAAAATGAACTGCAGAAAAATAAACGGGTTGAACCCGACTAAAACCACCCCTGCCCCTTTTTTTTTTATAAACCCCGCAACAAACTATTATCTGACCTGTACTTTGTTTAACGATACAATTCACAATTAATATAAATTTGAAATAAATTCCCAACTGGATTCAAAATTTCCGAACTAAATAAAATTAATCAAATAAAATTTTCGTAATTTTTAGAATAATTTCTAAAATGAAATTTATTCCCGTTTTTATCAATTAAACGGATCGACGCGCAGGTGAAATTAATCCCAAAAATTCCCAAAATACTTTTTAAAATTCTCGGAATATTCCAAACTTAATAAAATATAAATTTCGTAATTTTTAAAGAATCCCAGAATTAAATACGGATTTAACAAATAATTGAAATCAGAAAATCGTATATGGCTAAATAATTGATGAAATATTGATTTCTCAATTTTAAAAACTCCTAAAAATAATTATTAAAATTATGAAGCAATAAAAATGATTTTAGAGTTGATCCAAGTATTTATGGAAATAAATCCTGAATAAAATCACCTTTAAATATAAAGGTGACACAACACAACTTTACAACGAATTACACAATTAATACAAGAACACCAACAATCACACATAATTAATTAAAATATTAACAAAAATAATATCCAGCTGACAGAACCCGCAGACATATTTTGTTTATGTAATTATTTAATAATTACACATTTAAACAATATAAAAATATACGAGTCGTTATAATCTTACCCCTTTAAAAAGATTCTGTCCTCAGAATCTGATTTTTAACCAAACATGTGAGGATATTTGTCAAGCATATCTGACTGCAACTCCTAAGTAGACTCTTCTACTCGAGGATTCATTCAAAGCACACTTACTATGGATATGGACTTATTCCTAAGGACTCGCTTATAACGATCTAGGATCTGAGTCGATCATTCCATGCAGAACAATTTGGACAAGAGCCCATTGGCTCCTACTCAATGATTTGGTTCAAATTAAGAACATATCGCTTTAACAATGATATGCAGATCACACTATAAATTACTGCAATTGTAATGAAAATGCTAACCCTTGAGCATTTCATCTATCTTCCTCGATACCTACAACGGTACATATATTTAGGGCTCAACTCGCCTCTTCTAATCAGACCTAACCAATCTCTTTTTCGATGCAAATTCATCTTCTTTCTTTGTCCATCACAAGCTGCGTCAACTCCTTTTCGAATCAACACCACTACGCCCTTGGTGCGCTGAAATTACTCAGGATCTAATAACATTTCTACTCCCGCTTTCTCTCAATAGAGGGGAACTCACACTTATACTCACACAGGGCTTCGCAAGGTGGCATTCCCCCACTAGAATGATAACTTGGCCCTTCGTCTACGGATGATAGATGGTACTCATATTCAATTTAATTTCCAAACATTCAAATATTTCTTACTCATTTCCATCCATTAAGACTAGAAAATAATTTCATATCTTCACTTCTTCTCACCTTTAGGTATTTGGACTTTACATTCCACTCTTTCCAATTCTTTTGTTAACTCCTCAGTAATTTTAATCACATTCAACCCTTTCATCTGTGCAGGGCACCTGTTACGACACCGACTTTGCTTAGGTGATCTTTGATGAAACGATCGGTATCCCTTGTTTATCTCAGCTACAATTCATTCTGGAAAATTTAGCGTATAGTTTCTTCCCTTTTAATCTTCATAGGGAAATCTTTGAGCGTTCTACACAGACTTTTATAATCTTTAAATAGCTGAGGATGTTATCAATAAATACAATTCGCTTATCCAAGTACTCCTTATACACCATGTTCCTCAATTCCTTATAGACAACGGATACACTTGCTACTCCATATAATATCACCAGAATTTACAATGCTCATAACTCATTCTAATCTCCATCTTTGATACGTCCTCAGGCTGGATCTTAAGTTAATCTCCAAGAAATAACACACTCCTTGAATTAGGTCACCTAAATAATCAATTCTTAATAGGGTTACTTATTCCTATTCGTCATCTTGTTAAACTCCCGATAATCATTACATACTCTCATAATTTCATCCTTCTTTTCAGCAACATTTCTGGTGTAAACCAAGGGACTAAATCTGGTATGCTCACTTTCCTTACTAATATCTTTTACAATTATCGAACTAATTATTTCGTCTCACTGGCCTTCCAAGAAACTCCAGGATATTTATATATTACTCAACTTCCTTCAGCTTAAGTATTTTTTTACTTCGTATCTTTACACAAGGTGGATCTACTTTATCTCTTTAGCTTATTAACTCCTTTCTTCACACGATTGGAAGAGCTTCTTATCTTGCTCCTTCTTTTAGCAACTCACCCTACTACTGGCTTCCATACACTTTACTATTCGCTTCTCCTGAATTAATCTTTGCCTTATGAAAGGAAAACCAATTCGTTACTAAAATCATATCAACTCCTCTAGATCAAAGGGTGTCAGGTCAGTTGCACTACGTCCGAATTCTAAACGCTCGTTCTTTTGGTCACTCTGGAAGTTCTGCCTCTAACTGTGCTAGATGTTGACCCTTGGGATGTAGTACCTTGAGTAACCATTTTCCCAACTTCTTGCAATACGCCCAACCTTCCCACATTGGTAACAAGTAACTCTTGAATTTTCTGGATTGCACTCCGACGCATAATGATCCTTATGACCACATATGACATATCGAACGTTCTTTGTTTCCAGGTCTGAAAATCACGTCAGAAATTGACTTACTCTAATTGGAACCGACTTATATCTAACTGACCATTAATTGGTATAATTAACCAACTCTCTCTTTTAATTGTTCAATTGGAGTATCAACAGAAACCTCAGTAACACACAAAAGTATAAGTTGTATCCATAAAGGTAGAGTATTTTCCAAAAATTTGGGCAGCATTTCCTCTATGTTATTGTCTACCAGTCGGACTCAAGCCGACACCAATATTCAACCAACAACCATAACAATCCATCAACATCAACCAAACCACCAACAAGTATACTAACCATCTTTCACCACTCAACTCCACGGTTCACAATACTGTGACACATAACATGTTAATAACCATAGGTATCACTAACTAACATAATAAAATGGGGTTGGCTATTTCAGCCACTACTACCAACAAGTAACCTTGCAAACTAGGTCAACTTAAGGACCTCTGTTAGGCATACTAGTCTAAGTTTCAGCCAATCATTCTTCTAAAACCGATTCCCTATCATTTGCCATAGACTCGATAACCACTGAATTAACTTTTCTAAGATAACAACCTTTCCCAATGGATCACAAATCCTTTCTGCTGCCATCATTCCAAAATAACAACCAGACACAAAACTTTTATTTCTCCTGACGGTCAATTCTTCATTTATTTTCCATAACTAGGACGATCTGACCATAGTGATTACTGAAGAAAATTCATTGCCATAAAATACCAAATAAAATTTCGAAGTTAAGATAATTTATTCTAAAAGTAACATGAAGGAAATGCGGATATGACTGGGAGCAACCATACAAGTACGTAAGACGGCCAATCTTAGTACCATACAGCTTACAACACATATTTCGGTGGCGTCCCACCAGACTCTTTGTCACACAAACAAATAGTCACATCATATGTATTGTTTGCCCCAATCAACCGATAGAACCTCCGAGGAAAGAAATATGAGGGTACAAGGTAGAAACCTCAGTACTCATCAACATTCACCATGAGACTCGGCTGTCATGGCAGCCGCTGACTATTATCCTTCCACCTGAACGTTCATGATCAGATTCGCTTGCTCGAGAAAAGAAACTAGAAACCTCAACTAGACATTTCCAATGATGCCTATATATACGGGAGACTTGCTTAAACCTAGGGCAGTTCCAACCAATCCCCAACAGACATCAGGGTCACGTCTTCGAACCCTTGACTAAACTCACAGACTTGCTCCTCTGGTTGAGTTGCTGACTCATATCTATATAGAATAAACCTTCTTGCACTCTTCTGACTCTATTCCTAACCTAAATCAGGGACTCAAACCTGTAGCTCTGATACCAACCTGTAACGGCCTCAACCCCGGGTTAGGAGTTGACGTCACTAACAAAATGAAACTATAATTATAAGACAACTACTTACTTTATTTCAATATAAACAACTCTTCCACAAGACCTTTTCCAGGTTCAAGTATAACTTAGGTTACACACTTATTACAAACCATCTTATTAAAAACAACCTGCCATCTGTGACTATTATTCTATAGCAACTCACAGACCACACTTCCCAGCACTACCTATTCAGAGAAGCTCGACACAGGAGGAGTTGGAAACTGGCCCTTAGCAAAACAGCAACATCCCCTAAGCATCTGCAATGCGAAAATATACAAACACATTTGCAAGAGTGAGCGATCAACCGCTCAGCAGTACCACTATATGATTACTAACTAAAATAGTTTATAATAAACAATTGTAGGAACAGAAATTACAACTTGATAGTGGAAAACAAGTAAAACAAGTGTAAATAGATAAAAACTGATAAACTGTTAAAACTGGATCTTTAATAGCTAGCATGCTCTCTAAACATTTTATTAATAGTGCTGTGTAAATAGCAGGATTAAATTTAGCATGCTACTTACATTTCCAAATCATTTGTCCCATCGCAGGACCTATAAAACTAATTGTTCCTTTACGGGAACCATAAAACTTGTCCCTTTCCGGGAACCTCAAAATCGCTTGCTCAGATATACATGCATTGGATGATTCCTGGTGAGACAGCTGATCAGGCTATCATATGAAACTTGTTCCGGAACTCAGAGACTAGCTAGGTCTCTGTCACGCTGGGCTGGTGGTTATAATAGGGTGCGCAACCACTTCGCCTCTTACGCTAACTTCCAGGCCGTTACGGGCCTTCTGCGCACACTCATCCAATTATCTGATCATTTTTATCCAGTTTTCCAATTCACTTACCTATCTCTTGTTAAAACAATTATAACACAACACATTTTCCCAAAACATTTCCATTTTATTCAAAGCTTAGAGATAGGTATTTTCAGAAGTTACTTTTCCCCCAAAACACAAGTTAATAAAATAATTTGAATCCAGGGGATACGTAACTTAAATCGTTCTGTTCCAGTACGTAATTTAAATCAACAATTATTCATATATACTGAACCGTAAAAGATTTGTTCAGGGGTACTTGCCTTGCAGAGCTTTACAAATAATATCGATTGACCTTGAGCCGACATAAACGCTCAGGATTTATCGCGTAACCACTAGATTACCCTGGCTTCGACTTCAACACTCAGGTCCTTCGATTGGAACCTTACTGAGCTCGTCGACTGTCCACTAGGCTATCCAACGTCAACTCTTAGGCTTTCCGACTAGCACCTACAAAGTCGAAACACCCTAACTTAGACCATTGATTATGCTTGACATATCCTCGCTAACAATCTACCCAAACGTTAACAAAACCCGACTCGTAACATACTTCATATAATAATACACGTATCAATTAGGGTTCACGTCTTCGAAAGTAGGTTCCGTGTTCATTTTCAGAAATAGGTATATTTATCCTTTTATGAAATTAGGTTTATCGATTTTTGTAAAGTATTTCATCACAACACATCATCAGATTTGGTATAAGGTACGTACATATAACCGATCGAAGTCCCGATATTCATTGGGTACGGCCTCGTATTTCTGTAATTTAATTTTCCGAAAATCGGGCAACACCTCCTTTATTTATCGGACTACCCGTCGAACATCCCGACGTCCAAACAAACACAACTACAATCAATCGCAATCCAAACCCAACCACCGATTTCAGTCATCAATATCAGTCCAAAATTCTCAGTTACCAATTAAATACAATTATTAATTATTAGCCGTGTTTTTATGGTTTAATCGTATTTTATTCGTAATTCGCACCTTAAATCGTATTTTGTATTTTAAATTGTAGGACTCAGAAATGATTCATCATCGTCCACCGTCCACTTGTAAAAAGTCATCGCGGACGGCGGCAAAATTTCGCGGGTACCCGAGTAATTTCCCGGGTTTCCAACGCAAACTTCGCCGATTAAAATAAAATTTTCCCACACGAAAATAAATTTTATTTCACATATATAACTCAAAATATTCCTACAGAAAATTAAATAATATAATTAAAACAATTTCAATTCAGACAGGACACGCACGCGTAACTATAATGCGCCCACCGACACAACATAATCGGAAAACAGGAGCTGGAAAAACACAAGGACAGCGATACAATCGGGGGAAAAAGAAAGCACAGACCACACACATATAAATGGAACACACATATATATGTATATATACTTTACAGGATTTAACCGAAGGCATGGACCAACCGGAAAAGAGGAAAACGGCCGAAAAACGCAGGCAGCAGTCGGCGAAAACGAAAGGGAGAGAAACACAGAAGAGAGCTGAGAAGAGAGAGAGTATTACAGAGACAGAGAGGAGTGAGAGATCGAGAGATTGAAGAGAACGAGAGAGAGAGAGAGGATTGAGTCGAGAGAGAGATTGAGAGAAATGGAGGGATAAGGAGGAGAGGAAAATGAACTGCAGAAAAATAAACGGGTTGAACCCGACTAAAACCACCCCCTGCCCCCTTTTTTTTTTTTTTATAAACCCCGCAACAAACTATTATCTGACCTGTACTTTGTTTAACGATACAATTCACAATTAATATAAATTTGAAATAAATTCCCAACTGGATTCAAAATTTCCGAACTAAATAAAATTAATCAAATAAAATTTTCGTAATTTTTAGAATAATTTCTAAAATGAAATTTATTCCCGTTTTTATCAATTAAACGGATCGACGCGCAGGTGAAATTAATCCCAAAAATTCCCAAAATACTTTTTAAAATTCTCGGAATATTCCAAACTTAATAAAATATAAATTTCGTAATTTTTAAAGAATCCCAGAATTAAATACGGATTTAACAAATAATTGAAATCAGAAAATCGTATATGGCTAAATAATTGATGAAATATTGATTTCTCAATTTTAAAAACTCCTAAAAATAATTATTAAAATTATGAAGCAATAAAAATGATTTTAGAGTTAATCCAAGTATTTATGGAAATAAATCCTGAATAAAATCACCTTTAAATATAAAGGTGACACAACACAACTTTACAACGAATTACACAATTAATACAAGAACACCAACAATCACACATAATTAATTAAAATATTAACAAAAATAATATCCAGCTGACAGAACCCGCAGACATATTTTGTTTATGTAATTATTTAATAATTACACATTTAAACAATATAAAAATATACGAGTCGTTATACTAGATGTAGTGTCTTTTCTGCCTCCTCATTGCCCTGAGCAGCCAACAACTGATAGGCTAACACAAGATGAGTAAAAGTGTCAGCATCCAAGGAAATGTTATCAATTACAGCTTTGTAATGTTGCTGAAATTGTCTTTCCTTTTCAGCATCATCCACAATCATTGACTCACTAGCAATGGCTGGATCCACCCTTATATCTGCTGTACCTGCCTTTCTCTCTTTTTCTCTATATTCTTGCATCAGGGGCTCCCCCTGGCTCACACTCCTCACTTCCTCACCTTCACCTACTAAGGTGGTACTCCTCTCACTTACTTTTGCCATGCTGGAAGAAATAGCATGCATATTTGAGCTCTCAATCTCTCCTTTTGCCTGGGTGCAACCCAGCCTCTCACTCAAATTGTCACTCCCTTCCCTCAGTCCTAAAAGTGATTGTACAGTAATCATGTCTTCTACACTTGGAATTGTTTCAGTTGTGTGTGTAGAGACTATCAACGGATATAAAATAGCCGTTGAAGGTGACACTGATGGTATCAACGGATAACTGCTGTTAAGCTTATCCGTTGAAGAACAACCACTTGTCAACGGATGAGTGATATCCGTTGAAGAAGGAAAAGAAGTAGAAATTAAAAGTGATATAACTGTTGAATCTGTGTGGATTGATTTGAGTTTTGGTGACACAGATCCTTCAATTACATCTGAAAGAATTTGCGGGTGATCCAACAAATCATCTAAAAGATGATGATCACCTGTATTTGAGTGGGGCTCCTCCCTGAGTTATAAAGAGGGAGAATCAGGAATTGATGGGAATAACATATCCACATCCAGAGATGGTGATGAAGTGTGTGGTGATTGATGTGTGTTAATTGTGAGAGAATGGGGCTGTGACTCCACATTTGTTGGAGCCACATCAAACTGAGTTTGAGAAGGCATAGATACAGATGGATGTATCTGTGCAGTGTGTGCACCCTGTGTAGAAGATTGGGTTCTAGCCCTCTTTCTTCTAATAAAAGCTTTTGTTGGTGAGTGTTTGGCTTCTGTGTCCCTCCCTCGTTTGATCTGTGTTCCTGGTTGGGAACTATTTTCAATAGTTACATCCTTTTGGGAGAATGCAGCTAGGGATGTGCTAGTAACCTTTTCAACCACCACAGCTTTTTGAGAAACTGTGGTTTGGCTAGCTTGGGAAACACTTATCTCTCCTTCCTTATCCTGGGGGTTTCTTTGATGTTCACCCCTCCCCTCACCACTCACACCCTGTTCACTCCCCTCAGGGTTAAGGGTAGGTGTTACAACTATTGTCTTTTAAGAAACAACAGAGGTGGTTTTCTTTGTCTTTGATTTTGAAAGTTTAGTTTTGGTGACCTTGGTAGGAATCTGTTGGGGCATTGTCACAGATTCCATGGGCACACTAGAAGATAAAGAAATAGAGGGGTTGGAAGAAGTAGGAGTTGTAGAAACAATTACCTCACTTACCTGAGGTGCATCCATGATTGGTAAATATACCAATGGTACACTGCTGTTGAGATCCATTCTCAATAAATCTGCAAGAACTCTTTTCTCTTGTGCCCAGCACTTGAGTTTGTTATTCTCATTGGTTATGACCAAACCTTCAGCAACGTGGTTAGCCAATAACATAAAGAATCTAGCATAATAGATGTTATTAGGTCTATTAGCTTTGTTACCTAATCTAGTACCCAATTCTAGCATAACATAATTGCTAAAGTTAAAATACCTATCAGAAACAAGCATATAGAGCATATTAACAAGAGATGAAGTTATGGCATCAAAATAACTAATTTTCCCAGAGAAAACCTTGATAAAGGCATCCCCAAGAAAACTCCATTCTTTCCTAAGGCCTTTTCTTTTAATACTCCCTAAACTAGCAGAGTTAAGAGAATAACCTATAGAATCTAAAATGCTGGATACATCATTATCAGTGTGTGGTGTCATGGCATTGTTCTCAGGCAATTTAAAACATGCTAGTAAATCATCACAGTTAACACAGTGATTTTTACCTTTGAAAGTGAAAGAGATGGTCATATCTATGGAGTTGAACTCAGCAGTTGTCCAAATCTCCTCAACTACTTCACAGTAAATCGTTGGGGCTTCCAGCATTGCATAGCTAAGTTTACAGTTTTTGATGAAGTCCATCATTTTGTGATAATCTGAGTGGGCTTCATTCTTTGCTACCAAAGCTATGAAATTGTTCTTCTCATAGATGAACCCAGATTGAGATATAATTTTTACTATTGGTGCCATTGTTGTAAGTAGAAATTGCAGAGAATAACTTGAAGGTTTTGCAGAAAGTAAATGGTAAAAGCTTTGAAGTTTCAAGAAAGCGTAAAGTAAAAATGAAAAATCAGAAGGGCTTTTATACTTTCTCAAATTAAAAAGCATAAATAAAAGATTAAACAATAAATATATGTAAGTGAGTTTCAGCCGTTTAAGAATAAACTGTAAGTATTCTAAAAACTACCTTTAAAACAAATACATACAGCTATATGTATGAGTATCAACGGTTAAGAAAATAGAATCAATGGCTGTAAGACACCTGAATCGACTGATGTGACATTTCAACGGATAAAGTAAATTGTCATCCGTTGAAAAGTACTACAGTTTTATCCGTTGACGGATAAAAATTCTAGAAATGTATATGTCTTTCAACGGATAATGAACATCCGTTGATGGAACAATTTTGACTTTCAACGGATAGGAAATACCCGTTGATGGAATAATCTGTGTTAAAAAGTCAAATTTGTTCTAGCAACTAATACATTTCAGGCTTCAATTCAAATTGCAATTAGGACATAAATTTTATGAGTAATTAAGCATACCTAGCTCACTTACCAATCTTGTGAATGTTGATTCATCAAGTGGCTTGGTAAATATGTCTGCAATTTGTTGTTCACTTGGAACAAAATGTAGTTCCACTGTACCATTCATGACATGCTCTCTGATGAAGTGGTACTTGATATCAATGTGCTTGGTCCTTGAGTGCTGCACAGGATTCTCTGTTATGGCTATGGCATTTGTGTTGTCACAAAAGATAGGAATTCTATCAACATGAAGTCCATAATCAAGGAGTTGATTCCTCATCCATAACACTTGAGAGCAGCAACTTCCAGCAACAATGTATTCAACCTCAGCTGTAGAAGTAGAGACTGAATTTTGCTTTTTGCTAAACCATGATACAAGCTTGTTTCTCAGGAATTGGCAGGAGCCTGTTGTACTTTTCCTGTCTATTTTGCAACCTGCATAGTCTGCATCTGAATAACCAATTAGATCAAAGCCAGATTCTCTAGGATACCAAATACCTAAATTTGGTGTACCCTTGAGATATCTGAAAATCCTCTTGATAGCAATTAAGTGAGACTCCCTAGGATCAGCTTGAAATCTAGCACACAAACATGTAGCAAACATTATATCTGGTCTACTGGCAGTTAAATATAAAAGTGAACCAACCATGCCTCTATAACTTGTAATGTCCACAGACCTTTCAGTCTTATTCAATTCAAGTTTGGTGGCAGTGGCCATGGGAGTTTTTGCAGATGAACATTCCATTAAGTCAAACCTTTTTAGAAGATCATGAATATATTTAGTTTGACTAATGAAAATTCCATCACTAACTTGTTTAACTTGTAAACCAAGAAAATAGGTTAGTTCTCCCATCAGGCTCATTTCATACTTACTTTGCATTAGCTTAGCAAACTTTTTGCAAAGTTTATTATCTTTAGAACCAAATATTATGTCATCTACATAAATTTGAACAAGTATACTAGAGCCATTAACATTCCTAAAGAAGAGAGTTTTATCAACAGTACCTCTAGTGAAGTGATTCTCCAAAAGGAATTTTGATAGGGTTTCATACCAGGCTCTAGGTGCTTGCTTCAGTCCATAGAGTGCTTTCAACAGATAATACATATAGTCTGGAAAATTTGGATCTTCAAACCCTGGAGGTTGACTTACATAGACTTCTTCCTCCAATTTCCCATTTAGAAATGCACTCTTGAAATCCATTTGATAGACTTTGAAATTGGCATGGGCTGCATAGGCTAGAAAAATTCTGATGGCTTCAAGTCTTGCAACAGGAGCATATGTTTCATCAAAACCTATTCCCTCTTGTTGAGAATAGCCTTTAGCAACCAATCTGGCTTTATTCCTTATGACAATGCCATTTTCATCCATCTTGTTTTTGAATACCCATTTTGTGTCAATAGGACTCTTGTTCTTTGGTTTGGGTACCAGCTTCCAAACTTTGTTTCTCTCAAATTGGTTCAGCTCTTCCTGCATAGCTAATATCCAATCTGGATCCAATAAAGCTTCTTCCACTTTCTTAGGTTCCTCCTGAGATAGAAAACTACTATACAGACATTCATCTTGAGTAGCTTTTCTTGTTTGCACTTTAGATGATGCATCACCAATGATCAGTTCAAAGGGATGATTCTTGGTCCATTTCCTTTGAGGTGGAAGATGTGCTCTTGATGAGGTGGCCTCAGTATTGTCATGATGTGAGACAGAGTGTTGATTAGTTGAAACTCCCCCTGAGTTGTTGGTTCTTTGCAGGGAATTTGGAGTTCTATCAACTGATGATGTAAATCGATTATCCGTTGATGAACTATGATCAACGGATGCTTCATTTTGTACTTCAACGGATGATGCACTATGTCTTTCAACGGATACTGCATTGCCTCTATCAACGGATGCAGAATTTCGTGCATTATCCAAGGGCATATTTTGAATCCCTTTTGAAGTGTCATCTCCATCAATCTCCTCTTCACTATCATCACAATATATCTCAATGTTGTCAAATTTGAGTCTCTCATTGTGTCCCTCATCTGTTAGTCCATCAATCTTTTTATCATCAAACACAACATGCACAGATTCCATAACAATGTTGGTTCTTAGATTGTAGACCCTATAAGATTTTCCAGCTGAGTAACCAACAAATATCCCTTCATCAGCCTTTGCATCAAACTTCCCTTTATGGTCAGATTGATTTCTCAGTATAAAGCATTTACATCCAAAGACATGAAGAAAGTTTAGAGTTGGTTTTCTTCTCTTGAACAACTGATAAGGAGTCATGCCTTTAGTTTGATTGATCAAAGAAATATTCTGAGTGTAGCAGGCACAATTAACAGCTTCAGCCCAGAAATATGTTGGTAACTTTGATTCTTCAAGCATTGTTCTGGCAGCCTCAATCAAGGATCTGTTCTTTCTTTCAACTACCCCATTTTGCTGAGGTGTTCTTGAAGCTGAGAACTCATGCATGATTCCATTTTCTTCACAGAACAGCCTTATTGACAAATTCTTGAACTCAGTTCCATTGTCACTCCTGATATTCCTAACCTTCAAGTCAGGATGATTATTGACTTGCCTGATGTGATTGATAATGATTTCACTTGCTTCATCCTTTGATCCAAGAAAATAGACCCATGAAAACTTTGAGAAATCATCTACAATCACTAAGCAATATCTTTTTCTTGCAATTGACAATACATTGACTGGTCCAAACAAATCCATATGTAGTAGCTTTAATGGTTCATCAATTGTTATTTCAAGCTTCTTTTTGAATGATGCTTTCCTTTGTTTGCCTTTCTGACAAGCATCACACAAACCATCTCTTGAGAATTCAACAAGAGGAATTCCTCTGACTAAGTCCTTTTTGACTAGATCATTCATTGTCTTGAAATTCAAATGGGATAGCTTCTTGTGCCATAGCCAACTTTCAACTGGACTTGCTTTGCGGAAGAGACAAGTAATAGATTCTGCATCTGTAGAGTTGAAGTCAGCTAAGTACACATTTCCTTTTCTAACTCCAGTTAGAATCACTTTGTTGTCTTTCAAACTGGTGACAACACAGACTTCTGAATTGAAGGAAATTGTATTCCCTCTATCACATAGTTGACTGATGCTCAGTAATTTGTGCTTGAGACCATCAACTAATGCAACTTCATCAATGATGACATTCCCTGTTGAAATCAAGCCATATCCCATAGTAAACCCTTTGTTGTCATCTCCAAAGGTTATGCTAGGGCCAGCTCTCTCCTTAAACTCAGTGAGCAGGGAGAAATCTCCTGTCATGTGTCTTGAACAGCCACTGTCCAAGTACCATAGATTTCTTCTTTTTCCCTGCACACCATAAAATCAATCAAGTTGATTTCGTTACCCAAGTTTCCTTGGGTCCATTCTTGTTAGCCTTTCTCCCAGACTTCATTCCTCCTGTATCTTTAGACTTAGGTAACTTTGAGTCAACCTTGATCTTAGATGTAGTTGGTTGAGGTGTAGGGTTAGTCACAGAATCATTTAGCACATTTGGAATTTGATAAGGCATGGATTGTGCAAGCATGTTATTCCATATTGGCATATTGTATGGCATTTGAGGCATACTAAATGCAGCAAGATAAGGATTGTTAAAATATGGCTTGTTTGCAAAATGTGCATAAGGATTCTGTTGAGACATAACAGGCATAGCATGCAGAGGTGATGCAGACATATTAGGCATGGAAGAGGGCACAGGTATGGGAGTTTTCTTAATAGATTTACAATTAGCAGATAGATGATTAACACTACTACAATGCACACAGCTTTTTCTAGGAGCATACTTATCAGGTGTGTAATTGTTATGTTTGTTAACCCCTACCTTCCCATTTCTATTAGATTTCCTTTTAGTTTCCTTTTTATCCTCAACCACTTTGAGCCTATTCTTTAACTGTTCTAAGGTCATGTGTCCTATATTTACCTTACTGAAATCTTTGGATGTGCTTGCTTCTTCTTTGACAAAGTTCTTGGAAGTTGAACCAAACTTTTTGTTGAGTTTCTTTAGATTTTCACTTTTAGAAACATCTGCCTGTTTTAATTGAGGAACCTTCAACGGATGCTCCTTTTCTTCCTTCAACGGATAACTTTCATCATCCGTTGATTCCACATCCGTTGACAGCCCATCAATTAATTCCAGTTTCTTTTTGTTTTTATCCCAGGCAGTCTCACAGAATGATTCAATTCCTTGGACCTTGGAAATTTGAGCACTAACATCCCTAGATGTCTTCCAGGCTTTAATCACCTCTTGCTCTCTCTCTAAATGATTGGAAAGTATTTCTACTTTCTTGACAGATTCAGCTAGTTCATTTTCAACAGATATACAATGTAGCTTAGTTTTCTCTAGGTCAATCAACTTATCTTCTAACACAGCATTTCTATTACTTAAAAACAGATTGTTCTCTTTAATCCTACTATTTTCTTTAGCAAGAGATTTAAGAGACACACGCAAATGATACAATTCAGTAGACATGTCATTAAAAGCATCATTGCACTCTTCTTTAGTAAGCTGTGTTAAATCAGTAGTGATTACCTGGTTGCTTGATGAACTAACTTCATTTTCCTCAGAATCAGCCATGAGAGCTAAGTTGACATATTCCACATCTTCATCCTCTTCTTCTCCATCAGCTGCCCAGTCTTTTTCTTGAGTAATGAAAGCCCTCTCCTTTTGCTTGAGCAGATCAAAATATTTCTTTTTGTAATCTACTTGGTCAAATTTCTTCTTTTCAGAAGTTGGCTTTCTGCACTCACTTGCAAAGTGTCCACTTATACCACAATTGAAACACTTGAACTTGGATTTGTCCACCATGTTCTTATGAGGTTTAGTGGCTCTAGTGTTTTTCCTAAATTTCATCTTTGCAAATCTCCTGGACAGAAATGCAAGATGCTCATCAATACCATCAGAGTCATCTTGGCTGGAGTTGTCTTCATTCTCAGCAACTTGCTCCTTACCCTTGCTTGATTCTGATTTGCTTGTGCCATCTTTGGAGTTTGATGTAGATCTCACAGTTTCTTGTCTGCATTCTTTCTCATTTTCAGCTACCAAGGCAACTGAACCTCCTTTCTTTCTTCCCTTCTCCAATACCTCATCCTGTTCCAGCTCTAGTTCATAAGTCTTCAAGATTCCATATAATCTTTCAAGAGTGAAGTCCTTATAATCTTGAGAGTTTCTCAAGGAGACAGTCATGGGTTTCCATTCCTTTGGCAAGGATCTTAAAAATTTAAGATTTGAATCCTTCACCTGGTACACTCTACCATACAGCTTCAGTCCATTCAACAGCTTTTAGAATCTATTGAATGTGTCATTTAAAGATTCATTTTCTTCAAAATGAAAATACTCATACTGTTGAATGAGAAACTGCATTTTGTTTTCTTTTACTTGTTCTGTACCTTCACACAGTAGCTGAATTGTGTCCCAAACCTCTTTGGCAGTTGTGCAATTTATCACATTATCAAACATATCCTTGTCAAGACCATTAAACAAAATGTTCATAGCCTTCTTATCCTTGTGGACTTCTTCCGTGTCTTCCATTGTCCATTCTGCTCTAGGTTTTGGAATGGATTGACCAACAACAATTATGGCCGTAGCAACTGTGGCTACTTTGTGGGGAATGTGAGGACCATTCTCAATGCAGTTTACATAACCTTCATCTTGGGAGAGTAGATGAAGGTGCATTTTCACCTTCCAATGGTGATAACTGTCTTTGTCAAGAACTGGGATTTTTACTCCAATATCCTTCTTACTCATCTTTGTTAGTTTCCAAGATCTTTAAACTCTTTGTGTGTCAAGAGCTTGCTCTGATACCAATTGTTATTCCTAGTGGACTAACAATGAGATTTACAGAAGGGGGGTTGAATGTAAATCTCAAAACTTTTTCAAGTTTTGAGCAGTTTTAAAGGCTTTGTGTTCAAGATAAACAAGTGTGTGAATTGCTTTAAGCTAATACAGACAGATATATATTCAAGCACTAATGTAAAGAACACAACAGACCTTAAAAACTTTTCTGGTGGATTGTTGTTCCACCAGAGATGGTATTTCAGAAAATCTGTGATTCTAGATGTTGATCACAGCTGCATCCTAGTACAAACTAGATAATTTTTCTCTCAAGATTTTTCTAAACAGCACTGGAAAAATTCTTATCTAATTACTAGCTGCTACTTAGTTTATATATCACCAAGTGTACAAGTGAAGACAAAGATAAAAATACAATAATAAAATAAGTTCTCCACTTGTTTCTTCTCCATATCACTCAAGTACTTTGTTGACTATTGCCTCTTTGTACTAGAGTAGAACGGCTGCTTTTTCTGATGTTCCTGAAATTAGGCTTCCACATTTCAGTTATCTCTGTCAACCCATGTGCCTCTGTCTGCTGTTACAACTACCACTTATCAACTGCTATTTAATAGAACATCCGTTGAAGCCTTCATCCGTTGATGGCTTTATCCGGTGATGTGTTAGCAGTTGAAGCTCTATCCGTTGAAGCTTTAGAGACATCCGTTGAGGCTTTGTTTCTCATCCGTTGAAGGTCTTTAAGATATCCGTTGATACCACTTCATTTATACAAAATTACAAGGCATGAAATATTTATAATTGGCCTTCCTATTTGCATATCTTCTAGTAGTCAACATGACTTATATTTTCTCTCAACTTTTAAGAATTATATCTTAAATACAGAGACTGAAATGTGCTACAACACTAGACTTATTTCTAAGTAAAGCTGCACCATCAACGGATAGCCAAAGTGGTCTTATCCGTTGAGGCTACAAACACTAAACTTCTACTTAAGTGTTTTATTAAACATATCATCAAACTAATACACATATATTCCTAACATTAACTATCGGTCTGTATATTCGATATTTACTTATTTATTGCGTATCTTTCAATCCGTTAATCGGATTTGGGTGAAACGAAGGGTAGATAGAAGTATGTGTCGAATAGAATCGTATTAGTTAAATATTGATAGATGCTTATGATATGTGAGCAGAAGAGGCAAGGTGTTGGAAAGGGAAACAAATAGTCAAGGAGTAAGACAGTGGTGATTGAGAGCAAGTGCAGTGTAGTAAGCTAGTACCAGGCAAGTGTTCTGAACTTTCTCGAGATGTTGTAGTAATTGATATTCCTGTTTTATATTGCAAGTGCTTTGAAGCACTGTACCCTAAACGTTGAATCCAGTTATTGATCTTGAGCCGTAAACCTGATTCTTTCTAGACCATTGATTGTTGTATACCCAAATACGAACCTCAAATATACGATACTACTCCATAAATACATATAAACTAAATATTAAACATTGAACCAAATTGCTTTCACATTCAAACCATTGTATCTTATGCTTTGAAAGACCAAATCCTTGAAACCTGAAATGTTGATTCCTTTGTTACCCAATTCTTTCATTACCTAACAGCCAAGCTTTGGAAATGCCATATGGATCTTTATACAGATTGAAACCATTTTCATTATTGAACGTCCAATGTTGTTAATGATCCTGTTCATTATTTATTACTGTTTATCCTGTTATTATGGTAGAAATGGATTGTTTTTATAAAATTGTGGACCAGATTCGTGGTCAGACCATATAATGGTCAAGTTAGGCCAATGTGTGCCTTGGATCCATTAGTTAGAGCAGTGATGTGTGCTCTGCTCGGGGTTAGTGCGTGACTGATCAGCAGCCTAACCTTGGTTTTTAAAATGAAAATATAATATCCAATTCTAAATCATAATCCATTGTTCACTCGATATCGTATCCATATTTCCCTGATGATCATTATTCTCAGTTTTGTCATTGTAACTTGCTGAGCTAGTTTCCTCATTTGTGCTATGTTGTTTATGTTCTTTTCCAGTTAAGAAGGAACCGGTTGGTACCGAGGATCCCCAGTCCAGCGCGAGAGCTAGGGGTTCAGGTTGATCGAGTTGAGCTAGTAGGCTTCTTTTGGAATAATTTTTAGTTTGTAAAAGTTTGTAATAATGTTTAATACTCAGTTCTGAGTTGGATAGTTGGGATTTGAACGGTTTGTAATATAAGTAAGTGTGGTTGGCTTGTGTGCATACTTTAACCTGTTGCGATCCGTGATAGTTGGTAAGTAGGGTCACTGCATATTAATATTATTATCTTTATTATTGTTATAAGCAGGTTATAAATAGTGTGTGTATGGACCCCAAACTTCTGATCCGGGTTTGGAGGGCGCCATAATTTTTTAATGCTTATTTGAAAAACTCTTACGCCCATTCGGGCTCTCTACAGGCTGTATTCGTCCATTTAATCTTCACTATTCTGCTTTCATTTTCGGACATGTCTAGTACTTACTCCACCAGTGACATCCTTCTTCATATTCAGTCTTTAAAAATATCCCCTTATATATCTAGACATCTTCATATCTTCCCGTTAAAGGTTTTCATCCCCTCATTATTCTTTCTCGACACAACCTTATCTTTTCAGTCAATTTTAGTTGAGTTGCATTTCTAATTAATTCCTTTAGTCATCTTCACATTAACCTATCTTTAACTTCATTCATTCAATCCTCCTCATTAGTTGTCCTGAATTTATCATCCTCAATCTATTATTTCCTACTTAAAATGTCAGCCACCATATTGGCCTTTCCTTATTGTAACACATTTTCTCATTCACAGTCCTTGATCAATTTTTACTATAGCTTCTACCTCGTGTTCAATGTAAGTATACACTTCGGAATAAAAATTTCACAATTTTCCTCATAAGTTAAAGTCTTCATTCCATTCAATGTGAACCTTGTCGCGGTTATTCTAAGTCATGATTAGGGCACCTTATGTCACGGTCCTTAAGTAGCTTAGATATGTCATTATAACTTACACAAAGTCCCCTTTTAATCATCACGTATTGCTAACTTCGGGTTGTTTCTAATCTTACCTTCACTTCTCTAGAACCCTATGCTTCAAATTCGTATATGCTTTGTTGTTCCCAAATCCATCAAATACATATCCCGACAAATTTTCATAGAAACTTAACTTCACTAATCACATAAGTATATCTTTTTTTCCTTTTATTTTCATTTTAAAGATCCTTTTGCTATGTTCTAACGTGTTATTTCAATTTTATAAAAAAATACTTATCACGATGCTTCGATTACACAATCATAGTACTGAGTTTTTAATCTCACATTAGAGCGATCAGTTCTCAACTATACCTCTCATCATTCATAAGGCAAGCAGCCTTGGAAGAATGATTTTCAAGATATCAATATTATTAAGCAATCTCAATAAGATTTTTGAATTGAATTTTCAAGAAATAATGGGCTCTGAATATAATATGCCACAATACTCAAATGGTATATGGATTGACAGAGAAAGAATACTATAAGGATTATTCTCCCACGTCCTTAGGATTGTTTTTTTTAATTAAAGAACTATAGATAATATCCCTTAAAACAATGACTGCTGGATAATAATATCACACTAATGATATTTGTAATATTTCCACATTGGAAAAATACTTTTCAATTTGAATAATGAAAGAAAATCTTGAATAACCTTATCAATAAAAGGTTAACCATTAAGGTCTCAAAATAATGCTTATCCGAAATAAAGATACTATCCCATGATAAACAGATAATGAAGTATACTGTTGTCCAATTACTTTATGATTTTCAATTAATATTTTTTATATAAACAAAAGAATAGAACATTCAAATAGTAGAATATTTCATGCAACTGGATTTGAATTCTCGTTTGAGTGGGCGACCTAGTTAGGTCTCAATTAAATAATTCTTTGAAAATTATATCATCATATATTTTTGCATGTATAATGCATTTTGAAAAAGAAAAAAAAAATAACTTTGAAGTGGAACTAGAGAAACGATCACTAGTCCATCTTAAGAAATGTTAACAATCGACTAAGAAAATGGCCAACTCAGTTGGCTTGGCATATAACAACTAGCTAGGACGATTAGCAAGATTTTTATCATATCAATTAAAATTTCAATTAGTCAGGACAATTAACTGGTCATTTGTGAGAACATATGCAACTAAGTAGATTTAGTTTGTTTGTATGAAATCTCAACATCGTAGCGCCTGAGGAAATTTGTGGCTTCCTGGATAACGAGTTTGAAATAGGGAGTTATTAAGTTAGGCCAAAAAGGCAAATTTAAACTCCGAGTAGAATGTTCTTGGCATAAAAAATAATCGATAGACTATCATTAAATATTTCTTATCAATGGAACAGTACCCCAAGGGTGTCTCCGTACACATACCTTATTAGATTCTCAAATAAGATTGAACTCGGAATACCAATATAAAATTGATACCTTTACTATGATTTCAAAGTTCGATATACAATCTCATCTTGAATATAAGAAAAGTGTTCACAAGAAATCTCTGAATATTAGATCATCCATGTGAAAGGAAGAATCAAATGGTAATATTCATTAGGAATATTTGTCTATTAATTGAGGAAAAAATTAGTCAGCATTTATTGGATAGTAATTATAAAGTACAAATATTTATGAACCCAACAAGAAGATCATAATCTATGAATGGAAGTTTATGCATCAAACCAAAGACTTTGAATAAGTTCTGATTTAAAAGCAATATTCATCGATTTGTAATTCCATAAGTTCGAAGTAGAAAATTAGAAAGGTTTCCTGACATTAACTAATCAAGGCAACATAAATGATGAATAGTTTGGAAGGAGTGGCGTGACGACACATAGATACCAAAATAATTTACTAATAATCCAAACTCTCATCATTAACCATCCAAGGATGATCCCATCTCCTCGTCCTCATAATTCCATATTCTAACTTGCTCAAAGTCATTTATTAATCCAATTTCAAAATTATATATGTTATTCCAGTACTTCATCTTGAAGATCTTGTTGCACATTATTCCAAAAGCATCCGTTAAGCCGATGGGGTCCTACTACACGCATTAGTCACTAATTACAAGTGGCCAGTCCCCTTGGGAACAGATCAAAGAGATCTTCCAGGGATCTCAATGCAGTCTATAAGTTCAGTGGTATGTGTGTGTAAGTGAACGTATGTCATCAAATATATAGAGGTCTACATTACATATACTTAGTCTCTAACAACTTTTTTACCGAGAAATTTCAGTCTAGACTCACCGGTCTCCTCTTTTTAGTAGGTTCTAAGATCGAACCATCGCTCGTTGTAATCACATGCATTTTAATTATAGACATACCATCAATTCTCAATGTTCTCAATTTATGGGTTGACCCATCATGTCCTAATATATAAAGCACTCTTTATAACATCACGTAGTATGCTCGTCTTACTATAACGTTCTTATATTACATCCAAATCTTTCTTAAGGGTGACACTATCTTTGGTGAATTTGTTGTTCATAGGGTATTCGGATCCTCATGACAAACCAATACCTCCAACTATTCCAGGTAACTCATTAACCTCAAATGTATATTTATAATGACACTTCATGGTTCTCATATATGACGCCCTATGATGGAAAACCTATAAATAACTACGAGTAACAAGGTTCGTGTTATCCAAATCAACCTGTGGCATTGGTGATACCATCTTTACCTTAAATGCACCGGAGACTCAGCTCCGAGTTCTATATCACATCATTCCCAAATCATATTCAATTCCGAATTCTATCCTCCTTGTTTTGATGATCTTTAATGATTCCATTGGTCTTAATATAATACCTTAAGCAAACATCTCAACCTAAGTTACCGATAGGTACTACATCCGGTAGTCCAATAACAAACTCTATATGAGCTCTTACGCAAATCTCACATTTAGACAAAATTCTTAACACTCTCATCTCTGAGTACTATAATTTAATGCTATGGTACCATTTTTGTAACACCCCCAAATCCAGGGTCAGGAATCTGGGTCATCACGCAATCATCCAATCATCTGAAACCTGTAGTAACTCAATAATTCAATAAACCACATGGTAGACCCCGACTCTCACACACACAAGTTATTTCCTTTGAAATGATACAAAATATGTAACATCTGTTATTACAAACTAAATGTACATTCCAGGACCTTACACAACTACTCACAACCTTTACATGAAGTTGTAGTAATTTTTAATAATAAATGGAACCTATCTAAATGCTCTGGCCCACCTGAGACAGAGCTGCAAGGAGTTTACAAAAGGCTTATGTATTTTCCACGTGTTGTAGTCTGTTAACTTCCTCACCGGTATACTGGTTATATGTGGTTTTGTGACATTTAAAAGAAAGCAAGAGTGAGCAATAACACTCAGCAATAATATAAAAAAGTTGAAAGTAACTGTTAAAGTAAAATAATACTTCCATACTTTATCGTATAAATAGACAGTGTTGTAAAAAGCGTAAATCAAACCTAAGCGGTGAGGTTGTTTGTACTAAAACACATGCAAAAATACACGCAAGCGCAAATGATCACAAGTAGTATAAGATTTAAGTCGAGTTTGGTCCCACCGAGACTGGTTTAGGTTAAGTTCAGATTATGCACTTATGCAACAATGTATGATTATCGTTCACAACTAAGATAAGTAACAAATTGAGTTGATTAACTACTAAAGAGATTATACTAGCAAACTTAAACTAAGAGATTAAAAAGTAATTTACATATATGAGAATAAAACATGGGATTCTAACTTCATTAAACACTTAATTCAAAGTTTATGTCTTTATCAATAGTATGCGATGGTGATGATAATTAATCAGATAACACGAAACTAGTATACGCTATCTTTCGATATACGTATACCCTACTACTAAGCATCCACAATCAAGATAGAAGCTAAATAGACACCGATTATGCTTAGACCATATATATCTATAGAATTTGAAAACCGGACGGTTGAAGAGCGTATTGTGATTACATGGGGTGTGTAAGATGGTTAAAATTACACTATGAATTTTGCATGTCAATACATACATAAACCTATGCTAGCATGGCAAGTTCTAAACCTCTATATTCACTTTCGCTTCAATAGAGATTAACAAACAATCTTAGATGTTAGCTACGCATCAAAGACGAATAAGCACAACAAAACTAGGAAATCATATATCACCACACACTAAAGATTTAGAACAATCAACTATTGAAATCCATAGATAAATCCGCTGGAACCCCATGACAACGATTAGTTCATAATCGAACGCATCGTCACCATGGGTTCCAATGAAAACATGATAGTAATTAAGTTCAGATAACTACTAGATAATATAGAAGTAACAAGATTTAGAACAACGAAAAAACAAGCATCCAAAGTAACAACTAAATCAAAGAATACACAAGAATAAACTAGGTCTTCTTCTTCGTAGCTGTCTTGTGCTCTCTAGGTCTTTGTTATGCTCTCCTTGGCTTCCTTGTTGTTAAAAACGTCTTTTTATCTTTATATATAGGCTTCTGGCAGATCTGGACGCTTCAAATCTTCTAATCAGAGTAGAATCAGGATTTTGCAAAAACAACCCAGCACGGCCGCCCCACTTCCAGCGCGGGCGCGCTGCCTTCAATTTTCAACTGGCACGGCCGCCGCGCTTCCAAAGCGGGCGCGCCGGCCTTTTGCCAAAAATGCTGAATTTTGTTGTTTTGCCTCCTTTCTTCGTGCGATCTCCCGAAACTCCATTCCCGGACTCTTATTACCGTAAAAAAATTATAAAACTCAAATCCTCGTCCTGACTAGTGCCCTGTAATGACTTAACACAAAAACACATTAAAAACACCACATACATAAGTAGAAGACACCAAATTAAGCCGATATAAAATGTTCTAAGCGGATATAAATTCCACTTATCACACCCCCAAACTTAAATCTGTTGTAAATCTCACTAACAAATATAGCAATATAGAAGCAAGTGTATAAAGAATTTAGCAAGTTTAGGCCAAGACCACAGTTAACAAAACAAAACATGCAGGTAAACAAAATCAGTAACTGAAATAACGAAGAGAGAAAGAAAGATGTACCCGAAACCATAGCTTTTAACAGTGACTGAAATAAAGGTTCACAGATACAAAATGCCAAGAAAAATGATCACAGCTTAGTCACCAGGCCTTGCTCGAAGTCCTGGCTTCTCTTGAAGAGAATATTGCCCCTACCTGCTGCGTTTGGGATGCGCACAATATCTCCACCAGGATAAAACAGCTCGAAGTTTATGTTAACAGCAGCAACAAAAGCTCCACTTCGACCAGCACCTCAGTCGCCGGAAAATATCAGCACTTCAGGACTTGTGGGAGAGAAATGCAGAGAGGTTGAAGAGAAGAGAAGAGAATGTAGTGTGTATCATACATTCACTTTAACCTCTATTTATAGGAGAGGAAAAAATAAAACTGTCCACACACTTAATGTCTGAATTAAACTGCTTCATTAATGAAAAAATCAAAACTGATCAGATTTTGAATTCATTAATGAAAAAATCAAAACTGATCAGCTTTTGAATTTAAATTATTTGTAACAGCTTTTCACAAAAAAATCAAAACTGATCAGCTTTTGAATTTAAATTATTTGTAACAGCTTTTCACATTAACACCCACATTATTATCAGAACTTAAGTTAAGTTCTGATTTGATTCATCAGTACTTAAGTTCTGATTCTGATATCAGAACTTGTTAAGTTCTGATTTTATTCATGAGTTCTTAAGTTCTGATTCTGATATCAGAACTTGTTACATATCAGATTATTTGCAGGTTCAATATATTTAGACTAAGCCCACTAACAAAGTGACTTAGCCTATTTCAGTACCCAGCCCAATAATCCAGTCACCGATAAATAAATTCGAATTAAAATAATTCTCAAATAAATAAAATCCTCGCCCAAGTCGCCTCGCGTACGCGAGACACCGAGACATTTGCTCAAATCGCCCTTCGACCCGACCCGGTCAGGTGCGGTGCGTGGCGGGGCGGGGCGCGCGCGTGTGTGTGTGCGCGTGAAGCACACAACAACACAATGGACCATCACACACCTTAGTAGTTGTATACTACTCATGTGGGTAATACCATATAAAGCACACAACCCCCTTTATTTATTTCAATGTGGGACAAACATTCTCAAATTTTCCAAGCTTTTCCAAGCTACTTTTAACTCTCATTTCATATGGATTTCATTAAGAAAATTCTTAAAACCATACATGAAAATTTAAGTTCAAATATCATTGAACAATTTCCAATCATTAGATTTTAGGATTAACATCAAGAACATAATTAAATTAAGCTCTAAAATCCTAATTTTCTAACAATCCCCCACAAATCCATACAGAAATGTGATCAATTTCCCATCATGACTTGTTTTTTTCAGAGTCGGTACCCTTCCGGGTTTGAACCCTCCTAATTCCTCTACTTCAATGGCTATCGGACTCAGATGGAATGTTTCACCTTGAATCTTAATCCATTTAGTATATCCATATTCCATAGACGACGACAAGTCAAAGGTTATGGTGCCAATCTACGGCTTTGAGACATTAATGGTCATGTCTCGATCCTGTTCGTCGAATGCTTCAAGGATTAACCCTATCCTCTAATTGTGACCACACAATTACATTCGCTTAGCTGGGCATCTCCAGAGATATACTGCCTCTATCTCGTCAAATGACTTGATCCCATTCAGAGTTTTAACACTCTTGCTTTTCTGGCAGTGTCAGTACCTTCTAGGTTTACAGGGGATAGACTCAGATACTATAATATCATCTATGTAGCAAAGGTACTACCAACTCATCCTTACAGCTTGTTATTACCCATTGAATACACTTCGAGGGATCTCCTCTCATGTGTATTGGGTTCCCATTGTTGATGAATTATGATGGGTTGACAGTCCCATCCCCAACCTTGACTTAAGGACCACTGCAGGTTCCAGTCCTTTAGTAAGAGGATCAGCTATATTATTCTGAGTTCCTATGAACTCTATAGCTATGATCCTATCAGTCACTAAACCCCTTATAGACTTGAGTCTAACTTGGATGTGTCTCTTAGTTTTAGCATTATGTTTTTCACTGCTAATCTTGTCGATAGTTGTTCGACTATCACAGTGAATAGCAATAGCAGGAAGCGGTCTGCTTACTACAGGTATTGCAGACATAAGTCCGTGTAACCATTCAGCCTCCATCCCTATGGCATCAAGTGCACACAACTCAGCCTCAAAAGTAGACCGAGTAACAATAGTCTGTCTGCTTGACTTCCAGGATATTGCTCCACCAGCCAAGATGAACACGTATCCAGTCACTCCATTGGAACCAGACTTCTTAGCTATCCAACTTGCATCACTGTACCCTTCAAGCACACCGAGAAATCTCTTGTAGTGTAAACTAAGGTACATTGTGCCTTTTAGATATCTAAGTACTCTATCAAGAGCATCCCAATGAGTTCTGTTTGGACAGCTTGTATATCTAGCAATTTAGACACAGAATATGAAATATCTGGTCTAGTACAGTTAGCAAGATACTGCAAGCTCCCAATAATCTGAGAATACCTTAACTGAGACACAGGCACTCCTGAAGTATTCTTGACAAGGGAAACTTTCGAATCATAAGGTGTACTAGCGATTCTACACTGTGAATAACCATATTTCTCAAGTATAGATTTCTCTATATAATGAGATTGAGTCAAGGTTATTCCTTCAGTGGACTGAATCAATTTGATTCCAAGAATCACACTTGCCTCACCCATATCCTTCATTTCAAAATACCTTTTCAAGAATTCTTTAGTCTCGTTAATAATCTCAATATTGGTTCCAAACAATAAAATATCATCCACATATAGGCACAAGATAACACACTCATTACCTTTAACTTTAGTGTAGACACACTTATCACTTTCATTAATCTTATAACTGAAAGGCAATATAGTTTCATCAAACTTTTTATGCCAATCTCTGGGAGCTTGTTTCAAGCCATAGATGGACTTGATCAACTTACATACTTTCCTTTCATTGCCTGATGCAACAAATCCATCAGGCTGATCCATATAAATCTCTTCCTCAAGTTCACCATGAAGAAAAGCCGTCTTTACATCCATCTGATGGATGATAAGACCATGGACTGAAGCCAATGCTATAAGCATTCAGATTGTTACCATTCTTGCAATCGGAGAGTATGTATCAAAATAATCAATTCCTTCCTTTTGCTTAAAACCCTTAGCTACCAGTCTAGCTTTGTACTTATCTATTGAGCCGTCAGGGTTTAACTTCCTTTTAAAGACCCATTTGCACCCAATAGTAGAACACCCAGGAGGGAGATCAACCAACTCCCATGTTCCATTAGAAACAATAGAGTCAATTTCACTCTTGACAGCGCCCTTCCAGTGCCTTGACTCAGAAGAATCCATAGCTTGCCGGAAAGTTAAAGGTTCGTCCTCGATATTGTAAGTGATGAAATCACCTCCAAAATCCTTGACTACCTTTGCACGCTTACTTCTCCTTGGTTCCTCTAGTTCCTTAGGACTAGAGCTACTACTAGGTTCCGCCCCCACATTTGTCACCTTTTCCACATGATCAGGAATAGAACTTGATGTGTGAGTAGGATCTTCCTCAGAAGTCGTTTCAGGTATTCCAGTCTTCATAGGGCAGACATCCTCAAAGAATGTCGCATCTCGAAATTCAACTATCGTGTTTGCCACTATACCATCTATGTCAGATTTTAACACTAAAAATCTCATAGCTGTAGTGGTTTCAAGATAGCCCAGAAAGATACAGTCAACAGTCTTTGGACCTAGTTTCTTTCTCTTGTGTTCAGGAACAAGCACCTTAGCAAGGCACCCTCACACACGAAGATACTTAAGACTAGTCATCCTGCCTTTCCATAACTCCAAGGGTGTTTTATCCATGTGTTTCAGAGGGACTCTATTCAAAATATGGCAAGCCATATTTAGAGCCTCTCCCCACATATATTTAGGCAACCCAGAGTTAATAAGCATACTATTAATCATATCTTTAAATGTTCTGTTCTTTCGCTCAGCAACCCCATTAGACTCAGGTGTGTATGGTGGAGTAACTTCATGAACTATACCATTGTTTGCACAAAATTCATTAAAAGCATTACTCGTATACTCACCACCTCTATCAGATCTCAATCTTTTAAGTAACTTACTAGTTTGTTTTTCTACTTCAGTTTTATATATAATGAATTTACTAAGTGCTTCATCCTTATGTCTAAGTAAATAAACATAACAGTATCTACTACTATCATCTATAAAAGTAATGAAGTATCTAAACTGGTCCTTGATCAACACACCACCAAATTCACAAATATCAGTGTGTACTAAATCTAACAAGTCTGAATCCCTAACAACATTATGAAAAGGTTTCCTTATCTGTTTAGCAGACACACATACTTGACATTTAGAATTCTTTTCTATGGTATATTTTGGAATCAACTCTAAGTTCATCATGTTCTTAAAAGCACCAAAGTTTAAATGACCTAGTCTAGCATGCCAAATATTTGAGGATTCAATACAGTTAACAGTAGGAAAAACATTATTATTCAAATTTCCCAAAACGGGATCCGCATTAATAACAAATAAACCATTTGACAAGTAACCCTTGCCAAAGAATGTACCAGTGTGAATAAGAACTACTTTATTACACTTGAACGAAATTTCAAAACCACTAGAAACTAAAAAGCTTCCACTTATTATATTTCTACGCATGTTGGGAACATGATGCACTCTCGTCAGAGATAGAATACGTCCTGAAGGGAACTTCAGATCCACGTTTCCAACTCCATGTACTTGAGCAACACTAGCATTCCCCATCTTCACAGTCAGGCTATGACTCTGTTGATAAGATACAAATAAACTAATATCAGCACAAATATGTACATTAGCTCCAGTATCTATCAACCATTCATTTGATAGATAGGTAGAAAATATCACAGGGTTGTAGGATACATACCGGTCAACGTCGGTTTCAGAAGCCGTAGCCTCACCAACAACCATGTTCACTACAGGCCCACTTGCGGTTCCAAGCACAACATTTGCTTGCGCTACCTCGGTTTTCTTCGCTTTCTTCGTAGGGCAGTCCTTACTCCAGTGCCCAACCTGCCCACAAGACCAGCATGGTTTTTTTGCCTTGGGTTTCTTGGCCTTGTCCTTGTCACTCTTAGGTTTATTACTATTAGCTTTCTTAGCAAAAGCCTTCCTCTTTTGTCCTACAGTTGCTATGTTTACCTTCGAGGTACCGTGTTCAGTTGACATCACATGTCCCTGTTTGGCCTTGTGTTGTTCTTGCACCGAGATGTCCAGCATAAGGTTGGTCCAGGTGATCTCTCCTTTCTGTCTTTTCAGGGAGAGAGAGAACTCTTCCCAAGACTTCGGGAGTTTTTCAATCACACTCATCACCTTGAACTTCTCCGGGAGATTCATTCCAGACTCCTTCAAAGCATGCACTATCATCTCAAATTCATGCACCTGCTCAGTCATAGACTTATTGTCCACTAGCTTGAACTCGAGGAACCTTGCCACATAATACTTTTCTAGACCTTGTGAGTCAGTATTATGTGTCTGGTCCAGCTTCTCCCATAAGAGTTTTGCAGAGTAGGCATCAGAAGAATAAACATCAAACAAAGTGTTTGTTAGTGCCGCCAGAATGGCCGCCCTAGCCACTCCATCCTTCTCAGCCCACTTCGCAAAAGCCTTAACTGTGTCAGCCTTCTCTTGATCCACTACTGGTTTCTCATATTCCACAACCGGCCACAGACCCTTTATAGTCAACCACAACTTCATCCTTTTCTGCCAGCGAGAAAAACCAATGCCACCGTTGAATTTCTCCGGTAAACCGGTTAGTTCAACAGCCTGTGGGAAACTATAGGTGGTCCAATCAATGGCCCCAGCAGTTGCACCCGAACTACTACCACCACCAACGATAACCTCACTTCGTTAACCATTATGCTAAATTCTATATAACTAATATTCTCTTCAAGAATGTTGTAAATCTCACTAACAAATATAGCAACATAGAAGCAAGTGTATAAAGAATTTAGCAAGTTTAGGCCAAGACCACAGTTAACAAAACAAAACATGCAGGTAAACAAAATCAGTGACTGAAATAAAGGTTCACAGATACAAAATGCCAAGAAAAATGATCACAGCTGAGTCACCAGGCCTTGCTCGAAGTCCTGGCTGCTCTTGAAGAGAATATTGCCCCTACCTGCTGCATTTGGGATGCGCACAATATCTCCACCAGGATAAAACAGCTCGGAGTTTATGTTAACAGCAGCAACAAAAGCTCCACTTCGACCAGCACCTCAGTCGCCGGAAAATATCAGCACTTCAGGACTTGTGGGAGAGAAATGCAGAGAGGTTGAAGAGAAGAGAAGAGAATGTAGTGTGTATCATAAATTCACTTTAACCTCTATTTATAGGAGAGGAAAAAATGAAACTGTCCACACACTTAATGTCTGAATTAAACTGCTTCATTAATGAAAAAATCAAAACTGATCAGATTTTGAATTCATTAATGAAAAAATTAAAATTGATCAGCTTTTGAATTTAAATTATTTGTAACAGCTTTACACATTAACACCCACATTATTATCAGAACTTAAGTTAAGTTCTGATTTGATTCATCAGTACTTAAGTTCTGATTCTGATATCAGAACTTGTTAAGTTCTGATTTTATTCATCAGTTCTTAAGTTCTGATTCTGATATCAGAACTTGTTACAGATCAGATTATTTGCAGGTTCAATATATTTAGACTAAGCCCACTAACAAAGTGACTTAGCCTATTTCAGTACCCAGCCCAATAATCCAGTCACCGATAAATAAATTCGAATTAAAATAATTCTCAAATAAATAAAATCCTCGCCCAGGTCACCTCGCGTATGCGAGACGCCGAGACATTCGCCCAAATCGCCCTTCGACCCGACCCGGTCCGGTGCGGTGCGTGGCGGGGCGGGGCGGGGCGCGCGCGTGTGTGTGTGCGCGTGAAGCACACAACAACACAATGGACCATCACACACCTTAGTAGTTGTATACTACACATGTGGGTAATACCATATAAAGCACACAACCCCCTTTATTTATTTCAATGTGGGACAAACATTCTCAAATTTTCCAAGCTTTTCTAAGCTACTTTTAACTCTCATTTCATATGGATTTCATTAAGAAAATTCTTAAAACCATACATGAAAATTTAAGTTCAAATATCATTGAACAATTTCCAATCATTAGATTTTAGGATTAACATCAAGAACATAATTAAATTAAGCTCTAAAATCCTAATTTTCTAACAAAATCGATGTTTGTCCTCAAGGATAAACAGACTTAACACTAAAAATAAAACAAATGCATGAATGCAACTACGTGAAAATGTAACGATCCCCTCGGAATAACTATAACCAATCAATAAGCAATGTTTCTAAGAATGCAATTATTCGAAACAGAGTTCAACTAAATCCCACAAATCAACTTACAACCCAAAAACGTGTGTGTGTATGATGCTGAATAGATATACTCTCATCACTAGATCAATAATCATATCTTATTCCTTGCCAAAACAATCATAAGTTTATAAAAGGAATGAACGATAGACACATAATGACTCACAACACTTCAATTTTACTAGAGTTATACAAGGATTCATGTTTTTATTCTAAACATATAATCACACATATATGCTTATTTGACCGTACAATGAATGAGGTCCCAAAAGATTTACACAGTAATACCCATGTAGCGAGCATTAGGTTATCGGATCCCAGACTATAAAAACCTTAGGTCGCTAGGCACAAAGTCCCCTAGAACTTAATAGCTCGAGTATTAAAGAGCTCACTCATGATCAATTACGCATAACACATATTAACACATATTTTTTTTCTTTTCTTTTCTTTCTTTTTTTCTATTGTTTTTTAATGATTTCTGAATGAGTGTGTTTCGCTCCATCTCATCAACCCTAGACTATTCATAAAAATATGAGCGCCATTTGACGCCTAACCTTATTCACAATAAGCAATGATATCCAAGTTTTTCTCCAGTTAAAAAAATCACTATTATTTTGTCATTACGGGAATATCACAAATTCTAAATATAACCAAGTGATTAAATCTCAACAAGCAAACAAGTATGATCATGAGCTAGTTCAAAAGCATAGGGGTGAGCAAAACTGAACCGAAACCGAAAAACCGAACCGTATAATTTCGGTTCGGTTTGAGTTTTTTCAAAAATTTTGGTTAATTCGGTTTTTCGGTTTTAACCAATATAATATTGGTTCGGTTTGGTTAATCTAAAAATTAATTATGTTTAACTCAAATAACCGAAATTTAAATATTTATATATTTTTGTATTATTTTTTATATAAAATATAATATAGTAAATATAGACAAAAAAATAGACTGTATGTATTTTCAACTGGTTAGAATGTATGTCTCTTCAATTTTTTACATATATAATATAATATAATATGTATTCTTTTAACATTTTGAATTATTTTTTGTTTCTGTTTTAAATTATTTTGACAAAAATTTCAAATATTTTGGTTTTCAGAAACCGAACCGAATTAACCGAAATAATTCGGTTCGATTTTCGGTTCGATTTGTGCATAAGTTTGGTTCGGTTTGGTTAGAAAAAAATAATCACTTTGGTTTTTGGTTAGTTCGGTTCGGTTCGGTTTCTGACTGGAACCGACCGAATGCTTAGCCCTAGAAAAGCAACCTATAAGACTTGTGAAAAAACTTTGTTTCTGGGCATGCAAATCAATTTATTAGGACTTAACATCCCTTTATTCGACATCACTACAATGAAATTAACATCAACCAATCAATCAGAAATAGCTCAACCTAAATGGACTAACATAATAACACGAACAAACATGCAAACAAAAAATGCAAACAACTATATGAACAATCATGCAAGAATATGAATGCACTACAACTAATCATGCAAAATGAATCTATATGGACACAACACACTACGAATCCTTACATTATCACCCCCAAACTTAAAATTTTTAATGTCCCCATTGAAGGCAATAATAAGGATACAAGGCATACCTAGTTAGTGGGAGGATCACCCTCTTCGGGTGGAGGATCAGGTGGCCAATCAACCTCGACACCAGTGTCTCGGAAAACAGTACCGAGAGCGTGTGTCAAATCTTTAGCAAAACGTTGTGGATGTCATGCATGGGCTCAATACGTTGAATCAACCTTCTATACTGCGCATCACCAAGACTAAACCTATCAACTGTCTGTGGGGCATAAGAGGGACCCTCTGTAAGCACGGAAGGAACCGACCAGCCACCCTTCAGATTATCATAGATATATTCCAACCCCTTGTCAGGGGGTGCACCTAAAAATGCATAACTCAAATGATCTGGCAGCAGTTTTAACCCAATATGGGAGCTTCTTCAATAGACGGCTCGAGACGCTCCTGAGAAATTTTTAGCTCTGCTAACCCAAGAGAATTAAATGGCATATCCAAATTCCTCTTCCACAGAGGTGCATTCAAAACCTGCAGTTGTTCTACTCCTTCTTTATCTTCAATAACTGA
Source organism: Apium graveolens (assembly GCF_009905375.1). Lineage (NCBI taxonomy): Eukaryota > Viridiplantae > Streptophyta > Magnoliopsida > Apiales > Apiaceae > Apium > Apium graveolens. The sequence continues at coordinate 120,166,479 of NC_133653.1, forward strand.
TTCCCCTATTAAGGATCTCTCTAAGGTATATGACTTTGGCAACTGCTCAAGCTCCGAATTCACGACAGAGTCGACACGCTCTACTTTAAAGTGACCTTATCTGTGGGTAACTTTATTTCCTTGAACACATTAAAAATGACCTTCTGATCTTGAACCTTCATCGTAAGCTCTTCTTTTTGCACATCGATCATATTTCGGCCTGTAGCCAAGAATGGTCTTCCCAAGATGATGGGAATCTTCTCATCTTCCTCGAAATCCAGAATTACAAAATCAGCAGAGAAAATGAGTTTGTCCACCTTGACCAAGACATCCTCCACTATACCTCGTGGATAAGTGATGGTCCGATCTGCCAACTGTAATGACATGTTTATCGGTTTTGGATCAGGCAAACCAAGTTTCTTGAAGACTGATAAGGGCATCAGATTGATGCTAGCTCCCAAATCACATAAACACTTGTCGAATGATAGATTTCCAATAGTATAAGGTATTGTGAAGCTTCCTGGATCTTTAAGTTTAGGAGGTAGTTTATGTTGCAACACAACACTGCACTCTTCCGTTAGAGAAACGGTTTCCAACTCATCAAGCTTCAACTTCTGAGATAGAATACCCTTCATGAACTTAGCATAGCTTGACATTCGTTCTAGAGCTTCCGTAAAAGGTATGTTAATGTGCAACTTCTTGAAAACCTCCAAAATCTTAGCAAATTGCTTGTCGAACTTATGCTTTTGAATCCTTTTAGGAAATGGAGGATGCGGATAGCCTTGTTTCTCCCATGTATTCTGCTCAGGAGTAGTGTTTTTAGAAGAATTTTTCTTCGTTTCCACTTCACCATCCTTTTTCATAACTGAATCAGCAATTTTTTCACTTGCTGAAATTGGCAAGGGCACGGGCGCGCTTGATATGGGCACGGGTGCGCCTGCATTCTGGATATTTTTTCAGAATCTTCATCTTGATGATTTTGAGGGTTTGCGATCTTTCCAGACCTCAAGGTGATTACATTAATCTATTCTTTGACTTCCCTCTTACCTAGATTAGCTTCTATAACACTGGGAAGAGTTTTTTGAGGTCGACTCAACAGTGCATTGACAATTTGCCCTAATTGGTTCTCCAGAGTCTTGATTGAAACCGCTTGGCTTTTACAAATAAGCCTCAACTCCTCCAGTTTGAGATTTTTCATTAGAAGATTGACCGGCACCTCCATGAGATTTTTGTTGCATTCCCTATGGCTGAAACTGATGTCTTGGTGCAAATTGTTGCTGGAAACCAGAAGGATTGAATTACTTGTGTCCAAACTGCTGGTACGGCTGTTGCATTGCATTCTGATTGTTGCTCCAGCTAAATTTCAGATGATTACGGTTGTTAGGATGGTACATGGAAGGAACTGGCTACTGCAACCTCTGAAAGTTGCTCACAAACTTAGCTGAGTCACAAGATATAACACAATGCTCTATCGCATGCGTACCTGCACATAACTCACAAACACTAGCTATCTGATTAACTCCATAGTTGGCCAGAGAATCGATTTTCATAGCTATCGCCTTTATCTGAGCAGTGATAGCCGTAGATGTATCCACCTCAAGAACTCCTGCTACCTTGCCTGTGGAATTCTTCGGGTTGGGTTCTGATATTCATTCATAGCCATCATATTGATCAGGTCATAAGCTTCCTCATAGATTTTAGTCCATAGAGCTCCACCTGATGCTGTATCGAGCATAGGTCTCGACTGTGCTCCTAACCCATTATAGAAGCAATTTATCACCATACAGTCAGGCATTCCATGATGCAGATATTTTCTCAGCATCTTTTTATAACGCTCCCAAGCTTCATATAGAGATTCCCCTGATTGATGCGCAAACTGAGTAAGAGCATTCCTGATTGCAGCTGTCTTTTCCATAGGGAATAATTTAGTGAGAAACTTTTAAGCAAGATCTTCCCAAGTAGCAATTGAACTAGCTAGTAGAAAGTGTAACCAGCCCTAATCCTTATCCCTTAGAGAGAATGGGAAAAGCCTCAATTTCATAACATCTTCAGAGACATTGTTGAACTTGAAACTGTCACGGATCTAAATGAAATCCCTAACATGCATGTTAGGATCTTCTGTTGGAGCACCCCCAAACTAAACTGAGTTCTGGACCATCTGGATTTTGCCAGGCTTGATCTTGAAGATATTAGCCGCGATGGCTGGCTTGACAATGCTCGATTGAATGTCCATGATCTTTGGTTGAGAATACTCTTTCAACGCTTTTGTTGTTGCTGCTGGATCTCCCATTGTAATGTTTACTTCTTCTTCTTCTTCACTTCTTGAATAGTTTCCTTAAGATATTGAGAACGTACATGCTCTCTCGAGTACCTGAAACATAAACAAGTAAACCGTGAAAGTAAAAGAATCCGAGTCAGTGAACTTTAACAACCACTTATGTCAAGTACATAAACTAAAAGCTAACACCGAGTCCCCGGCAGCGGCGCCAAAAACTTGTTCGCATTAAAACACACGCGAAAATACACGCAAGCGCATGTGATCATAAGTAGTATGATATTTAAGTCTAGTTCGTTCCCACAGAGACTAGTTTAGGTTAAGTTCAGATTATGCACTTCTGCAATAATGTATGATTACCGTTCACAGCTAAGACAAGTAACAAATTGAGTTGATTAACTACTAAAGAGATTATACTAGCAAACTTAAACTAAGAGATTAAAAGGTAATTTACTTATATGAGAATAAAACATGGGATTCTAACTTCATTAAATACTTCATTCAAAGTTTTTGTCTTTATCAATAGTATGCGATGGTGATGATAACTAATCAGATAACAAGAAACTAGTATACGGTATCTTTCGATATATGTATACCCTACTACTAAACATCTACAATCAAGATAGAGGCCAAATAGACACCAATTATGCTTAGACCCTATATGTCTATAGATTTTGAAAACATAACGGTTGAAGAGCAAGTTATCTATTGTTATAACATAGGGTGTGTAAGATGGTTAAAATTACACTACGAATTATGCATGTCAATTCATACATAAACCTATGCTATCATGGCAAGTTCTAAACCTCTATATTCACTTTCGCTTTAATAGAGATTAAAAAACAATCTTAGATGTTAGCTACACATCAAAGACGAATAAGCACAACCAAACTAGGAAATCATATATCACCACACACTAAAGATTTAGAACTATCAACTATTGAAATCCATAGATAAATCCGCTAGAACCCCATGACAACGATTAGTTCATAATCGAACGCATCGTCACCATAGGTTCCAATGAAAACATGATAGTAAATAAATAAATAAATATGTATATATTAAAAATAATGAATATTTTTTGAATAAAGAAATAACATTCATGTATTATAATAAACTAATAAAATAATCATTCACAAAGTCATAATCAACTTAGAAAATACAAGTAACATTTAAAAATATCAAATTACACCTTTTTTAAAAATAAGATTTAATTTTTTCTAATTATTTTTAAACCCCCTTATAATTGGTCAAAAACTGCTTAACCGGTCATAATCCGCTTAATTCCACTTAGAGCAGCTTAAACCCGCATAAAATTTATTAAACGCTTAAATATCCGATTTTGCACTAATCTAAGCGCTTTTACCTCCGATTTCGCTTAAGCCATCGCTTAAGCGTCCGCTTTATGCGCTTTTAATAACACTGATAATAAGAAGATTAAAATCTCAGTAGTACACACCTTTTTCTTTTAAAATAAATTCGGACATTTATGTATATCAAAATATCTTTCCAAAACTCTCAATAGTATTATATATTCAGGATAATAACTTTCTTGGTGATATACACCTTCTCATTTTAATTCACATTGGAATTTTTATGTATTAAAATATATTGATAATACTCTCGGTAACTAAGCACCTTGGGTTTAGTTATAGTATTGCATAACAATTCCAATTGGAGGATTATGACATTCACTGAAGCCACCGGTGTTGCCTAGTAAAGTAATTATTTAAGAGGGGTTGGATACAATTATTAAATAAATCGATATATTATGAAAGTAAAGTAAGAAAAGATGAATCAAATAATAATTTATATTGATCTTTAGTAAACTGTTACAAAACTCTCTCAAGAACAATATTCATAAGAGCTTCTAGGTTATACGAATACTCGAGTTTTGCTCACCATTTGTTGTGATAACCTATTCTTTGTTTATATACCACACAACTACAAATCAGTCCTCTATCAATTACAAGATATGTTGCATTATAATTCTAAAACTTTACATATCTAAATCAACTACGATCCTATGAATCAGCATCTTCTAATTTATCTCGCAGTCTTGACTTATCATCCAAGTCATTCACAACGGATAGCCTGATCAACGGATAAATGTTGTAGCTTTAACACATAATCATTTGTATATATCAACGGATGACTAAAGATCGTCAACGGATGATAACGAAGCTTTCAACGAATAATCATATTATAATAATTGAACATATCCTGAATGTTAGACAGATTCTGATCTTTGACTTAGCCAATTCTTAACAAGCGCTATACAATGATCAGTCATATATTGAAAAATGTAATGTTAGTCGCTAAACACACGCTAATAATACACGCAAGTATACGCGTTCGCAAGTAGTATAAGATATAAATCAGATTCGTTCCCACAGAGACTGTATTGGTTAACTAAGTAATTCACGCACCTAAGAAACAATGTATGCTTATTATTCAATGCTAAGACGATAACAAATTAAGATTGTTTATAACTAATAATTACGCTAACAATTATGACTACGAGAATAAGATTGACGGAATTAATATATATATGACAAACATGGGATTCTAACTTCATTAAATACTTCATTCAATAGTCTTATTGTTCTTAACCGTAGCATGCAATGGTGATGATACTAATCAGACAACATGAAACTGATAAACGCTAACTTTCGGTGCACGAGTACCATTCTACCAGACATCCACAAAAGAGATAGAAGCTGAATAGGCACCAATTATATTGAGACCCTATATGTCTATAAAATTTGACAACATAACGGTTTAAGCACAAGTTATCTATCTTGATTACATAGGGCAAGTAAGATGGTTAAAATTACTTATGAATCATGCATAACAAATACATGAACCTATGCTAGCATGGCAAGTTCTAAATCCTTAAATTCACTTTCTCTTCATTAAGAAATAACACACTATCTTATAAGTTCGCGACGCTCATAAGACGAATATGCACAACCAATACTAGGATATCATACAATCACCACATACTAAGGCATCAAACAATTTAACTAAAGAAATCCATAAATAAATTCGCTAGAACACCATAATAACAATTAGCCCATTATCGAACTCATCATCAACGTGGGTTCCGAAAACATGATATAGCAAACGTAGTCTTTATACGAATAAATAAAACCAAGTACAAACAAGAGTATAGGTTCAAAAGAACAAGAAACAAGAATCCAAGATTACAACTCAAAACAAAGATTCACAAGAATAAAACTAGATCGTCTTCGCCTTTGTTGAACTGTGCTCTAGGTCTCTTTCCATCTTCTCCTTGTGCTTAGGTAAGTCTCCTTATTAAAAAACGACTTTAAATTATCAATATATAGCAGTCCAATCATCCCAGGAGTTCAGAAAATAGAATTGTAATAGAATCAAGATTTTGTTTATCCCGACCCAGCGTGGCCGCGCACTTTACCAGCGCGGGCGCGCTGACTTCCTGTACCCCGGTGTAGCCGCGCACTTCATCAGCACGGGCGCGCTAGACTTTTGCCAAAAACACTTCTTTTCTTTCTCTTTATTCTTGCAGCTTCGAGCCAGCTTCAACGAGCTTTTATTCCAACACCACCTAGACACCATATTAGCATCAAAAGAATGCTAATTCATCTGATTCACAAAATAATACCTGAAATGCAAAAACAATTGAAAACACGTTAAAACACAAATAACTTGAGTACAAATACACCAATTCAAAGCTTATTAGAGCATAAATAAGTGTCATAAATGCCATTCAACATACCCCCAAACTTGAATCGATGCTTGTCCTCAAGCATAAACAGACTTAAAGAACAAGAAACAAAAATGCATGAATGCAACTAATATGAATGCATCGATCCCCAAAAAATAACTAAACCAATCAACCAGTAACACCTCAGCAAATGCAATTATTCACATAAAGATCCACCAAATCTCACAAACCAACTTACACACCAGAGACGTGCGTGTGTGCAAATGCTTACAGATGTACTATCATAACTAGATCGACAATTATGACTCACTACTTATCAAAACAATCGCAAGTTTATATTATAGAATAAAAGCTATACTCAAAATAACTTATAACACTTCAATTCTTATATCGGAATTTTTTTATGGATTCATGCTTTTATTCACAACAAAACAACAAAAGTATGCTTATTTGATCGTGCAATGAGTGAGGTCCATAAAAGACTTATACAATAGCACCCATGTAGCGAGCGTTAGGTTAGCGGATCCCAGACTATATAAGCCTTAGGTAACTAGGCACAAAGTCCCCTAAGAACTTAATAACTCGAGTACTAAAGAGCCCACTCGTGATCAATTATACATCATACTTATTCTTCTTTTTTTTCTTTTTTTTTTCTTTTTTTTCTGAACGAGTGCGTTTCGGTCCATCTCATTTAACCCTAGACTACTCATATAAATATGAGCCGGCTACTAGCCATTTACCTAGCCACACAACTAGCAATAAAATCTAATTTTTTTCCCAAATTTTAAAATATCCATGTCTTTTATTATTAAGAAAATACCCTAAATTTTAAATATAAACAAGCGATTAAACCTCAACAAATTAACAAACCATGATCATGCTCTAGCACTCTAGCAACCTATAAGACTTAGTAAAATACAAGTGTCTCTAGCATGCAAATCAATCCAATAAGACTCAACATCACTAAATACGACATCACTACACTAGCATCAATATCACCAATTAATCAGAAAAATTATCTAAGGGATCATGTCAAAATGCAAATGCATGAAACTACATGAACAAAATATCATATAACTACCAAAAAAAACTGCATGGCAAAATATGCAACTATATGAACTAAACTATCATGAACATGCAACTATATGAGACTCACACAAACATATTCCTTCAACTACTACCCCCAAACTTAAAATATTCACTGTCCTCAGTGAAGGTAATAGTAAGGAATCAGGCATACCTACTGTGAATCAGAATCCTCACCCTCAAGGGGTGGAGTGTCAGGCATGTCAGGAGGCGGATACATAGAGTCCTCACTAAATACTGGCCACTGAATGTCAACTCCAGTGGCTCTAAATGCAGTCCCAATTGCCTGGGTAAGAGCACATATAAAGCAACTATGGATGTCGTGCATCGCATCCATCCTCCTCGCAAGACGTCTATACTGCGTCGAACTCAAACCATCTCCCATGTCCGCTCCTGCTTCCTCCTCATGCTGCTGCTGCGACGAACCAGCCTCCTCTCCATACTGAGCTCTCCAAGGTGCTCTACGGACATGATAAGAACCTCCTGTTGTAGCTGCTTCCATAGGCACAACTCTTGGAAAATGAGCATATGAGTAACCAAGCCCCTTAGGATCGGGCTTCCCTCTATACCACTCAACCATGCTATGCAGTGTAGAACTGTCAATAGGAGCACTGGGAATCTGAAGCTGCTCATGTGCGGGCCAATGAACACCAACTGTCACGCACAACTTCGTCATAATAGACGCATACGGAATAGCCCCAGTAGTACCTCCTCTCAAAAACCTTAGAATCCCCTATTATATAACCATCCCCAAATCAATGTAATCCCCCTGCAGAATACCCCAAAGCAGATGAGCACACTCCACAGTAATCTCATGCACATGAAAGGATGGCATGATGTTAGCACAAATAAACGAGTTCCAAGCCCGTGCATACCTATTCATGCACGACGCAGGAAACATGGAGTAAGCAGTAGTGCCCCTCTTGAACTTCCAATGAGTCTTAGGCACACAGAGAGTAGCAACAATGAGATCCAAATCAAAGTCTTCAGGAGTCTTATCATTCCAAGTGTCCTGACCCACCTTCCTCGCAGGCTGCTCAATCACCATCCTGATAGCCTCAACACTGTACTTAACAGTCCTCCCCCTCACCACCCTGAATCCATTCTTCTCCATCTTAGCGTTGGCATAGAACTCCTGCACAACACTCATGGGCACAGCAGCGGGAGCCTCACAAAAAGGAACCTAGCCCATCTCAAGAATCATCTCTAAAAGCTTACCATATTTCCTGATGGTAGAAAACCTCGCTCCTTAGCAATGGGCTTCGAGAGAAGCCTAGTGTACTCCTCCACAGCCTCGGGAGTAGAAAACCTTGGCCTCACACCACTCGCAGTTGAAGAATCGGTGGCGCTGCTTCCAACTTGTGTTCTTTGTTTCTTGGGTGCCATCGGGATTGAAAGAGAGAGAATAAAAGCTTAAGTGTTTAGAGAGAATTTGTGTTGAGAGTTTGTGAATTGGTGGAGAAGTTGTATGCAAGTGTATGTATTTATATAGGTGGAGGGGTATGAATTCTATAAGGAATAGAAGTGGGAATTGATTATGGGAATCGTGGGAATAATGGAATTGATTAGGAGAGGGAATTATGGGATGTGGAAGAGTAAAAGTCTGGTTGGAATTGATTTTTGGTTAAAAATACCGATTTTCTCTTAAAACTGCCTTTTTTATTTTTGTTTTTTCGACAGGGACCCGGCGCGGGAGCGCGCTAGGACAGCGCGGGCGCGCTCACTCTCTGGAAAACCAGCGCGGCCGCGCACTGGATTAACGCGGGCGCGCTTGGTTACTGGAAAAACGGCGCGGCCGCGCCCAACTTTTGTACCTGGCCCTGAATTTTTTCCTTTTTCTGAATTTTTTTGTGTTTTTCTCTTTTCTTCTTGCTTCCTCTACCTACTAAAGTACAACATACTTGGGTTGCCACCCAAGAAGCGCTTCTTTTATGTCGCTAGCTCGACGTAGAATCTTGAGATCAAATGGACAATAAAGTTGCACTAACCACCTCGCGGGTTGCCGTGTCACCATAATAATGCTTCAAACTCTGGCCATTCACCTTGAATGCTTGGACCGGATCATTCTAAAAAATTTCCACCGCTCCATATGGAAACACAGTTTTGACAATAAACGACCCTGACCATCTTGACTTCAACTTTCCAGGAAAAAGACGGAGACGAGAGTTGAATAAAAGAACTTGTTACCCTGGCACAAATGACTTGAGCACTAGACCCCTATCATGCCACCTCTTGACTTTCTCCTTATACATTATTGTTCTCATAAGCTTGAAGTCGAAACTCGTCAAGTTCATTCAATTGAAGCATCCACTTCTTTCCAGCCGCATCCAAGCCCATATTTAACTTCTTCAAAGCCCAATATGCTTTATGCTCGAGCTCCAGGCAAATGACACCCCATACCCTAAACCCACTGAAACAGCGACATTCCCAATAGAGTCTTATATGTTGTTCTATACGTCCAAACAGCTTCATCAAGCTTCAAAGACCAATCCTTCCTTGATGGACAAACCACTTTCTCCAAAATGCGCTTGATCTCTCTGTTAGATACCTCAGCTTGACCATTTTTCTGAGGATGATAAGCCGTAGCAATGCAATGATTCACATTATACCTTTTCATCATAGCAGTGAACTTGCGATTGCAAAAATGCGACCCCTCATCACTGATTATGACTCTTGGAGTTCCAAACCTTGTGAATATCTGCTTGTGAAGAAAATTAAGCACCACTTTCACATCGTTCGTTGGCAATGCCTTAACTTTAACCCATTTCGACACGTAATCAACCGCCAACAAGATATACTGATTGTTATAAGATGAGACAAAAATCCCCACGAAGTCAATTCCCAAAACATCGAAGACCTCAACCTCAAGAAGCACATTAAGAGGTATATCATCCCTCTTAGACATATTACCCACACGTTGACATCGATCACATTTCAAAACAAACCGATGAGCATCTTTAAACAATGTCGGCCAAAAGAAACCGCCTTGAAGAACACGAGCTGCTTTCTTTTCTCCACCATAATTTCCTCCATAAGCCGTTGAGTGGAAATCTCGCAAGATCCCCCCTATTTCGCTGTAAGGAATACATCTCCTGATGATTTGGTTAGCTCCTTGGCGAAAAAGAAACGGCTCATCCCACATATACCACTTCACTTCATGAAGAAACTTCTTCCTTTGAGCATAAGATAAGTCGGGAGGCATGATATTACTCAAAAGGTTCACAATGTCTGAAAACCACAATTCTTCTTCTTGCACTCCAGACAGCTGCTCGTCGGGGAAAGACTCATTTATCAATATCATATCCAATGAAGTAGCATTAGGATTTTCTAAACGCGAGAGATGATCAGCAACTTGATTTTCAGTTCCTTTCATGTCCTTGATCTCTAGTTCAAATTCTTGGAGCAAAAAAACCTATCGAATCAATATAGGCTTCGAGTCCTTCTTTGAGACGAGATATCGAATTGCAGCGTGATCAGTGAAAACTGGCACCTTAGTCCCAAGTAGATAAGATCGAAATTTCTCAAAATCGTAAATAATAGCCAAAAGTTCTTTCTCCGTAGTAGTGTAATTCAGTTGAGCACCATTTAGAGTCTTACTAGCATAATAGACCACATGAAATATGTTGTTCTTCCTCTGCCCAAGAACTACTCTAACTGCATAGTCGCTTGCATCGCACATCATCTCAAAAGGCTCATTCCAATTAGGTGCAGTTATGACAGGTGCCGTAATTAGACTCTTCTTCAATGTCTCAAAAGCTGCAAGGCACTCGTCATCAAACTTGAAAGGAACATCTTTCTCTAACAAACTGCACAAAGGCTTTGAAATTTTCGAGAAATCTTTGATGAAACGCCTGTAGAAACCCGCATGACCAAGAAAACTGCGAATTCCTTTAACCGAAATGGGTGGAGGAAGATTTCCAATAACCCCCACCTTGGCCTTATCCACCTCAAGACCCTTACTAGAAACCTTATGCCCGAGAATGATTCCCTGTTGTACCATAAAGTGACATTTTTCCCAATTAAGAACCAGATGGGTCTCAACAAACCTCTTGAGAACATGTCCAAGATTTTGCAAGCATTCATCAAAAGAATCGCCAAAGACTGAGAAGTCATCCATGAACACTTCCACATTTTGGCCAATCATGTCAGAGAAAATGGCCATCATACATCGCTGAAATGTGGTCGACGCACCACACAGACCAAAGGAAACTCGTATGAAGGCGAAAGTACCAAATGGATAAGTGAAGGTAGTTTTCTCCTTATCTTCTGGAGCGATACAAATCTGATTGTAACCCGACTAGCCATCCAAAAGATAATAGTACTCATGACCGATCAACCTGTCAAGCATCTGAACAATGAAGGGCAAAGGGAAGTAATCCTTCCTAGTGGCTTTGTTTAGCTTCCTGTAGTCCATGCAAACTCTCCACCCCGTAACTGTCCTTGTAGGAATAAGCTCATTCTTCTCATTTGCTACCATAGTAATTCCACCTTTCTTTGGTACACATTGAACCGGGCTTACTCATGAACTGTCAGAGATAGGGTAGATGATCCCTGCATCTAGCCACTTAAGAATTTCCTTCTTCACTACCTCCTTCATGATAGGATTAAGTTTTCTTTGCTGCTCGACCGTAGGTTTTCTACCTTCTTCTAGTAGAATTTTATGCATACAGTAAGAATGGATGATTCCCTTGATATCTGCTATAGTCCATCTGATTACCGATTTGAACTCTCTCAAAATCCTCAAAAGCTTTTCCTCATCACTACCTAAAAGGTTAGATACAATAATAACATGTAGAGTATATGCATCACCTAAAAATGCATACCTCAAATGTTCAGGTAAAGGCTTAAGCTCGAGAGCGGGAGCTTCCTCAATCGAAGGCTTGAGGCATTTAGGAGCTTTATCCAATTCCTCCATTCTAAGAGATTCAAAAGGCATATCAATTTTCCTTTCCCAGGGAGAAGCAATCAAATATTGCAATTGTTCTTCACCTTCGTCATCTTCACTATCTGAATTCCCCAATAAGGCTTTTTCTAAAGCATCAGACCTTAGCAATTGATCAAGTTCTGATGTGACCACCGAATCGCCCAACTCCACTTTTAAGCACTCCTCATTATCAGTAGGAAATTTCATAGCATTGAACACATTAAAAGTAACATCCTGATACAGAACTCACATGGTGAGCTCACCCTTCTGCACATCTATCAAGGTTCAGCCAGTCACCAAGAAAGGTCTTCCCAATATTATGGGAATCTTCTTATCCTCCTCGAAATCAAGAATTACAAAATCAGCAGAAAAGATGAGTTTATCAACCTTGACCAAGACATCCTCCATAATACCTCGCGGGTATGTAATAGAACGGTTAGCCAGCTGCAAGGTCATATAAGTTGGTTTGGGATCAGGTAAGTCTAGTTGCTTGAAAATTGACAAAGGCATCAGATTGATGCTAGCTCCCAAATCACATAAGCATCTGTCAAAAGAAACTTTTCCAATAGTACATGGAATGGTGAAGCTTCCTAGATCTTTAAGCTTCGGAGGTAACTTCTGTTGCAGCACAGTACTGCATTCCTCTATGAGAGCGACGGTCTCTAAATCATCTAGGTTCACCTTCCGAGAGAGAATACTTTTCATAAACTTTGCATAACTAGGTATCTGATCGAGAGCCTGGGCAAAAGGTATGTTGATATGAAGTTTCTTGAACACCTCCAGAAACTTCTCAAATTGTTTGTCCAGCTTTTTCTTCTATAGCCGCTTAGGAAAAGGCGGTGGAGGATAGATCTGTTTCTCCCATGTATTACCCTCAGGCGGAGTGTGCTCAACAGTAGTCTTCCTTGGTTCTACTTCTTCATCCTGCTGCACTACTTCTTTCTCAGCCCCAACTTCTTCAATTAACTCTTGAGTTTGTTCGGGATTCGCAACCTTCCCAGACCTCAAAGTGATTTCCTTTACCTGCTCCTTAGCTTCCCTCTTTCTTGGGACTTCAGTGTCACTAGGCAATGTACCAGATTGACGATTTAGCAAGGCATTGGCAATTTGCCCAATTTTATTTTCCAAGGTCTTGATAAAAACAGTTTGACTCTTGCACATAAGCTTCAACTCCTTTAATTCAGATTTTTCATTAGCTTTTTGTAGCTGGAGTTGTTGTCTTCGTGTACAAATTCCTATACCCAGTAGAGCCCTAATAATTATCCCTGGAGACTAAGAACTAAACCAAAGCATAGTTCAGTGTACACAAGATGACTATGATGACCTTAAGTCTAAGGATACTTGTACAACTATCACTATGTGAACAACTGCTGACACGTGAGTGAACTCCATCAATTGTTCAGCTGGGTGAGTCATGTTCAGTGAACTTACTCTATAATAAGCACCTACATACTAGCTATAGTGTCACCACACAAATGTCTATGAGAACAAACATCCTTCATAATGAAGCAAGCATAGTATGTACCGATCTCTGTGGATTATTAATTACCAGTTAGTAATCCTACGACCAGGAACTATTTAAGTTTAGAGTTATCATCTTTTAGGTCTCACTATTATGATCTCATCATAATCCATAAAAAGCTTTACTCTAAACTATGGTATATCTTATTTAAACACTTAAATAGATAGAGCCCGTAATAAAAACAAAATAAGTCTTTTATTAATATCAATGAAATCAAAACAGATTACACAAGAAATTATTCCTAAATCCTAATACATGATTGGACTTAGGATATATTCCTTTCAATCTCCCACTTGTACTAAAGTCAATCACTCTGGTATCTAATACCCATCTTGTCTTTATGACGAACAAAGTGACTTTCATAAAGTAGCTTTGTGAGTGGGTCTGCTATGTTGTTATGTGTGTCAACTCTAATTTAATATAATATAAGAAATGTTACCGCGCTCCCACTAACCCTTTTGTAGACGCATGGTTCATCTACGTTTTTGATAAAATCAAACTCTTTGATTGTCTCATCAAAACGAATGTTCCTTTTTTCGAGAAGCTTGCTTTAAATCACATATGGTTCACAGCAGCTTACACACTAGGTTTTCTTTTCTCTTGGAAAGAAAACCATCTGGCTATTTTCCAGATCTCATAGTCGTAGTAAGCGGCAATCGCAAGCAAAATCCGAACTTATTTTAACAGGGCTATAGGTAAAAGGTTTCATCAAAGTCAATCCATTGCCTTTGTTTGAATCCTTTTGCCACAAGCCCGACCTTATAGGTCTCTACCCGGTCATCTGCTATAATCTATCTTTTATATACCGCATACATAGATTCCATTATGGATTTCATGGCACTATGCCATTTCTCTGAGTCAACACTACTCATAGCCTCATTATAGGTCACAGGGTCGTCATCATCAATGATCGACAACTCATTGTCATTCTCAATGACAAGGCCATATTACCTCTCAGGTTGGCGAGACATTCTCCCTGACCTACGAATGGGCTGTTCCACAGAAGGTTGTTCAGTCAGAACAGGTGTTTCCACTTGATCCGTATTAGTTTGTGCTTCTTGAACTTCATCAAGTTCAATTTTGCTCCCACTGTTTCCTTCAAGGATAAACTCCTTTTCCAAGAAGGTAGCATGTTTGGAGACAAACACCCGATGATCGGTGTAAAAGTAATACCCTAAAGTCTCTTTAGGATATCCCACAAAACTACATTTTACGGATCGATATTCCAGCTTATCTGGGTCAACATTCTTGACATAAGCTGGACATCCCCAAATCTTAACGTGTTTAAGACCCGGTTTCCTTTCTTTCCATATCTCATACGGAGTTTGAGGAACAGATTTGGAAGGCACCTTATTCAGTAAATATGCTGAGGTTTCCAATGCATAACCCCATAGGAATACCGGAAGATTTGCATAGCTCATCATGGACCGAACTATGTCTAACAAAGTTCGATTTCTCCTTTCAGATACCAATCTGGAGGCGTCCACTGGGAGACTATACCATTTACTTTGAGATAATCCAGAAACTCTCCATTCAAGTATTCACCACCTCGATCTAATCGAAGAATTATAATACTATGTTTGGTTTATTTCTCCACTTCATACTTATACTCTTTGAACTTTTTAAAGGCTTCAGACTTGTGTTTCATCAAACACATATCCGAATCTAGATCTATTATCCATGAAAGTAATGAAGTATGAAAATCCACCCATGGCTTGCGTAGACATTGGTCCACATACATCTGTGCGTACCATTCCTAGAAAATTTGTAACCCTCTCTCCATGTCTACTAAATGGAGACTGCAGTGCCACAATAAAGTGAGATTTTCATCATCCCTTTTCTTTTATTAGTTTGTTCAATCTGAAGTAAATTATGTCACATTCATACAGACCATTATTTAAAGTACCATGTCCATAAAGAATATTATCTCTAAGAATAGAACATTCATTATTCTCAATAATAAATGAAAATCCAGCCAAGTCTAACATGGGAATAATATTCCTCACAATCGAGGGAACAAAATAACAATTATTTAAAAAACAACAGTCTTGCCCGTAGGCATATATAAACTAAATGATCCTACTGCTATGGCCGCAACCCTTGCTTCATTGCCCATACGTAGAATCACCTCATCTTTTTCAAGATTCCTACTTCCCTTTAGTCCTCGCAACGAATTGCAAATATGAGAACCACAGGCGGTATCTAATACCCAAGTAGAAATTTGATTTAATGACATATTCACTTCTATCATGAACATACCTGAATCAGAAGCAGCAGTCTCACTACCCTTCTTCTTCTTCAATTCTGCAAGGTAAACCTTGCAGTTCCTCTTCCAGTGCCCCACCTTGTTACAGTGAAAGCAAACAACTTTGCTCTTGGGGTCTTCAGCTTTTGGTGGAACCATTCTCACCTACTTTCTTCTTCTTAAAAGGGTTCCTCTTCCTTTTCTTAGGATTGGAACCTTCACCAATTAGAAGAACAGAACTCTTCTTAGGGGGAAAATTCGATTCCGCAGTCTTCAACATGTTATGGAGTTCAGGCAGGCTGACATCCAACTTATTCATGTGAAAGTTCACAACAAACTGCGAGAACGAACTCAGAAGCGATTGCAAGACCAAGTCTTGGCTCAGCTCCCCATCCATGGCAAAACCAAGTTGTCCAAGACGTTCAATCAAATTGATCATCTTAAGTACATGGTCATTCACAGATGATCCCTCAGACATCCTACAACCGAACAACTCCTTCGATATCTCATATCGAGCTGTCCTCTCCGCCACATCATACAACTCTTGTAGATGCATGAGGATAGTGTGAGCATCCATATGCTCATGTTGCTTCTGTAGCTCAATGTTCATGGAAGCTAGCATGATGCATTGAGAAACATTTGCATCATCTACCCACTTACGATACACAACATGTTCATCATTATGTGCATCGCTAGCAGGTTCAGTAGGCTTAGGTGAGTCAATCACGTATTCCAGATTCTCAATCCTGAGAACAATTCTCAAGTTTCGAAGCCAGTCAGCATAATTAGGACCAGTCAATTTGTGAGTATCCAGTATGCTCCTGAGTGATAGTGCAGAAGACATAATGTATATTGTAAATCTGTAAATGATAAACACATAACAACACTTAGCAAATATTCGATTTCATTTTAAAACACTATATGAATCGGGTCTTTATTCAAAAGTGGCTCCCACTAGTTTATCTAATTTATTCTACCCCCTACGTGAAAAATTAAGCATTCATAATGCTAGTGGGAATAGGGATCCTACATTCCATTACACAACCCCGGCTGTAGCACGAACCGCCATGTAATGTTCAATAGGCAGACAACTCTTATCAATTACATCTTATGTTATTCCCTAATCAAACTTTAGCCTCTTGAATAATTGAGTCTCGGCTGTGGCACGACAAACTCAATATTCTAAGTCAAGTCTAACCCAACATTCTGTACAGTTGAATCAGTCCCCAAAGGCCCACGGCTGTGGCACGTACCGACCTTTAGATACTTATTCAATGTACACATCTCTATATAATAGACAAGTATTTCTTATTTCGAAATCAAAGCCCTCGGCTGTAGCACGAACCGACAATGATTCAAAAATAAGAACTACTTTCTATCATGTTGGAAGGCTATGACCGACACAAGCCCGTTGTGTCATTGGCCAATTACTACTTGATATTATTTAATTTTAGAGGCATTATATTATGTTACAATCATAATCATATTATAAAGAGATTCTTCCTTTTAAATTAAATATTTCAAATCAATAATCGATAATCAGATGATTCCCAGATCGGGTGGAGCATTGTCAAGAGGCGTCACTTAATAACCCTTTCTTACAGATAGAAATCTGTTGTTGACAGAATCATCCTTTCTCTCATATCGAAAATTCATATTCAATTACGTGTTTCATAAACACAAGAATCTCATGATTGTATTCATAATATTATTATTAAGGTTATGAAACAATTTCACTATACTAGGTTGTCTAACAAACGCCTTATGTTCATTTAAGTTCACCTAAATCCATCATCGCATGATAAACTAAGCATATATGTAACGACCGAGAAATTACGCTTGTATTATATCATAATAAAGATAAATTGTGTGTATTATTATGTGATTAACTGTGTTGAGTCATTAAACCCTAATCGTTGTGTGCTACGTGTTGTCTGTTATGATCCGAATGTGTTTTGGATATTTATTGAATGTTTTATCGCAAGTTATATATCTTATATCAAAACCCGTACAGCTCAAACAGTGTTTTAAAAGCCCGTATTTCAAATAAAATTATTGGTCCTATTTTACCAAAAATGCCCTATACCATATCACTATTTTGAACCCCTAGACGTTTTACAAATTGACCTTTTTCGCGAAAAACGACTTTTCCGGACCCCTTCGGGTACCAAAAACCCCACAAAAATCACATTTTTATTTTTATATGATCATGAAATTATCATATATCATTTTTCTTTGTATTTTTTTATTTTTCACAATTTTTGGGAATTTTTAGTATTTATTTTGTATTTATTGGATATTTAAAAATTCATTATTAATACCCAAAAATTATAAAAATTGGGGCCAAATATTTTTATTAGGAGTGTAATTAGACCCTTAATTTTACTTAGGGGTATTATTTTCATAAATATAAATACACGATTTATTAGTAATTAAATCAGTTAATTATTCAGAAAAATCAGAAAATAAAAAGAAAAAGAAAAAGAAATTAGGGTTAGGGTTTTGTGAAGAACAGAGCAGGAGAATCAAAGGCGATTTTCATCGTGATTCCGGAGTCCAAATCGTTAGTGTAAGTATCCGTTTTGAAGCCCAAGAATCGTAGTTTTTGATTATGTAATTAGTTTTAATGTTTGATTATCTGATTTTACTTTCATATTTTCGGGTTTTAATCGCGAATTCGGGTTTGAATTTCTGTTGATTGTTTAATGATTTCGTTGCCATGAGGTTGTAGATCGTCGAATAGGGAGTAGTTTGGTACCGGATTCGTGGTGTTTGGCTTTGGTTTTGGGTTCGTCGGAAAAACGGCGATGCCGCCGTTGTTCTTCGTCTCCGGCGGTGTTCGACGAGGAAGGAGGACGGGGAAAGGCCAGGAAGCAGAAGGGGAGATGTCGTTGTGTTGTTATGCTTCGAGAAGAACCTGGAATCGAGCGTTTGGTTCGCCGGAAAATCTCCGCCGGCGTCGGATTCTGGGAATGCGGGCGGTGTTCTTCCCGACCCGATCGGGTCGGGGACGACCCGGTTTGCAACCCGGTTTCGACCCGGTTTCAATCCTAAAAACCCTAAATCCTGTTATGTTTTTGTGTTTCTAAATAAATTAATTATTTATTTATATTTTAGTAAGTAAAAATCAGTTTTAATAATTCTAATAATTAATTAAAAATTAGTTTTATATTATGAAAAATAGTATTTATAATTTCTGAATTATTTTATTTAATTATAAATTTGAATTTATTTATTTAATTAATTATTTAATAATTCATCTAATTATTTATTAATTATCTAATTAATTAATAATTGGGTAATTAATTAATAATTAGGTAATTAATTAGTGAATAAAGATTAGAAATAATTAAGTGAGGTAATTAATAATCTAATAATTAGTTAATAGTGCGAATAATGATTCGATAATTAGAATTATTATTGGAGCGTTAGTTATTCGAATAATATTGTAATAATTATTCGTACCGTATAAATAGTTATAGGTAATTATCTGTTTAGCGAATCGTACAGGTTTTAATAATAATAGAATAATTCGATAATTAGGCGAGAATTGCGAGTAGCTCATAATTATACGAGTGATTAATCGTTAAGTGATTTATAATTCGAGTAATTCGTAGTTATTTGATAAATAACGTATTAGTTAATTGTATCGATTGATTATTTGTAAATAATCGATCTGATCGGGTAAGCGTTAATAATTAGTAAATTAGTGTAGTAAATTGTAATTAATCCTAATAATTAGGGATTAATTATTTTAAAATGCAATAATTATTAAATAATTATCTAAAAATATAATTAAGGATTATTTAATTATAATTAATTAATTATAATTAGTTATTAATTAATTAAATCTTGTTTAATTCATAATAATTAAACCGTTAGTCCGATTTGAGCAAAACGAAGACCCCTAGACTCAGAAAAATGAGACGAATCCAATAAAAATAATTGTGAGTCATAAATTCTCCCGGAAGAGAGTGATATTGTGATAATTAATAGTTCGTAGGCCCTAATAGGGATATAACTGAGTTGAATAAATCCCGAAAAATTATAATAAAATCAGATACGACTAGTAATGTAGGTATAAGCCCAGAATTGATTCTAAAAATAATTATAAATCTAAAAATTAATTATGTGCCTTACGTGCTACGTGCTTTATGTGATTATGTGAATAGATGTGTTGTATAAATGTATATATATATATGCGAGTCAGATAGAAATGCATGGGTAGACTGATAAGGTTGCGTGATATCAATTCAAGATACGCGTATATAGTAAATTATCTAAACGCCTATCTTTCCATGATTTGTTCAGTGTTAGCAAGGCAGAGCAAGCTAGGGTCAGAAGACAGTGAGTTAAACCGGGTTAAGTACGCGCAAGGCAAGTTTTTCCCCTATTCTAAATTCAGAATAGTGATTTATATTTCTTTTCTATCGTATCAATTCTCTTTGATAATCATTGTTCATATACACTGTTATCCATTTATTATTACTTGTTCCAGTTTCATTTCAATTCTTGATTTACCCAATTTATTGAATTCCCTGTTCATATTTCAATTCTTTTACCCTACATATACTCTGGTATATCCTGGTGTTGGGATATATCAATAGCATACCGATTGTTCCGGATGCTCAGCCTTGGACTGGATGGTTACTATAAAGGCTGGGTTTTTCCCAGACCATTAATTAATAGGCCATAGTTGCCTGAGTACTCCTTATGTTGGTTGGGTCTATGCAGTTGGGTATAGATCCGCACTATATTCTGACTAATCAGCAGATTATAGTGCATATGTTGGTTCTTGTTTCCAGTCTTGTTCATTTGGCACTCGCCATCATTGGCAAATTATTATCATATACAGATATAGATGGTTGTTCAAACCAGCAGCTTATTGGTTCATTTATTTCTCTCTCTTTATAATATATATATATATTGTTGCAGGCTTGTTGAGCAATTTTGGCTCATTTCTTTTATTGTCACTCCTATTGTTTTACAGTTAAGGTAGAGAATGAAACCCATCAGGACCCGCATAGTCAAGAAGCGAGTCAAGCAGCGGGACCCTCTTATACCAAGAGTGTTCCTTCCTATTCTCGAAGAGAGTTTTGAATTGCCAGATCAGGTGTAGTAGGATAAGTAGTAATGTTGGGTTGAATAAAAGTTTTGTGTAGTTTGAATAAAAGATTGTGTAGTGAAACTGTAGATAGAATAAAGTTTGTAATAAAGAGAGTTATTGAGACAGGTCTTATTTAGTTGGGTTTGTAATAAAGTGTAGTGCATGATTCTTGTTTTCAAACTCAACCCTTAAAAGATCCTGAGTAGTGATAGTTCGGGGTAATTATTATATTTATATTCCGCTTGTGCAGGTATAGTTGGTAATTGTTGTTAATAATGCCCCAAATCTATACCCCGGATTTGGAGGGTGTTATAGTTGGTATCAGAGCTTAGGTTTGACCTTTGAAAACAAGAACGTTAGGGCTAAGATAAGATAGGAAAATGAGATAGGATGAGATTAAGAGTGTTAGGATTGTTTGTCTATGTGATTAGAAGTTATGAGTTTAGGATTGTGATTTGATTGTTTTTGTGTTATTATTTTATGTATATTAGATGGCTTCTTTATCATCGTCTACGGAGAGGACCGAGACAGATCCCGTGGATGCATCGGTAGTAGCCCCAGTGTCAGAGCAGATCTTACCTCCATTGCCACCTGAGCCAGCACCAGAGATACCACTTCCCCCAGAGGTACCAGGTTTTGCAGATTATTTTCCATATTTTGAGCCAGAGATACCAGATTTTCCACCATTAGAGTTCCCGAGGTTTGATATTCCTGATATGGTTGATCTTCCGCAGTGGGAGGATTTAGAGCCTCAGATTCCTATGCCACCAGTCGAGATTCCAGAGCTGCCACATATGGAGCCAGAGGCAGAGCCGCCAGTGTATGCGCCTATGGAGCAGCCTGTCTTATTTCCTGCCCCATTAGCCATTTATGCACCTGTTCCAGGAGTTTATCAGTTTCCTCAGCCGGAGTTTATAGATGAGATCGTGGTAGATGGACCATTACCTTCTCGAGGTTCCAACACTGATCTTCATGAGCATCATACAGTGACTTACCAGCGCTTTCAGGCAGAGAGGGAGGAGAGGATTAGATGGTAGAACCAGTGTAGAGAGATCCTTGGATTGTATGAGACGCAGACAGATGGTCCTGTCAGAGCATTACGACCAGATTATATACTGAGAGAGAGACTACATCAGATTCGTCAGAATAGTTTTCAGCAGCTTACTGATTTGAGACAGCAGGATCTTAGCGCGGAGACAGCATATCGCAGAGCATTAGGACTTACCGAGGCAGTGCTAGAGGCATTGCAGGAGGAGTTGAGCCACGTACCACCAGGATTTTGAGATTAGCAGATCGATGAGTGTTGTATTATGTATATTTTGTAGATAGAGGCAGTATAGTATTGTATGAGTGTAGCTACTGACTCTGACTGATAGTGGTAGCAGTACGACTGTTATATCATAGGTTTTTGTATCAAGCATTGACACCTGTAGCTGGTGTTCTACCTATATATATATATATATGAGATAATCTTTTGCACGTTTTCTTTATTTTATTCCCAGTCATTTAAGCATTTACATTTATTTCAGTACCATTGCATATTTACAAATGTAGTTTTATTCACGATCATGTTGTAAAAAAAAAGTAATTATTAATTAAATTTAAAACATATCATACTGTTTTATCTATTCAGTTATTTAATAAGTTATTTTATTTTCTCAAATCGACTGTTTTAATATATGTTTAATATACTGTTATTAAATAAGATCCATTATTTATTTACCAGAAAAATGGCACCTAAGAGAAAAGCGCAGCCCGACTCATCGAATGGAAACACCGATGGCCAAAACAATAATAAACAGATGGATCAGATGTTTAATCTTATACAACAGCAGATGTTGATGATGCAACAACAAATGCAGCAGCAGCAACAGCAGTTCCAGCAACAGATGTTACAGCAAGCCGCTCATCCAGGACATCAAATACCACCAGCAGCACCTATGACTACTTTCAAGCAATTTCAGTCGGTGAAGCCACCAGAATTTATGGGTTCCACAGATCCCACAAAAGCGAGAGCTTGGCTGAAAGAGATGGAAAAGGCTTTTTCGTTGGTAAAGGTTGAGGAAGAGCAGAAGACAGATTTCGCTAGCTATTTTCTAAAAGGCGAAGCTAATTCCTGGTAGGAATCAAAGAAAGCTTTGGAAGAAGGTGTGGTGACCTGGAACAGATTCACTAATCTTTTCTTGGAGAAATATTTTCCTCGTTTTATGAAGAACCAGATGGAGATCAAGTTCCTGGAGCTGAAACAAGACAACTTATCGGTTGCGGATTATGAGACCAAGTTTACTGAATTGGCAAGGTTTGTTCCAGAGCAGGTGGATACGGACGAGAAGCGGGCCAAGAGATTTCAGCAAGGACTGAAACTATGGATTCGTAGCAGGGTAGCTGTGTTTGAATTGACAACTTATATGGCTGTTGTTCAGAAGGCTATGATTATTGAAGGAGAAAGCGAAGCAGCTCAGAAAGAGAAAGGACCAGGGAATTTTCAGAATCGTTTCAACAAAAGGCCGGGATTTCAAGCTCGGGGAAAAGTAAATTTCAAAAGGCCAGAGCAGAACAATCAGAGGATGGGAAATCGACTTCCAGCCCCAATTCAGTAGAGACTTATCCGACCGCTTATACCTGACTGCAGAACGTGTGGTAGAAAGCATACAGGAGTTTGCAACAAGCTAAATGTTACGTGTTTCAAGTGCAAGCAAAGGGGACACTATTCTGGAGAATGTCCAATGGGAAAGGCAGAAGTTACTTGTTTCCAATGTGGGAGAAAAGGACATATCGCCAAAGACTGCAGAGGAATTGCAATGGCTGCCAGTATTCCAAGAATTTTAGCATTACCTCCACCTCCACTACCACAGCAAAAATCAGCCCAGAGCAAGGACTTTCAACATGTCAATGAAGGAAGCGGTACAGAGTCCGAATGTGGTTGCAGGTACACTCCCTGTAAATTCCGGAAATGCTTTGGTATTGATTGATTCAGGAGCTACTAGATCTTTTATTTCTGAAGCTTTTATCTCTAAGATAGATTGTGAGATTCAGTGGTTGGATGAAGTGTTAGTCATAAAATTAGCAAATAATGATCAGATTGCAGTAGATCGAGTATGTCCGAGCTGTGATATTGAGATAGGGAGATGTCATTTTTCAGTTGATTTGATACCTTTTAGGTTAGGGGAGTTTGATATTATTTTAGGAATGGATTGGCTGTCTAGTAATAATGCTCAAATTGATTGTGCGAATAAGAGAGTGAAATTGCAAACTGAAGAAAATGAAACGGTAATATTTAAAGGTGAGAAGCAAAAACAGAAATTCCTATCAATAATACAGACGAGAAGATTGCTACGTCAAGGATGTCAAGCTTATTTAGCCTATGTACGGGATGTTGAAAAGGGAAATTTGAAGATTGAAGATATTCCTGTAGTTTGTGAATTTCTTGATGTTTTTCCAGACGAATTACCAGGACTTCCACCAGATCGAGAAATCGAATTCACTATTGACTTGACGCCAGGGACTGAACCAATTTCGAAAGCTCCATATCGAATGGCACCTGTTGAAATGAGGGAATTAGCAAAGCAGTTGCAAGAACTTCTTGACAAAGGAATTATAAGGCCAAGTGTATCCCCATGGGGTGCGCCAGTATTGTTCGTGAAAAAGAAGGATGGTAGTATGCGACTGTGTATTGATTATCGTGAGCTGAACAAGTTAACTATCAAGAATAAATATCCTTTACCTCGCATTGATGATTTATTTGATCAACTAAAAGGAGCAACATGGTTTTCGAAAATCGACTTACGATCAGGCTATCATCAGTTAAAGATCAAGGCCGAAGATATTCCAAAGGCAGCGTTTAGAACAAGGTACGGACACTATGAATTTCTTGTAATGGCTTTTGGATTGACGAATGCACCTGCAGTGTTTATGGATTTGATGAATCGAATATTCAAGAAGTATTTGGATAAGTTTATCATTATATTTATTGATGACATCTTGATCTATTCAAAGACGGAAGAAGAGCATGCAGCGCATTTAAGAACGACATTGGAGATATTACGGAAGGAGCAGCTTTATGCAAAATTTTCCAAATGCGAATTTTGGTTGAAAGAAGTGCAGTTTCTAGGGCACATCATCAGCAGAGAAGGCATTCAAGTTGATCCAGCAAAGATTGAAGCTGTGTTGGATTGGGAAAGACCAAAGACGCCGACAGAGGTTCGAAGTTTCTTAGGTTTGGCAGGATATTATCGAAGATTTGTCAAAGATTTTGCGAAGATAGCAACACCACTGACCAAGTTAACTCGACAAAGTGGAAAGTTTGAATGGAATAGTAAGTGTGAAGAAAGTTTTCAAGAGTTGAAGAATCGGTTGGTGACGGCACCAGTATTAGTACTGCCAGACGAGCAAGGAAATTTTGTTATTTACAGTGACGCTTCATATCGTGGTTTAGGATGTGTGTTGATGCAACATGGTAACGTCATTGCATATGCGTCGAGACAACTTAAACCTCATGAGCAGAAATATCCTACGCATGATCTGGAATTGGCAGCAATTATATTTACATTGAAGCTTTGGAGACATTATCTGTACGGTGAAAAATGTGAAATCTACACGGATCATAAAAGTCTGAAGTATATCTTCACGCAAAAGGAACTAAACATGCGACAACGTCGATGGCTGGAATTGATTACAGATTACGATGTTACAATCAGTTATCATCCAGGAAAAGCAAATGTTGTAGCAGATGCGCTAAGCAGAAAAGAAAGATTGAATCGGTTAACTTCATGCGAAGAATTGGCCAAGGAATTCGACAAATTGGAAATCGAAATTCGTATTCCCAATGAATCTGCAGAAACTATCTACGCTATGACTTTCCAACCAGAATTGCTGGAAAAGATTCGCCGTTGTCAAGAAGAAGTGATGAGTCAAGACGACAACTTAACAGGGGAAGAGATTACAACTCAGAAAGATAATGAAGGAATTTTACGTTTTGCGTCAAGAATCTGGATCCCTAACGTGGCAGAATTAAAAGAAGAAATTATGCGAGATGCGCACAATTCGAAGTATTCCATTCATCCAGGAAGCACGAAAATGTATCGCGATTTGAAGGAAAACTTTTGGTGGCCGAATATGAAGAAGGAGATAGCAGAATGGGTGAGTAAATGCTACACATGCCAGCGAGTTAAAGCAGAACACCAACGTCCGAGTGGGTTATTGTAACCATTAGACATTCCAGAATGGAAATGGGAACATCTAGCGATGGATTTTGTGGTAGGACTACCGAGGACTAAGGCAAATCATGATGCGATATGGGTAATCATTGACAGTCTTACGAAGTCAGCACATTTTCTACCAATTAATGAAAGATTTTCGCTCGACAAATTAGTGCACATGTATCTCAAAGAAATTGTGATGCGTCATGGAGTACCAGTATCAATTGTATCGGATCGAGATCCTCGTTTCAATTCAAGATTTTGGAGACAATTCCAAGAATGTCTAGGAATGAAGTTGAATATGAGTACAGCCTATCATCCGCAAACTGACGGTCAAAGTGAAAGGACAATTCAAACGATTGAAGACATGTTACGAGTTTGTGCGATCGATTTTGAAGGTAGTTGGGATGAACATTTACCCCTAGTGGAATTTTCTTATAATAACAGCTATCACGCCAGTATTGGAATGCCACCGTATGAAGCATTATATGGAAGGAAATGCAGATCACCAGTGCATTGGGATGAAGTTGGAGAACGTAAGATTTTGGGTCCAGAATTAATTCAGCAGACAAAAGAAAAGATTAAACTCATTCGAAAACGAATTGAGACAGCACAAAACAGGCAAAGCAGATATGCAGACCAAGCAAGGAAGAATGTGGACTATCAGGAGGGAGAACGCGTATTGCTCAAAATATCGCCATGGAAAGGATTGACCAGATTTGGCAATAAAGGAAAATTGAAGCCACGATATATTGGACCATTTGAGATTTTGAAGAAAATTGGGAAGGTTGCGTACGAGTTAGCTCTACCACCCCATATGCAGCATGTTCATAACGTATTTCATGTATCTATGCTTAAGAAGTATAATCCTGATACAAGGCATGTAATAGAGTATGAGCCAATAGAACTTCAGGCAGATTTATCATATGTAGAGCAGCCGATAAGAATTCTAGATAGACAAGAGAGGGTATTAAGAAATAAGTCTGTGTCATTAGTGAGAGTTTTATGGAGAAACCCAGTGGTTGAAGAATCAACCTGGGAGCTTGAGAGTGAAATGTTAGAAAGGTATCCTCAGTTATTTGCATAATGTGATTCTGAGGACAAAATCCTGTTAAGGGAGGGAAAATGTAACGACCGAGAAATTACGCTTGTATTATATCATAATAAAGATAAATTGTGTATATTATTATGTGATTAACTGTGTTGAGTCATTAAACCCTAATCGTTGTGTGCTACGTGTTGTCTGTTATGATCCGAATGTGTTTTGGATATTTATTGAATGTTTTATCGCAAGTTATATATCTTATATCAAAACCCGTACAGCTCAAACAGTGTTTTAAAAGCCCGTATTTCAAATAAAATTATTGGTCCTATTTTACCAAAAATGCCCTATACCATATCACTATTTTGAACCCCTAGACGTTTTACAAATTGACCTTTTTCGCGAAAAACGACTTTTCCGGACCCCTTCGGGTACCAAAAACCCCACAAAAATCACATTTTTATTTTTATATGATCATGAAATTATCATATATCATTTTTCTTTGTATTTTTTTATTTTTCACAATTTTTGGGAATTTTTAGTATTTATTTTGTATTTATTGGATATTTAAAAATTCATTATTAATACCCAAAAATTATAAAAATTGGGGCCAAATATTTTTATTAGGAGTGTAATTAGACCCTTAATTTTACTTAGGGGTATTATTTTCATAAATATAAATACACGATTTATTAGTAATTAAATCAGTTAATTATTCAGAAAAATCAGAAAATAAAAAGAAAAAGAAAAAGAAATTAGGGTTAGGGTTTTGTGAAGAACAGAGCAGGAGAATCAAAGGCGATTTTCATCGTGATTCCGGAGTCCAAATCGTTAGTGTAAGTATCCGTTTTGAAGCCCAAGAATCGTAGTTTTTGATTATGTAATTAGTTTTAATGTTTGATTATCTGATTTTACTTTCATATTTTCGCGTTTTAATCGCGAATTCGGGTTTGAATTTCTGTTGATTGTTTAATGATTTCGTTGCCATGAGGTTGTAGATCGTCGAATAGGGAGTAGTTTGGTACCGGATTCGTGGTGTTTGGCTTTGGTTTTGGGTTCGTCGGAAAAACGGCGACGCCGCCGTTGTTCTTCGTCTCCGGCGGTGTTCGACGAGGAAGGAGGACGGGGAAAGGCCAGGAAGCAGAAGGGGAGATGTCGTTGTGTTGTTATGCTTCGAGAAGAACCTGGAATCGAGCGTTTGGTTCGCCGGAAAATCTCCGCCGGCGTCGGATTCTGGGAATGCGGGCGGTGTTCTTCCCGACCCGATCGGGTCGGGGACGACCCGGTTTGCAACCCGGTTTCGACCCGGTTTCAATCCTAAAAACCCTAAATCCTGTTATGTTTTTGTGTTTCTAAATAAATTAATTATTTATTTATATTTTAGTAAGTAAAAATCAGTTTTAATAATTCTAATAATTAATTAAAAATTAGTTTTATATTATGAAAAATAGTATTTATAATTTCTGAATTATTTTATTTAATTATAAATTTGAATTTATTTATTTAATTAATTATTTAATAATTCATCTAATTATTTATTAATTATCTAATTAATTAATAATTGGGTAATTAATTA
This sequence comes from Apium graveolens, assembly GCF_009905375.1. Classification (NCBI taxonomy): domain Eukaryota; kingdom Viridiplantae; phylum Streptophyta; class Magnoliopsida; order Apiales; family Apiaceae; genus Apium; species Apium graveolens. The sequence continues at coordinate 120,195,142 of NC_133653.1, forward strand.
ATAATTAGGTAATTAATTAGTGAATAAAGATTAGAAATAATTAAGTGAGGTAATTAATAATCTAATAATTAGTTAATAGTGCGAATAATGATTCGATAATTAGAATTATTATTGGAGCGTTAGTTATTCGAATAATATTGTAATAATTATTCGTACCGTATAAATAGTTATAGGTAATTATCTGTTTAGCGAATCGTACAGGTTTTAATAATAATAGAATAATTCGATAATTAGGCGAGAATTGCGAGTAGCTCATAATTATACGAGTGATTAATCGTTAAGTGATTTATAATTCGAGTAATTCGTAGTTATTTGATAAATAACGTATCAGTTAATTGTATCGATTGATTATTTGTAAATAATCGATCTGATCGGGTAAGCGTTAATAATTAGTAAATTAGTGTAGTAAATTGTAATTAATCCTAATAATTAGGGATTAATTATTTTAAAATGCAATAATTATTAAATAATTATCTAAAAATATAATTAAGGATTATTTAATTATAATTAATTATTTATAATTAGTTATTAATTAATTAAATCTTGTTTAATTCATAATAATTAAACCGTTAGTCCGATTTGAGCAAAACGAAGACCCCTAGACTCAGAAAAATGAGACGAATCCAATAAAAATAATTGTGAGTCATAAATTCTCCCGGAAGAGAGTGATCTTGTGATAATTAATAGTTCGTAGGCCCTAATAGGGATATAACTGAGTTGAATAAATCCCGAAAAATTATAATAAAATCAGATACGACTAGTAATGTAGGTATAAGCCCAGAATTGATTCTAAAAATAATTATAAATCTAAAAATTAATTATGTGCCTTACGTGCTACGTGCTTTATGTGATTATGTGAATAGATGTGTTGTATAAATGTATATATATATGCGAGTCAGATAGAAACGCATGGGTAGACTGATAAGGTTGCGTGATATCAATTCAAGATACGTGTATATAGTAAATTATCTAAACGCCTATCTTTCCATGATTTGTTCAGTGTTAGCAAGGCAGAGCAAGCTAGGATCAAAAGACAGTGAGTTAAACCAGGTTAAGTACGCGCAAGGCAAGTTTTTCCCCTATTCTAAATTCAGAATAGTGATTTATATTTCTTTTCTATCGTATCAATTCTCTTTGATAATCATTGTTCATATACACTGTTATCCATTTATTATTACTTGTTCCAGTTTCATTTCAATTCTTGATTTACCCAATTTATTGAATTCCCTGTTCATATTTCAATTCTTTTACCCTACATATACTCTGGTATATCCTGGTGTTGGGATATATCAATAGCATACCGATTGTTCCGGATGCTCAGCCTTGGACTGGATGGTTACTATAAAGGCTGGGTTTTTCCCAGACCATTAATTAATAGGCCATAGTTGCCTGAGTACTCCTTATGTTGGTTGGGTCTATGCAGTTGGGTATAGATCCGCACTATATTCTGACTGATCAGCAGATTATAGTGCATATGTTGGTTCTTGTTTCCAGTCTTGTTCATTAGGCACTCGCCATTATTGGCAAATTATTATCATATACAGATACAGATGGTTGTTCAAACCAGCAGCTTATTGGTTCATTTATTTCTCTCTCTTTATAATATATATATATATATATATATATTGTTGCAGGCTTGTTGAGCAATTTTGGCTCATTTCTTTTATTGTCACTCCTATTGTTTTACAGTTAAGGTAGAGAATGAAACCCATCAGGACCCGCATAGTCAAGAAGCGAGTCAAGCAGCGGGACCCTCTTATACCAAGAGTGTTCCTTCCTATTCTCGAAGAGAGTTTTGAATTGCCAGATCAGGTGTAGCAGGATAAGTAGTAATGTTGGGTTGAATAAAAGTTTTGTGTAGTTTGAATAAAAGATTGTGTAGTGAAACTGTAGATAGAATAAAGTTTGTAATAAAGAGAGTTATTGAGACAGGTCTTATTTAGTTGGGTTTGTAATAAAGTGTAGTGCATGATTCTTGTTTTCAAACTCAACCCTTAAAAGATCCTGGGTAGTGATAGTTCGGGGTAATTATTATATTTATATTCCGCTTGTGCAGGTATAGTTGGTAATTGTTGTTAATAATGCCCCAAATCTATACCCCGGATTTGGAGGGTGTTATAATATATCACATATATAAATATGAATAAACATCAAGGTAGGCATGTTATATCATCTAGTATAATAGTCTAAGCAATATACATCTCTATGTATCACATGAAGCACTTAAAAGCAATTCAAACGATCAAAAACAGCTTTAAAACACTTCTGTTAGCTATAAACAGTTCGAAACAATTTCATAAAATATCATATAATATACCATTAAAAGCGTCTCGAAAAGACGAATCCAACGGCACCAAAATCGCCCAAATCTGAGCTAGCACGCGCCCTCACGCGCCGAAACAAGGTCCCCCACGCGCGGCCATGCGCACACGCGCTGTCAGGCGCGTGTCAGAACTCCGCCCACGCGCACCCACGTGCCCACGCGCTTCATGCACCCAGAACCCTACGCTGACGTCAGCATGACGTCATCTGATGACATCAGCATGACATCAGCATGACGTCACCAGCGCGTGTCTACCACGCGCCGCGCGTGGCACGCCAGCGCGTCTGTTATTCTTTCTCGAACGCCGTGCCTGACATCTCTGTACCTTTGTCTTCCGTGCATTCAACATGTAATAGCAGCAACAGATGTATATATATATTTACATACTAACAATTTATATATATATATATATGATTATTTAATTATGAATTTAATTGCAACAACTTCAAAAATTCATAATAAATAATCTATACATCATAAAATTAAAAAAAAAAATACCCAGACGATCTACAACACTTGTAGAACCCAGATCAACATTCAAAATTATTCTGAGAAACGATTTCTCATCAGAAAAAATTAATCCATGATATAACTTGTAAAAATCATAATTAATTTATACAAGCACATAAAATTCTGAAATTTTTACCACAGAACTATATGCATACAACCTAAGCTCTGATACCATTGTTGGATTTTAATCGCAGCGGAGGCATGGTAAAATACTTTTACACACATAAAATCCAAATAAAAGCATATAAATCGTGGTAAAAATGTAGGGATCGATTACTAACCTTTAATATGCGATCCAAGAGCATCGATCGGAGATCCTTAGCAGCTGCTCCTCAAACGTGAAGCACTCCACCGGTATCCACCAAGAAAACGACGTTAAGGAGGAGGAGGAGGTGGAGAGAATTAGGTTTTTATAAAAATTGGGGTTAGAATAAAAATAGGGTTTATAATAGTATATTTATAGGCAAAATTTTCAGCTGAAATTTTCTCATAAATATTATTATTATTATCCCATTTATTATTCTCATTAATAATTAAAACACCTTTTAATTATTAATCCTTTTTCTAAACACTTTAGAAATAATTCTCCCTCTTGATTTAATTTCCAAAAAATTAAATCCTTAATTAATAATATTAAGAACTTTTCTTAATTAATTTATATTCAATTAAATCTCATTTAATCAATTATTAAATTTTCCAATTAATTATTTATTTCACAAATAAATAATTATTAGCCATTATTAATTAATTCATCCACCATTAAATCATTCTCTTTTTATGGTGTGACCCTGTAGGTTCAATATTAAGCCGGTAGTAGAAATAAATAATAATAAAACTATTTTATCATTATTTATATAAATTCTCTAATTTATTAAATATGATTAATTAATTAATCACATTTATTCTACATCGTAAGGGATACTTCTCAGCATATCGCGACTATCCGGATAATATGAATTCACTGCTTAGAATACCAAGAACCTATTCAGTGAATAGTTACCGTACAATAAACTCCTTCTACCCTACAATGTCCATGATTAAATACAAGGCATGGATCTCGTGTCAAGCCTATCTAATTCAATCACTTGCTTACTATTTACTATGCGTAGTTCTATGCAAATTAGAAACTCCTTTCTAATTTCATTCACTCTGGCCAGAGATTCCTGAACTAGCATAAGTGGATCAGCTTTGAACATTCGCTTCCTTCACTGAAAGGGGTAGATCATTTTTTGATCATACACTATCTTCGTGTACAAATTCCTATACCCAGTAGAGCCCTAATAATTGTCCCTGGAGACTAAAAACTAAACCAAAGCATAGGTCAGTGTACACAAGATGACTATGATGACCTCAAGTCTAAGGATACTTGTACAACTATCACTATGTGAACAACTGCTGACACGTGAGTGAACTCCATCAGTTGTTCAGCTGGGCGAGTCATGTTCAGTGGACTTATTCTATAATAAGCACCTACATACTAGCTATAGTGTCACCATACAAATGTCTATGAGAACAGACATCCTTCATAATAAAGCAATCATAGTATGTACCGATCTCTGCGGATTATTAATTACCAGTTAGTAATCCTACGACCAGGAACTATTTAAGTTTAGAGTTATCATCTTTTAGGTCTCACTATTATGATCTCATCATAATCCATAAAAAGCTTTACTCTAAACTATGGTATATCTTATTTAAACACTTAAATAGATAGAGCCCGTAATAAAAACAAAACAAGTCTTTTATTAATATCAATGAAATCAAAACAGATTACACAAGAAGTTATTCCTAAATCCTAATACATGATTGGACTTAGATTATATTCCTTTCATCATCACCTTCGTCATCTTCACTATCTGAATTCCCTAACAAGGCATTATCTAAGGCATTAGACCTTAGCAATTGATCAAGTTCTGAAGTAACCACAGAATTGACCAACTCCACCTTTAAGCACTCCTCATTTTCAGTCAGGAATTTCATGGTATTAAAAACATTGAACGTTATATCCTGATCCATCACTCGCATAATAAGCTCTCCCTTCTGTACATCAATCAAGGTTCGGCCAGTAGCCAAGAATGGTCATCCCAAGATTATGGGAATCTTCTTATCCACCTCGAAATCAAGAATTACAAAATCAGCAGGAAAGATGAGTTTATCAACCTTGACCAAGACATCCTCCACAATGTCTCGTGGATATGTAATAGAACGATCGGCCAACTGCAAGGTCATATAAGTAGGCTTTGGATCAGGTAAGTCCAAATTCTTAAAAATTGACAAAGGCATCAGATTGATGCTAGCTCTCAAGTCATACAAGCATTTGTCAAATGACACTTTTTCAATGGTACAAGGAATAGTGAACCTTCTAGAATCTTTAAGTTTCGGAGGCAACTTCTGTTACAACACAACACTACATTCCTCCATGAGAGCAACTGTCTCTAAGTCATCAAGATTCACCTTCCGAGAGAGAATACCTTTCATAAACTTCGCATAACTAGGCATCTGTTCAAGAGCTCCAGCGAAAGGTATATTGATATGAAGTTTCTTGAACACCTCCAGAAACTTCTCAAATTGCTTATCCAGCTTTTTCTACTGCAACCTCTTAGGAAATGGAGGTGGAGGATAGATCTGTTTCTCCCCTGTATTACCCTCAGGAGGAGTGTGTTCCATAGTAGTCTTCCTTGGTTCCACTTCTGCTTCCTTCTGCACTTCTTCTTCAGCCACAGCTTCTTCTTCTGAAACTTGAGATTTTTTGGGATTTGCAACCCTCCCAGACCTCAATATAATTGCCTTTACCTGCTCCTTAGCTTCCCTCTTTCCTGGTACTTCAATGTGACTAAGGAGTGTACCAGGTGAAATATTTAGCAAGGCATTGGCAATTTGTCCAATTTGATTTTCCAAGGTCTTGATAGAAACCGCTTGGCTCTTGCACATGAGCCTCAACTCATCTATTTCAGATTTTTCATTAGACTGTTGCAGCTGGAGTTGTTATCTTGGTGCATATTGTGGTTACTGAAAACCAGGAGGGTTGTATTGCTTTGCTGCATATTACTGATAAGGCTGTTGAACTACATTCTGAATATTACTCCAGCTGAAGTTAGGATGATTGCGGTTGTTGGGATGATAGGTGGCTGGAACAGGTTGCTGCGCCCTCTAAAAGTTGCTCATGAACTGAGCTGATTCACTAAAAATAGCACACTGCTCCATCTCATGGGCACCAGCACAAAGCTCACAGACACTAGTGATCTGATTAACTCCATAATTAGCCAAAGAATCAACCTTCATCGTCAAACCCTTAAGCTGAACAGCTATAGCAATAGTTGTATCTAACTCTAGAATTCCCGCTACCTTGCCCTGAGATAGTCTCTGAGTAGGATTCTGGTACTCATTAGCAGTCATCGGTTCAATCAATTCATAAGCTTCATCATAGCTTTTCGCCCACAAGGCTCCTCCTGATGCTGCATCAAGCATGGGTCTAGAAGTAGCACCCAATCCATTATAAAAGCAGTTAATGATCCTCCAGTCATGCATCCCATGATGTGGGCACTTCCTAAGAATCTCCTTGTAGCGATCCCATGCCTCACATAAAAATTCTCCAGATTGCCGAGTAAATTGAGTAAGTGCGTTTCTGATTGCAGCAGTATTCGCCATATGAAAGATTTTAGTTAAGAACTTTTGAGCAAGATCCTCCCATTTGGTGATAGACCCTGATGGTAGAGAATGTAACCAGCACTTAGCTTTATCCCGCAGAGAGAATGGGAAAAGCCTCAACTTAATAGCATCTTTAGAAACTCCATTGAACTTGAAAGTGTCGTAGATCTTGATGAAATCTTTGAAGTACATGTTGGGGTCTTCTGTCAGAGAACCCCCAAACTGAACTGAGTTCTGTAACATCTGAATCGTGCTCGACTTGATCTCAAAGGTATTAGCCGAGATGGCTGGTCGGACAATGCTATACTGAATATCATTAATCTTCGATTGAAAGTAATCCATCAAAGCTTTCAAATTCGCTTCTACTTCTCCTATTATAATAAGAGCTTCTTCTTCAACTTTCTCCTCAATAAGAACTTCCTCAAAAACTTCCTTTACTACTACGACTTATTCCTCAGCTTGATCCAGTGTTCTCTTACGAGACCGAGAACGCGTATGCATACACGCTCTCTTGAGTACCTGAAACATGACAAGGAAATAAGTAAGTAACAATGTCCGTTTAATTCCTGATCCTTAGGATCAAGTGTATACCTGATCCCAATCGTCAATATCCAGTCCATAGAGGAGCAACCGAGACAATCCGTATGCTTTGATATATCTCAAAATTAGAATATATCAAGATATATATATATATTACTATTGAAATATGAATAGGGGGTTCAACAAATTAGGAGAATTCAGGAATCAAAATGAAATATGAACAAAGGAATGTGTTAGGACGAAAATATGCGCTAATATTCACGCAAGTATATGTGTTCGCAAGTAATATAGAATTATTTCTAGTTCATTCCCACAGAGACTGGTTTAGGTTAATTTCAATCAATATACTTATGCAATAATGATATGGTCATTATTCAATGCTAAGACGATTAACAAATTGAGATTGTTATAACTAAGAATTAACTAAGAGATTATACTAAGAACATTAACTAAGAGATTTGAAGAGATTGATTATTATATGACACAAATATGGGATTCTAGTTTCATTACTACTTCATTCAATAGTCTCTTTTTTCTTATCCTTAGCATGTAATGGTGTTGACACTAATCATAACACAAGAAAACAATCAAATCACAACTCTATAACTCACAACTCCTAATCACATAAACAAACAACCCTAACACTCTTACTTCTATCTTATATGATCTTCCTAGCTTATCTTAACTCTAATATTCTTATTTTCAAGTGCCAAAACCTAAGCTCTGATGCCAACTATAACACCCTCCAAATCCGGGGTATAGATTTGGGGCATTATTAACACTGGCTACTCACTAAACCTATATAAGCAAGATATAAATAAAATAATTACCCCGAACTACTACTACTCAAGATCTTTTTAAGGTTAAGGATTAAAAACAAGAACGATAAACCAACTTTATTACAAACCAGTTTTAAACTGTCTATCTCAAGAACTCTCTTTGTTACAAAACTTTATTCTATTTACATTTCACACTAAACAACTTTTATTCAACTATTACTACTACTTATCCTGCTACACCAGATCTGGTAACTCAAAGCTCTCTTCTGGGATAGGGACAAACACCCTTGGTATAAGAGGGTCCCGCTGCTTGACTCGCTTCTTGACTATGCGGGTTCTTATGGGTTTCATTCTCTACCTTGACTGAAAAACAATAGGAATAACAATAAAAGGGGGTGAGCTAAAATTGCTCAACAAGCCTGCAACAATATATGTATATATATATGGTGTAAAGAGAGAAGAATAAATGAACCGTAATCTGTTGGTTTGAACAACCATCTGTTTCTGTAAAGAATAATAATTTACCATTACTGGAGAGTACCAAATGAACAAGACTGTAAACAAGAACTAACTTATGCACTATAACCTGCTGATCAGTCAGGATACAGTGCAGATCCATACCCAACTGCATAGACCCAACCAACATAAGGGGTACCCAGGCATTATGGCCTAATAATCAAGGGTCTGGTTAATACTGAGCCCGTATCGTAACCATCCAGTCCATAGTTTAGCATCCGGAACAATCGGTATGCTTATGATATATCCCAACATCAGGATATATCAGAGTATATGTAACAAAGGGTAAAAGTATTGGAATATGAATAGAGGATTCAATAAATTGGGAGAAATCAAGAATCGAAATGAAATAGAACAAGAATCAATAATTATGTATCAGTGTATATGAACAAGGATTATCAAGGTGTAATTGATATGGAAAATGGGATAAATTTCACTATTCTGAATTTAGAATAGGGGAAAAACTTGCCTGGCGCGTACTTAACCTCGTATGACTCACCGCCTTCTGTCTTCTGCTTGATTCGCCTTATTGATACTGAATATATCATGGAAAGATATTCGTTTAGATATTTTACTTCATACGCGTATCTCGAATTGGTACCACGTATACCTAATCGTCTACCCATACGATCTTATCAGACTCGCATATATAAATATATAATTATATAACACATAAGGTTCATATAACCACGTAAATCACATAGCACATAAGGCACATAATTGATTTTAGACTCTTAATTATTTTTAGAATCGATACTAGACTTATACTTGTCCTAACAAACACTATCTGGTTTGATTTATCATTTTTCTGGATTTATTAGGCTCGATTCAATCCCTAATAGGGTCTACAAGCAATTAACTATCACAAGACGACTCACTTTCGAAAGAAATTATGATTTATAATTATTTTTAATGGAATCGTTTCATTTTTCTGAGTCTAAGGGTCTTCGTTTTACTCAAATCGGACTAACGGTTTAATTACTACGAATTAAAAAAGATTTAATTAATTATAAATCAATTATAAATAATTAATTATAATTAAATAAACCTTAATTATATTTTTAAATAATTATTTAATAATTATTGTATTTTAAAATAATTAATCCTTAATTATGAGGATTAATTATAAATTATTACAATTTTTCACAAATTATTATCAATTATACGATTAGATTGACTATTCATAAATAAATAATCGATACAACTAACTATTATGATATTCTTTGAATAAATAATTATCGCTCGAGTAATAATTCTACTTATCGATCAACTACTCATATAGATACGAGTTACTCACGTTATTCAACCAATTATCGAATTTTTAATAATATTATTTGATTATTTAACCTTTATTTATTAATTAATTACTTAATTATAAACTGATAAATAAATAAATAAATTATTAGATAAATAAATAAATAATTAAATAATTAATGATTTGCGAATTGCGAATTGCTAAATTAATAAAATAATTCAGAAATTATTAATAATATTTTCTTTTCAGAATTTAAAACTAATTTTTTATTTAATTTTTAGAATTAATAATAACTGATTTTGATTTTTACAAAATATAAATAAATAATTAATAAATTAGAAACAAAACAGGAAATCGATTTCTGGGTTTAGGGGATTGAAACCGGGTCGAGGCTTCCGGGTTTACGGGTCATCCACACGGGTCGCCAAGAACACGGGTTGACCCGCCAGATTCTGCAACAACGCCGGCCACCGGCGGAGCTTTCCGGCGAGGCCATTCCCATCCCCCAGGCCCCCGTTTCTTCACGTTTTTTATACCAATCAACTCCCCATGACTACAGCCTCCCTTCCGCCGCGACACCGTTGTTCAAACTCCGTCCCTCCTCCATCTCCGGCGAAAACCGAAGCTCTCCGATGAGTTTCGTCGGAGAAACACTCCTCCCCGAAAACTTTAACCAAACTCAATGATCGATACATGAAATCGAAGCTCCTAAGTTCGAGAATCAATCTCAACGATTATCAACAATCAACAATATCCATAATTTGTAAAAATCGAAGTTAAAAATAATACAAAACCAAAAACTCGAACAACACCTCCCATGGGTTATACGCACAAATTAACTACATAAAATCGTTCCTAAACTCAAAATAAAGCTAATGGAATCAATTAAACAATTAGACGATTCTTAAATCGAAAACACCTAAATCGAACATAAACCCAAAAACACGAATTGAAAATCAACTCAACAACACATCAAATTGATGATATGAATAGAAAGTAGAGATCGAGAGGATCATTTTGGTTACTCACATGATCGATTTGGTGAACAGAAACACGATAAAATCCGTGATTGAATCTCTGTAGTTGTTCTTCACCCACACAAACTATTTCTTGATTTTCTGATTTTTAATTGTAATTAACTAATTAATTAATAAGTAATCAGGTATCTATATTACTGAAAATAATACCCCTAAATAAAATTAAGGGGCTAATTACACAACTAATAAAAATATTTGGCCCCAATTTTTATAATTATTGGGTATTAATTATGAATTTTTAAATATCCAATAAATACAAAATAAATGTCAAAAATTCCCAAAAATTGTGAATATTACAAAAATACAAAGAAAAATGATATTTGATAATTTCATGATCATATAAAAATAAAAATGTGATTTTTGTGGGGTTTTTGACTCCCGAAGGGGTCCGAAAAAGTCATTTTTTCGTGAACGAGGTAAATTTGTAAAACTCTAGGGGTTCAGAATAACGATATGATATAGGCCGTTCTTGACAGAATAGGGCCAATATTTTTGTCTGAAATACGGGCTTTTAAAACACTGTTTGAGCTGTACGGGTTTTGATATATAACATGTAACTTAGGATAAAACACTTTATAAATACCCAAAACATGTTCCGAGCAAAACAGACATCACATAACACATAACAATCAGGGTTTTACGACTCAACACATTTAATCACATAATAATACACATTAATATATTTATTATAATATAATATAAGCGTACTTTTCTCGGTCGTTACATTCCCCCCTTTAATAGGATTATGTCCTCAGAATCACGCTATGAGAATAATTGAGGATACTTTTCTAACATATCACTCTCAAGATCCCATGTTGATTCTTTAACTACTGGGTTTCTCCAAAAAACTGTCACTAATGGTACAGACTTATTCCTTAATACCCTCTATTCCGATTTAAAATTCTTATCGGCTGCTCTACATATGACAAATTTTCCTGAAGTTCTATCGGCTCATATTCTATTACATGTCTTGTATCAGGGTTATACATCTTAAGCATGGACACATGGAATACATTATGAATATGCTGCATATGGGGTGGTAAAGCTAGTTCGTACGCAACTTTTCCGACTCTCTTTAAAATTTCAAATGGTCCGACGTAACAAGGCTTTAGCTTGCCCTTGTTGCCAAATCTTGTCAATCCCTTCCATGGTGATACTTTTAGCAGTACATGCTCTCCTTCTTGATAGTGCACATCCTTTCTGGCTGGATCTGCATATTTATATTGTCGATTCTATGCTGTTTCGAGTCACTGGCGAATAAGTTCTACCTATTCCTTGGTCTGCTGAATTATTTCTGGACCTAGAATCTTGCGCTCTCCAACTTCATCCCAATATGTAGGTGATCTGCATTTTCTCCCATATAAAGCTTCATAAGGTGGCATTCCGATACTCGCAAGATAGCTATTATTATAAGAGAATTCTACTAGCGGTAAGTGCTCGTCCCAATTGCCTTAAAAATCTATCGCGCATACCCGTAACATATCTTCAATGGTCTTTGCCCGTCCGTCTGTGGGTGATAAGCGGTACTTATGTTTAACTTGGTCCCTAGATATTCCTGGAATTGTCTCCAAAATCTTGAATTAAAACGGGGATCTCGATCCGATACAATGGACACAGGTATTCCATGACGTATCACTATTTCCTTGAGATATAGGTGCACCAACTTGTCAAGTGAAAATCTTTCGTTGATTGGAAGAAAATGTGCTGACTTCATTAATCGGTCGATAATAACCCAAATTGCATCGTGATTTGCTTTAGTTCTTGGAATTCCCACTACGAAATCCGTAGCTAAGTGCTCCCATTTCCATTCTGGATTATCTAGTGGTTGTAGTAATCCACTCGGGCGTTGATGTTCAGCTTTGACTCTCTGGCACGTATAACACTTACTGACCCATTCTGCTATCTCTTTCTTCATATCTGGCCACCAAAAGTTTTCTTTCAAATCTCTGTACATCTTGGTGCTTCCGGGATGAATTGAATATCTTGAGCTATGAGCGTCTTGCAAAATTTTTGCTTTCAATTCCGGTACATTAGGTATCCAGATCTTCGAAGCAACTCAAAAATTCCTTTGGCAACTTTCTGGCTGGTAATCTTTTCTCCTGACAAATTATCGATTTCATGATTCATTACTTCTTCTTGGAATCTTCTTATCTTCTCCAATAATTCTGGCTGGAAAGTCATTTCATAAATCATTTTGGTGGAACTTTCTGGAATACGAACTTCAATTTCCAATTTATCGAATTCTTTGATCAAGTCTTCTGAAAATATTAACAGGTTCAACCTCTCCTTTCGACTCAGCGCATCTGCTACAACATTAGCTTTGCTTGGATGATAATTAATCGAGACGTCATAATCTTTGATTAGTTCTAGCCAACATCGATGTCGCATGTTGAGTCTTTTTTGCGTGAAAATATACTTCAGACTTTTATGATCCATGTAAATCTCACATCTCTCTCCATACTGATAATGTCTCCAGAGCTTTATTGCGAATACAATTGCTGCTAGTTCCAGATCATGCGTCGGATATTTCTGCTCATGAGGCTTTAACTGTCCAGAAGCGTATGCGATTACGTTGCCATTTTACATCAAAACACATCCAAGTCCTCCATAAGAAGCGTCACTGTAAATGACAAAATATCTTTGATCGTCAGGTAAAACAAGTACATGCGCTGTTACTAACCGATTCCTCAATTCTTGGAAACTTTCTTCGCATTTCTCGTTCCATTCAAACTTTTCATTTTTCCAGGTCAGCTTCGTCAATGGTATGGGTATCTTTGCAAAATCTTTGACAAATCTTCTGTAATAACCTGCTAATCCCAAGAAACTTCTGACTTCCGTCGGAGTCTTCAGTCTCTCCTAGTTTAAAATAGCTTCAATCTTCGCTGGATCGACTTGAATTCCTTCAATACTAATGATATGTCCTAAAAATTGCACTTCCTTCAACCAAAATTCACATTTCAAAAATTTCGCATAAAGATGTTCCTTCCGTAATGTCTCCAATGTCGTTCTCAAGTGCGCTGCTTGTTCTTCTTTAATCTTCGAATAAATTAAGATGTCATCAATAAATACAATGATAAACTTATCTAGGTACTTCCTGAATACTCGGTTCATCAAATCCATGAATGCTGTTGGTGCATTAGTCAGTCCAAATGCCATCACAAGAAATTCGTAGTGTCCATATCTCGTTCGGAATGCAGTCTTTGGAATATCTTCTTCCTTGATCTTTAATTGATGATAGACTAATCGCAAATCGATTTTCGAAAACCATGCCGCTCCTTTCAGTTGATCAAAAAAGTCATCGATTCGAGGCAAAGGATATTTATTCTTAATAGTTAACTTGTTTAGCTCACGATAATCAATACATAGTCCCATGCTACCGTCTTTCTTTTTCACGAACAACACTGGTGCGCCCCATGGGGATATACTGGGCCTTATGATTCCTTTATCGAGAAGATCTTGCAATTGCTTTGCTAATTCTTTCATTTCAACAGGTGCCATTCGATATGGAGCTTTTGAAATTGGTTCAGTCCCTGGTGCCAAATCAATAGTGAACTCGATTTCTCAATCCGGAGGTAATCCTGGAAGTTTATCTGGAAAAACATCGGGAAACTCACAAACTACAGGAATATCTTCAATTTCTAGGATTTCTTTTTCCGTATCCAACACATAGGCTAGATAAGCTTGACATCCTTGACGTAACAATTGTTTCGTCTATATCATTGTTAAGAATCTCTACTTCTGTTTTTCACCTTTGAACGTTACTGTTGCATTTTCTTCGATTTGTAATTTTACCTTCTTATTTTCTTCGATCTTGCAATTGCTTTGCTAATTCTTTCATTTCAACAGGTGTCATTCGATATGGAGCTTTTGAAATTGGTTCAGTCCCTGGTGGCAAATCAATAGTGAACTCGATTTCTCAATCCGGAGGTAATCCTGGAAGTTTATCTGGAAAAACATCGGAAAACTCACAAACTACAGGAATATCTTCAATTTCCGGGATTTCTTTTTCCGTATCCAACACATAGGCTAGATAAGCTTGACATCCTTGACGTAACAATTGTTTCGTCTATATTATTGTTAAGAATCTCTACTTCTATTTTTCACCTTTAAACGTTACTGTTGCATTTTCTTCGATTTGTAGTTTTACCTTCTTATTTGGGCAATCAATCTGAGCATTATTACTAGCTAACCAATCCATTCCTAAAATAACATCAAATTCTCCTAACTTGAAAGGTATCAAGTCAACTGAGAAATAATGTCCCCTTATCTCAACATCACAACCTGGACATACTTGATCTACCTCAACCTGATCATCATTTGCTAGCTTTATGACTAACACCCCTTCTAACCACTCAACCTCACAATCTATCCTAGAAATAAAGCTTTTAGAAATAAAAGATCTCGTATCTCCTGAATCAATCAATACTTGAGCATTTACAGAATTCACAGGAAGCGTACCTGCAACCACATTCGGACTCTATACCGCTTCTTTCACTGACATGTTAAAAGTCCTTGCCCTGGGCTGATTCTGTGGTGGTGGCGGTGGCGGAGGTAGTGCTAAAACCCTTGGAATGCTGGCGGCCATAGCTGTTCCTCTACAGTCCTTGGCAATGTGTCCTTTCCTTCCGCATTGGAAACAAGTGATCTCTATCTTTCCCATCTGACATTTTCCAGAGTAGTGTCCCTTCTGTTTACACTTAAAGCACGTGATGTTTGGCTTGTTACAAATCCCAATATTTTTCTTACCATATGTTCTGCAATCTGGTGTAAATGGTCAAATAAGTCTTTGCTGATTTGGGGCTGGAAGTCGGTTACCCGTCCTCTGGTTGCCCTGCTCTGTTCTTCTGATATTTATTTTTCCCCGGGCTTGAAATCCCGGCCTTCTGTTTGAACGGTTCTGGAAACTCCTTGGTCCTTTCTCTTTCTGAGACGCTTCACTGTCACATTCGATGATCATGGCCTTCTGAACAACGGCTGTGTAAGTTGTCAGCTCGAACACTGCTACCCTGCTACGGATCCAAGGTTTCAATCCCTGCTGAAACCTCTTGGCTCGCTTTTCATCCGTATTCACTTGCTCAGGAACAAATCTGGCCAATTTAGTGAACTTGGCTTTATAATCCGCAACCAAAAAATTATCTTATTTCAATTCCAGGAACTTAATCTCCATCGATTCTTCATGTAGCGAGGAAAATACTTCTCCAAGAAGATATCAGTAAATCTATCCCAAGTCACCACACCTTCTCCTTTCAGAGCTTTCTTCGATTCCCAACAGTAATTGGCTTCACCCTTCAAAAAGTAGCTAGCAAAATCCGTCTTCTGACCTTCCTCAACTTTAACTAACGCAGAAGCCTTTTCTATTTCCTTTAACCAAGCTCTCGCTATTGTAGGATATGCGGAACCTTCGAATTCCGGAGGCTTTACCGTCTGAAATTGCTTGAAAGTAACTATCGGTGCTGCTGGTGGTGCTTGTTGTTCCGGATGAGCGGCTTGTTGTAACATCTGCTGTTCAAACTGCTGTAGTTGTTGCTGCATCTGTTGCTACATCATCATCATCTGTTGTTGCATGAGGTGGAACATTTGGTCCATGAGATTATTATGGTTCTGATCCTCAGTATTTCCATTAGACGAGTCAGGTCTTGCTTTTCTTTTAGGTGCCATAATTCTGATAATAAAACAATTGGCTCTTTAAATAATAGTTTATTAAACAAGTAATATGGATAAAGAAACAACTTGTATGGTCTTAAAACAAATTTAAACAGTTGATATATGATAGAAAAACAATTTATAGAATATCTAAAATAAGTAATTAAAAATAGTATGATGTTTAAATAAATCATTTTAAATGGAAATTTTGGAAAAATAGATGATATAACATGGTTGTAAATAAAACAACATTTTTAAAATATGCAACGGTAAAACTGTAAAATAAATGTAAATGCTTAAAAACTGGAAAAATAAAAGAAAACGTGAAACGGTTCATCTTATATATAGGTAGGACACCAGCTGCAGGTGTCAATATTTGATACAAAAAGTCTACAACCTATCAGTCATCCTGTTGCTACTATCAGTCAAAATTAGCGGCTACACGCATAAAAACTAGTCATACAATACTATGCTGCATCTATCTACATATAATGCACAAGGTACAACACTCTACTATCAGCTGTGGTCAAAATCCGGGTGGCACACGGCTCAACTGCTGCTGTAATGCCTCTAACACGGCCTCGGTAAGTCTCATCTCCCTACGATACACTGCCTCGGTGCGCTCGTCCTGCTGTCTCAACTCAATAATCTCCTGAGAACCGGCCCTATAGATCTGATGAAGCCTCTCTCTCAGTATATAGTCTGACTGAAGCGCTCGGACTGGTCCATCATCCCGTGTCTCAAATAATCCAAGGATCTCCCTACACTGATCCTGCCATCTCACTATATCCTCCCTCTCACTCTGGAACCTCTGATAACACACCATGTGGGGCTCGCAAAGATTTGTGCGTGAACCTCGAGAAGGAAAGGGCATTGGCTAGTCTACTACAACCTCATCCATAAACTCCTGCTGTGGGAACTGGAATATCCCAAGCACAGGGGCATAGATAGCCAACGGTGCTGGAGATAAGACAGGCTGCTCCTGAGGTGCATACATGTGTGGCTCTGGCTCGAACTGTGGCAACTGAGGCTGCTCCACTGGACCCTGGGGATCCAAATCCATCCACTGGGGAATATCAACCATATCAGGGATATCAAATATCAGAAACTCTAATGGTGGAAAATCGGGTATCTCTGGCTCAAAATAAGGAAAGTAATCGACAACATCTAGTACCTCGGGTGCAGGTAACTGATCCAGCACTTGTCCCTGAGGCAGAGGTGGGGGTGGTGGTAATGGAGAAAACTCCTGGACTGATGCTGGAGGCAATACTGGGTCTGATGCAGTACGCTTAGATGATGACGCCGAAGAAGCCATCTAACATAATAATCATAACACAAGAAAATAATTAAATCACAACCCTAGAACTCACAACTCCTAATCACATAAACAAACAACCCTAATATTCTTACTTCTATCTTATATGATCTTCCTATCTTATCTTAACTCTAATGTTTTTATTTTTAAGGGCCAAAACCTAAGCTCTGATGCCAAATATAACACCCTCCAAATCCGGGGTATAGATTTGGGGCATCATTAACACTGACTACTCACTAAACCTGTATAAGCAAGATATAAATAAAATAATTACCCCGAACTACTACTACTCAGGATCTTTTCAAGGTTAAGGATTGAAAACAAGAACGACAAACCAACTTTATTACAAACCAGTTTTAAACTGTCTATCTCAAGATCTCTCTTTGTTATAAAACTTTATTCTATTTACATTTCACACTAAACAACTTTTATTCAACTATTACTACTACTTATCCTGCTACACCTGATCTGGTAACTCAAAGCTCTCTTCTGGGATAGGGACAAACACCCTTGGTATAAGAGGGTCCCGCTGCTTGACTCGCTTCTTGACTATGCGGGTTCTTATGGGTTTCATTCTCTACCTTGACTGAAAAACAATAGAAATAACAATAAAAGGGGGTGAGCTAAAATTGCTCAACAAGCCTGCAACAATATATATATATATGGTGTAAAGAGAGAAGAATAAATGAACCGTAATCTGCTGGTTTGAACAACCATCTTGTTATATATATGTTGTGTACTTGATGATTTCATGAACAAAACACCTTCGTAGATTTTACTTAGTGAAATTATGTAGCACTCGACGGATAAGGTTTATAGTCCCGACGGATGACTCAATATAGTCCCGACGGATGATGACTTATTATCCATCGAGTGAGTAGCTTATGTAACAATAAGTCTGTAGCACATTTCTGCATACATATTATTTAAAATCTGTAGTAGTATTTGAGTCATGTTGACTTTAATTAGATATGCAGAATAGGTTGCTTAATTGTACATATATGATGTCTTGTAATTCTGTATAAGTGAAATGGAGTCAAGTGCCTGATTGCTACCTGACGGATAAACAACAATGAATTCGACGGATGATCAACAACCCGACGGATGATCAATAACTCGACAGATGATCATGAACCCGACGGATATAAAATTCAAATATCTGTTGACAGTGACAACACAGTCATATGCATCGAGTGAATGCAAATGGAATGTGGTAGCCTATATAACTGGGTTTTCGAGAACAAAGAAGCATTGCCATTTCCATGCTATTATGAAGATATTCTAAGATGCTGGAATAGAGTAATGAAGTAGCATTGTAATAGACTAGATAGTTTTGTTTTATTATCCTGTCTCATTACTTTGTAATCTTGGTGATATATAAACCAAGAAGTAGCAACTAAGGAATGATCTGAGACACAAGCAGCGAAACATTGGTAAGCAGAATTCTTAGCATTTCTCTGTATTCTTAGTTGTTCAATATTTGTAAGCAGCTGTGAGATTTTTGCACACAGAGTTCTCTCGATATATATTATATATCTCTGGTGGAATTATTCAAATCCACCAGAAAGTTTTTAAAGACTCTTGTTTTTAAATACTTGTGTTTTGATTCATTTAAGTAACTATTCCGTATTGTGCTAATTAATTCACTTATATATATATTCGAGTTAGAACATTCTTATTTTAATAAAAAGTTTCAAGAATTCCATTCAACCCCTCTTCTGTAATTCTTGTCATATTGTTAAGGGACTAACAATTGGTATCAGAGCGAGCTCTTAACTTACAAAGAGTTTAAAGATCAAAACAATACAGCAAGATGAACAAGAAGGATGTTGGAGTGAAGATCCCTTTTCTGGATAAAGATAATTACCATCATTGGAAGGTAAAGATGCATCTTTATTTGCTTTCTCAATATGAGGCATATGTTGACTACATAGAAAGAGGCCCTCATGTTCTAATGAGAGCTGCAACAGGAAACAAACCATCAGCCCCCAAGCCAAGGCATGAATGGTCTGATCCTGACATTGAACAAGTCAGGAAGGATACAAAGGCCATGAATATTCTGTTTAATGGAGTTGATGGTGATATGTTTGACAACATTATCAACTGTAAAATTGAAAGGAATATGTCCTAAGTCCAATCATGTATTAGGATTTAGGAATAACTTTTATGTAATCTGTTCTGATTTCAGTGATATTAATAAAGACTTGTTTTGTTTTTATTACGGGCTTTATCTATTTAAGTGTTTAAATAAGATATACCATAGTTTAGAGTAAAGCTCTTTATGGATTATGATGAGATCATAATAGTGAGACCTAAAAAGATGATAACTCTAAACTTAAATAGTTCCTGGTCATAGGATTACTAATTGGTAATTAATAATCCAAAAAGACCGGTACATACTATGCTTGCTTCATTATGAAGGATGTCTGTTCTCATAGACATTTGTGTGGTGACACTATAGCTAGTATGTAGGTGCTTATTATAGAATAAGTTCACTGAACATGACTCGCACAGCTGAATAACTGATGGAGTTCACTCACGTGTCAGCAGTTGTTCACATAGTGATAGTTGTACAAGTATCCTTAGACATGAGGTCATCATAGTCATCTTGTGTACACTGAACTATGCTTTGGTTTAGTTCTTAGTCTCCAGGGACAATTATTAAGGCTCTTCTGGGTATAGGAATTTGTACACGAAGATAGTGTATGATCAATAAAGGATCTACCCCTTCCAGTGAAGGAAGCGAATGTTCAAGGCTGATCCACTTATGCTAGTTCAGGAATCTCTGGCCAGAGTGAATGAAATTAGAAAGGAGTTTCTAATTTGCATAGAACTAAGCATAGTAAATGGTAAGCAAGTGATAAAATTAGATAGGCTTGACACGAGATCCATGCCTTGTATTTAATCGGAACATTGTAGGGTAGAAGGAGTTTATTGTAAGATAACTATTCACTGACAGGTTCTTGGTGTTCTAAGCAGTGAATTCATATTATCCGGATAGTCGCGATATGTTGAGAAGCATCACTCACGATGTAGAATAAATGTGATTAATTAATTAATCATATTTAATAAATTAGAGAATTTATATAAATAATGATAAAATAGTTTTATTATTATTTATTTCTACTACCGGCTTAATATTGAACCTACAGGGTCACACCATAAAAGGAGAATGATTTAATGGTGGAGGAATTAATTAATAATGGCTAATAATTATTTATTTATGAAATAAATAATTAATTGGCAAATTTAATAATTGATTAAATGAGATTTAATTGATTATAAATTAATTAAGAAAAGTTCTTAATATTATTAATTAAGGATTTAATTTTTGGAAATTAAATCAAGAGAGAGAATTATTTCTAAAGTGTTTAGAAAAAGGATTAATAATTAAAAGGTGTTTTATTTATTAATGAGAATAATAAATGGGATAATAATAATATTATTTATGGGAAAATTTCAGCTGAAAATTTTGCCTATAAATACACTATTATAGACCCTATCTTATTCTAACCCACATCAAACCCGAAAACCCAAAAAATTTGGAAAACCCAATTCTCTCCACCTTATTCCTCTTCCTTAACATCGTTTTCTTGGTGGATACCGGTGGAGTGCTTCACACTTGAGGAGCAACTGCTAAGGATCTCTGTTCGTTGTCTCCGAATTATTTTTAAAAGTTAGATTCGATCCCTCAAATTTTTATTCACGATTTATATGCTTTTATTTGGATTTTGTATGTGTAAAAGTGTTTTGCCATGACCCCGCTGTGTTAAAAATGCTGTTGCTCCTGACAGACGCAGAAAGAGGTGGAGAAGCAGACAGGAACAGGACTGACAGGCACGGAAATCGATGCGAGAAAAAAATTCTGTCGGCTGCTGCAAAAAATAAAAATAAAAAATATATAGGGGTATAACGCATTCCGGGAATGCGTTACACACCTGTGGCACATTCACGGAATGCGTTACACCCTTTAATGGCTTAAAAGGGGTGTAACGCATCACCGGAATGCGTTACAGGGCTTGTAACGCGTTCCTGTAATGCGTTACAGCCCGTCTATTGATCTTAAAATTGATTTTCTGGGAGTTTCGTAACTCCGTTTTGGGCGTGCAATATACCGTTGGATTCGTTTTTTCGAGACGGATCTAATGGAGTGATCAATTTTAGTTTATATAAAAGTTTTGAACTGTTTATATTTCCATGAAGTGTTTTAAAGCTATTTTTTAACTGTTTTAGTTGCTTTTAAATGCTTCATGTGATACATAGAGATGTATAATGCTTAGACCAATATGCTAGATGATGTAAAATGCCTACCTTAATGTTTATTCATGTTTATATATGTGATATATGCTTAGTTTATCATGTGATGATAGATTTAGGTGAACTTAAATGAACATAAGGCGTTTGTTAGACAACCTAGTATAGTGAAATTGTTTCATAACCTTAAGAACAATATTATGAATACAATCATGAGATTCTTGTGTTTGTGGAACACGTAATTGAATATGAATTTTCGATATGAGAGAGAGGATGATTCTGTCAACAACAGATTTCTATCTGTAAGAAAGGGTTATTAAGTGACGCCTCTTGACAATGCTCCACCCGATCTGGGAATCATCTGATTAATTATTGATTATTGATTTGAAATATTTAATTTAAAAGGAAGAATCTCTTTATAATATGATTATGATTGTAACGTAATATAATCCCTCTAAAATTAAATAATATCAAGTAGTAATTGGCCAATAACACAACGGGCTTGTGTCGGTCATAGCCTTCCAACATGATAGAAAAGTAGTTCTTATTTTTGAATCATTGTCGCTTCGTGCTACAGCCGAGGGCTTTGATTTCGAAATAAGAAATACTTGTCTATTACATAGAGATGTGTATATTGAATAAGAATCTAAAGGTCGGTACGTGCTACAGCCGTGGGCCTTTGGGGACTGATTCAACTGTACGGAATGTTGGGTTAGACTTGACTTAGAATATTGAGTTTGTCGTGCTACAGCCGAGACTCAATTATTCAAGAGGCTAAAGTTTGATTAGGGAATAACATGAGATGTAATTGACAAGAGTTGTCTGCCTATTGAACATTATATGGCGGTTCGTGCTACAGCCGGGGTCGTGTAATGGAATGTAGGATCCCTATTCCCACTAGCATTATGAATGCTTAATTTTTCACGTAGGGGGTTGAATAAATTAGGAAAACTAGTGGGAGCCACTTATGAATAAAGACCCGATTCATATAGTGTTTTAAAATGAAATCGAATATTTGCTAAGTGTTGTTATGTGTTTATCATTTACAGATTTACTTTGTACATTATGTCTTCTGCACTATCACTCAGGAGCATACTAGATGCTCACAAATTGACTGGTCCTAATTATGCTGACTGGCTTCGAAACTTGAGAATTGTTCTCAGGATTGAAAAGCTGGAATACGTGATTGACTCACCTAAGCCTACTGAACCTGCTAGTGATACACATAATGATGAACATGTTGTGTATCGTAAGTGGATAGATGATGCAAATGTTGCTCAATACATCATGCTAGCTTCCATGAACATTGAGCTACAGAAGCAACATGAGCATATGGATGCTCACACTATCCTCATGCATCTATAAGAGTTGTATGATGTGGCAGGGAGGACAGCTCGATATGAGATATCAAAGGAGTTGTTCGGTTGTAGGATGTCTGAGGGATCATCTGTGAATGACCATGTACTTAAGATGATCAATTTGATTGAACGTCTTGGACAACTTGGTTTTGCCATGGATGGGGAGCTGAGCCAAGACTTGGTCTTGCAATCGCTTCCGAGTTCGTTCTCACAGTTTGTTGTGAACTTTCACATGAATAAGTTGGATGTCAGCCTGCCTGAACTCCACAACATGTTGAAGACTGCGGAATCGAATTTTCCCCCTAAGAAGAGTTCTGTTCTTCTAATTGGTGAAGGTTCCAATCCTAAGAAAAGGAAGAGGAACTCTTCCAAGAAGAAGAAAGTAGGTGAGAAAACGCCGGTTCCACCAAAAGCTGAAGACCCCGAGAGCAAAATTGTTTGCTTTCACTGTAACAAGGTGGGGCACTGGAAGAGTAACTGCAAGGTTTACCTTGCAGAATTGAAGAAGAAGAAGGGTAGTGAGACTACCGCTTCTGATTCAGGTATGTTCATGATAGAAGTGAATATGTCATTAAATCAAATTTCTACTTGGGTATTAGATACCGCCTGTGGTTCTCAAATCTGCAATTGTTGCAGGGACTAAGGACAAGTAGCACTCTTGAGGAAGATGAGGTGATTCTACTGATGGGAAATGGAGCAAGAGTTGCTGCTGAAGATGTAGAATCATTTCATTTACATAGGCCTACGGGCAAGACTATTGTTTGAAATAATTGTTATTTTGTTCCTTCGATTGTGAGGAATATTATCCCATGTTAGACTTGGATGGATTTTCATTTATTATTGAGAATAATGAATGTTCTATTCTTAGAGATAATATTCTTTATGGACATGGTACTTTAAATAATGGTCTGTATATATGTGACATAATTTACTTCA